>NC_062270.1:27821890-28421890 GCF_916048215.2 Malus sylvestris | reverse complement strand
GTAGCCATGCAAGTCATGACTACTGGCGTGACTTCCATCGAAGAGCAACTGGCTCAAATGAGTGAAGCAATTACAAGGCTGACAAAGACCGTGGAGGAGAAGGACTTGCAAATTGCTACGCTTATCAACCATCTAGAGGTGCAGCTCGACGACAAAGCAGACCCGAAGGTTAATCCACTAAAGGAAGAAACAGACAAAAAGGAAGAGCCTTTGGTGGAGAAAGCGGAGAAGAAGCTAGACCAAGCAACAACGCTCATGGGATCTTTCTCTATCCAGTAGCTACAGGAGATGATCACTAACACTATCAAGGTGCAGTACCAAGGAAGCTCGCACGACTCCTTGCTGTACTCAAAGCCCTACTCCAAGAAGATTGACACCTTGATAATGCCAAGGGGTTATCAGCCACCAAAGTTCATGCAATTCGATGGAAAGGGCAATCCTAAATAACTTATTGCCCATTTCATCGAAACTTGCAACAATGCTGGGACAGAGGGAGACTACCTTGTCAAGCAATTCATGCGCTCGCTAAAAGTTAACACTTTTGAATGGTATACTGGCCTCGAGCCCAAGTCTATCAACAGTTGGGATTAGCTTGAAAGAGAATTCCTTAACCACTTCTACAACATTCGCCGCATCGTAAGCATGCTGGAGTTGACGAGCGAAGTAATGGAAGGATGAACCTGTCGTCTACTACATCAACAGATGGCATTCATTAAGTCTGGACTGCAAGGATCAGCTTTCTGAAACCTCCGCCATTGAGATGTGCATTCAAGGCATGCACTGGGGGCTACACTACATCTTCAAGGCATAAAGCCAAGGACATTTGAGGAACTGGAGACTTGTTCCCACGACATGGAGCTGAGTATCACCAACCATGGAAAAAATGAGCCATTCATCGCTTCAAGAAGGTCAATGTGTTTGCTCTGAAGGTAGTCAAGACTAGGAAGAAGCCCGTCAAGGAAGCTTTTGCCGTCAACGGTACCCCCATCAAGACCTCCCATGTGCCTATCAAGATCTCCTCTAAGAACAAAGCAAGGGACATAAAAAGAGGTAAGCCTTCTCACAATCAAAATAGGTACAAAAACACCTTGAATGAGCTAAAGCAAAAGACGTAACCTTTTCGGACTATGACGTGGCCGCAATGCTAGATGACTTGTTGGAGAAAAAGGTGATCGAGCTACCTGAATGCAAATGCCCCGAAAAGATGAATCACTTTAATGATTCTAGGTATTGCAAATACCATCGTATCGTGAGCCATCCTGTTGGCAAGTGCTTCGTCCTTAAGGAGCTCATCATAAAGTTGGCATAACAATGGCAAATTGAACTTAACCTTGAAGACACAGCCACAACACACACTACTGCAATTGTGTTTGGATCATTCGATCCCGTGCCTCTCAAAGTAATGTATGCTCATTCTCCTCCATGCTTAAGCCACAAGGCACCTTCTACACAACCATCGTTAGGGGCAAGTGACCAAAATGCACTTACTGACGATGAAGAGGGGTGGACACTGGTGACCTACAAGAAGACAAGGAAGCCAAGACCACAAGCCACAAAGCCAAAAGTGGAACAAGTGACAAATCACAGCGTCGCAACAACATGAAGCCAAAGCGAAACGTAAAAGCTGTTAAGCTGACGTATGCTAGGGAACTTATGGAGCAAGAGCCGCTCATTCCCGTCTCTTTGCACAAGTACTTCCCAAAGGATTTTTTCCAATAGTGCATTACCGTTGCCTGTCACATGGTTAAAGTAGAGATAAAAAAAGCCCTCAAAAGGCAAAGCTGTCATCTTCGAGGAAGAAAAAAACTTATACGCATGAAGAAAGCCTAGCATCATACTTTCGCATCAAAGAGGTGTTGCAATTGCCCAAAGACATTCGAATAGCACTAATAGCGGTCTTGGCGAGTCCCGACGACCACGAAATACAACAAAGAAAGGACAAAGGCCTGGAGCTTCAGCTACATGTTGTGCCACCCATGATGCAATCACCTTCACTGACAAAGACTTACTGCTAGGGTCAAAGCCTCACAACCGCCATCTCTTCATCTCTGGGTATGTGAAGGAGCACAAAGTCAACCGCATGCGTGTGGATGGAGGTTCGGCCATAAACATCATGCTAAAGTCAACAATCACTACAACTGGCATCAAGGTAAATGAACTATCCCAAAGTTGTCTTTCAATCCAAGGTTTTAACCACAGAGGATAAAGAGCAATGGGCATGGTCCGAGTTGAAATTACCATTAGCGAACTCAAGTCAAGCACGCTATTCCAAGTGATTGACACAAGAACTTCCTACAACTTGCTCTTAGGAAGGCCTTGGATCCACTAGAATGGAGTGGTGCTGTCCACCCTCCACCAATGCCTAAAGTTCTATCGATAAGGGGTGAAGGTGATACAAGGCGACACCAAGCCATTCACTAAAGGCGAATCACACTTTGCAGACGCCAAGTTCTACATAGATTAAGAAATGGTGCCTGAAGCTCTTCCAAAAGAGATTAAGTCTACAGGCAAAGCTGCACCCAAAAAGAATGAGTGGCGAGCAGTGCCCAAAAAGTAAGAAAGGGAAGCCGTGCCATCTTCAAGCAAAGATAACGATAAGCCTACTAAGCCCATAACAACCAAAGGGAGTGTGACGCCTCAAAAAGGTCAAGAACACCCATCTTTCAATACATCCCGATGTTAAGAATAAAGAATGGGCAATCCCTATTCGAAATTGGAGTAAGCAAAGCCGACACACAGCTATACAAAGACAATGTAAAGCTACTCAAGACAAATGCAGTGTCACCTTTGACACAGCTAAGCGACGCTAAAGTTTCAAAACCCCCACAAGGTTTTGTAAAACCCTTCCCAAAGGGGGTAGAACTAAGCTTTCTTCTAACCAAGAGGACTGAAGAAGGTTTCGATCCAAACGCCTACAAACTCATGTTAAAGGCTGGGTACGATTTCGCCTCCTCCCCAAATCTTGGAAATAATAACAGAAACACTGTCAATGACAAAGAACATGACCTCACCGAGACTCAAAAGAAGTTGAAGGAGCATGGTTACAGAGTTGTCAACAACAAAGCTGGACTTGGCTTCACACCAAATACACCCATGAAGATCTCAAGAAAAGCGAAGAACACTAGCACTCAACATAACAGCTTGAGCATTGAACAAAATCAAGAAGAGCCTAAACCCACCCCTCGAACATCAGTCTTCGATTGATTGAACCGTTCAAAACCTAGGGTTTTGGCACTTGATCGCATTAGTGGACAAGATCAAACCTCTATCTTCAAAAGGCTTAACATGCCAGCACCCCAAAGCTCTATTTTCGAAAGGTTGTCAAAACCCAAGAAACAAAGCAACATGGCTAGTTCTCCTTCACGACAGTCGGCCTTGGAAAGACATGAAAAAACCAAGAAGCCTTCTAGAAAGAGGAAGACAACACCAAAGGAAGAAAATCTCAACGGTCTAGCAAAAAAAGATGATGTTCGAAGCTCGATTCCTTCAAAGATGAAACAACAAGCAACCCTGAAGGTGGACACAAAAAGACCATTGAAGGTAAGAAGGTGCACCATCATCTACACCTGCCAATCTTTACGCATACAAGCCCAAAGGGATAGCTCTAAAGAGAAGGTCCAAGACGTCTTCCACATCACGATCCAAGAGAATGAAGAAGACGAATTCCCCGAGGAAGATGTCACTATTGAGCCACCTTAACTCAAAGACGGGGGGGGGGGGCAAGTCACGGTTAATCTCAGGCACAAATGAAGAATCAAAGCCTATCATCATAAATGCACTGATAAGTACGCTCGAGGTCGAAGAGTATTACCAACTGCTTTTGGAATACAGAGATGTCTTTACTTGAACCTATAAGGAAATGCTCGACCTTGACCCTACCATCACCGTGCATCATCTTGCAATCAAGCCCGAAACGTGACCCATAAAGTAAAGTCAAAGATGTTATCGATCCGAGCTCATCCCACAAATTGAGGCCGAGATTGACAAGCTAATTGAAGAAGGCTTCATCCGAGATGTGCAATACCCTAAGTGGATCTCCAACATCGTTATTGTCCTTAAAAAATCTGGACAAATACGTGTTTGCGTAGACTTCCGAGACCTTAACGATGTTTGCCCGAAGAATGACTTTCCCTTGCCAATCATCAAAATCATGGTGGACGCAACCACAGGCCATGAGGCATGGTCATTCATGGATGGCTCCTCTAGATACAATCAAATTCGTATGGCTCCCGAAAACGAGGAATTAACAACCTTCTGCACTTCAAAAGGTATCTATTGCTACAAGGTAATGCCTTTTGGTTTGAAGAACGCTAGAGTTACATATCAATGCGCAATGCAGAAAATCTTTAATGACATGCTACATAAAAATGTAGAATGTTACACAGACGATGTGGTTGTCAAGACCAAGAAAAGATCTAATCACTTGAAGGATTTACGAATGATGTTCGACAAACTATGACACTATAGCCTCAAAATGAACCGTTGAAGTGTGCATTTGGCATTACTTATGGGAAGTTCCTTGGCTTCATTGTCAAGCACTATGGCATTAAAATGGACCAATCAAAGGTCAAGGCCATTCAAAGCATGCCCGAGCCAAGAAACCTACACAAGCTAAAAAGCTTACGAGGACGGCTAACCTTCATCAGACGCTTAATCTCCAACCTCGCTGGATGCTGTCAACCCTTTAGTCAACTTATGAAGAATGACGTTCTGTTCATATAGGATGACATCTGCCACAATGCCTTTGAGAGCATAAAATGATACATGTCAAGCTCATCTGTCTTATGAGCACCCGTAACTAAAAAGCCACACATCCTATACATTGCTGCATAAGAAGGTTCCATTAGAGCACTCCTGGCACAAGAAAATGAAGACCAAAATGAAAGAGCACTCTACTACCTAAGTAAAACCTTCATTGGTGCCAAGCTCAACTACTTAGCAATCAAGAAGATGTTCCTTGCCTTAGTCTTTGCTGTCCAAAAGCTTAGACACTACATGCATGCTTACTTCATCCACTTGGTTGCTAAAGCTGACCAGGTCAAATACATCATGTCCAAGCCAGTTTTGATAGGGTGAATAGGCAAATGGGCGTTGCTTCTCAATCATCTAAGTTCCAGTTAAAGCTGTCAAGGGATAAGTGCTAGCCGATTGGAAAATCTCAAACGACCTGCCTAATGAGGAGGTGTTCTATGTCGACATCTTCCCAATATGGATGATGTTCTTCGACGAATCTGCACGAGCAGATGGAGCAGAGGCATGAGTAGTATTCATGTCACCACAAAGACAAATACTACCCTATTCCTTCCAATTAAGCAACCTATGCTCTAACAACGTCGCTGAGTACCAAGCGCTGATCATTGGACTCCAAATGGCAATCAACATGAAAATCACAACACTAAAAGTGTATGGCAACTCCAAGATCATAATCAATCAAATCTTGATAGAATATGAACTGAGGAAAGATGATCTTGTCCCATACTTCTGGCTAGCAACTCAACTACTACAGAAATTTAAGTCCGTGAAGCAAGAACATGTGCCAAGAAAAGAAAATCGAATGGTAGACGCTCTCGCTAACTTAGCCTCAAGTATGGCGCTAGGAGAAGGTAATCAAGCCATGGAAGAAGCACACTCAGTTGTATGTGGAACACATTAGTCAGGACCAAAGTTACACTTCCAGCTCAAAAGGATGGGCTATTACTGGCCAAGCATGGTGAAAGATTGCCTGGAATACGCCAAAAGGTGCCAAGCCTGCCAATTCCACGCCAACTTCATACATCAACCACCTAAGCCCTTACACCCTATAGTTGCCTCATGGCCATTTAATGCATAAGGATTAGACGTCGTAGGACCAATCACACTAAAGTCATATGCAGGAGAAGCTTACATTCTAGCTACAACAGATTACTTTTCCAAGTGGGCTAAAGCCGTACCCCTAAGGGAAGTCAAGAAGGAAGTTGTCGTCCATTTCATCAATGAGCATATCATCCACCGATATGGTGCGCCTCGTTACATCATCACCGACAACAAAAAATAGTTCTCCAATCGACTCATGAACGAACTCTGCGAGAAATACAAGTTTAAGCAACATAAGTCTTCCATGTATCATGCTCCGGCCAACTGTCTTGCGGAAGCATTCAACAAAAACGTTGTGAAACCTCCTGAAGAAGGTGATCGACCGAACAAAGAGAGATTGGCACGAAAGAATAAGCGAAGCACTTTGGGCATATAGGATGACATATAGGACACCTACCCAAACTACGCCTTGTTTCTCATATATGGCATGAAAGTTGTTCTGTCGCTCGAAAGTCAAATCCCTTCACTAAGGATGGCTGAAGAGGAAAACGCAAAGCTACGAATTCAAGAGTTGGAAGCACTCGATGAAATGAGGCTCGAAGCTCAACAACACTTGGAATGCTACCAAGCACAGCTATCCAAGGCATTCAACAAGAAGGTCCGCCCTAGGTCTTTCCAAATTGGAGATCTTGTCTTGGCATTACCAAGGCCCATCATCACAACTCATAAAATAAAAAGCAAGTTCACATCAAAGTGGGATGGACCTTACGTAATACAAAAGGTCTACACCAACGATGCCTACCTAATCATGGTAAAAGACGACTTGAAGATTGGCCCCATCAATGGCAAATTCTTGAAGTGCTACTACCCTTAAAACAAACACTCAGTGTTCCTTACCTGCATGAGCCTGAACTACACACAGCACAAAGCTCATGGCCTGCATGAGCCTATACTGCACACGACACAAAGCTTCTGGCCCGCAAGAGCACAAACTGTGTATGGCAAAACAAAAACAAAAAATCACCATCAAGATAGCCAAAACCCATCACTCCTTTAAACTACGTCATGACTTGATCCTTCCTCAACCGAGGGTGCGTAGGCAACTTAAAACTTCAAAAACTTCAAGTACAGTCACATCATCAACAAAAAAAGACACAAACACCTTGAAGAATAAAGAACAAATTCAAAATGTGAATACTTTATTTCTTTAAAGGAAAAATTTGGCTACAAAGCCTTGTTACAAAATGAGCAAAAACAAAGAAGGCTTCAAGCAAAAAAATGGAAGACACTACTGAAGACCTACATCCCTAAAACTACGATGACGTTTTTCAAGCAAGTCTTCCAAAGTCTTCAAAGTCTCTACATCGGTGGGAGACAAGGTAGGCATTTCCATGGCCACACCTCTCCCTTGTTCTAGGCGTAAAATCTCATTTTGATGCTAAGAAAGTGTAGTTTCCTGCTCCGAGAGAATGCCTTGAAGTCATGAAGCTTCAGCTTCCAACTACCTTTCATGCCAATGGTTCTAGACGCGCCTGGACCGAAGTTAAAGAGGTCCATGTAGCTTGATAACCTTTCGAAACAGCTTGCTGAGAAGACCGAACTCGGGCAATTGATAAGTCTATTACCGAAAGTTGTTGAGCTCTAGTCTCTAGACTCAATTTCTTCAAGGAAATAGCATGCAAGGAAGAATACTCAGTTGAGGTAGCCATAAGTTCCGCAATCTTGACTCTCAAGAGAGAGGAATCAACGTTAAGATTGTCAATCGTAGAAACAAGCTTCAACAAGTCCTCCTCGAGCAAAGCAAGTTCCTTCAACGGGCACTTGGAAATCATCTTCTCAATATGGCTCTTAAGATCTATGGCCGCGCGAAGCTTGATGTGATGGATAAATTGCTTAATGCCACTAAGGTTTGGCCCTCTCAGAGAGATCTCAGAGCTAGCAGGCAAAGGTGCTGGACGCATGAGGGGCTCTTGCATACCTTTACCTACACATGGCATGCTTGGACAACTTGACGGATTTGGAGCAAGCTCTACAACAGGCGGATCCGCAATCTCTTCATCTGTAGGTAAATTGCCTCCAAATAGCATCTCCATATAAGAATGAACGCACATGTTCGCTGAGTCAAATTGAGGAGGACTAAACACTTTCTTCTTCTTATGACAAAAATTGACATCGTTGTCATCCAAAGCACCTTCATGCGGTCGCTTGTTCAAAATTTGTTGACGTTGTCGCAGAACAAGCTCATCTTCATGCGAATCAACTTCATCACCCGCCTCTTCAGAAGCATCCATGGGCGTTGAGGAGCTAAAGCTGGGAGTCTATCTTGCAAATGAGTTGTACAAGCACAATCAAAAGGGGCTACTTATGTAGGAACCGCAAAACATCCCTCTCTTGCCGCATCATTGTGTGAATGAGAAGAATTAGTGCCACTTGCAGTCCCCAAGTCTTCATGGTGCATCTTCAACCACCAACCTACGTAGGCACGGGTCACTGGATTGCTTTTAAACTCGTCATTGGCCGGAAGGGTGATGAAAGCATTTGTGCGTGAACGAGTACAAGACTCCCAATGCATATACACGACTTGCAAAGATTCCGCTATATGTTTTCCTTTAGCTTGCCTGGCACTTGTTGGACAAAATCAAATTGCATGTTGAAACGGTGAGGATTATATGGTTGAACAATACATCGATCTCCTTGCCGTAAAGAAACATACCCTGAGCGAAGGCTCGTAAAATAAAACAAGTCGGAGGAACGAAAGTGTGAATCATTTATGAGGCCTCGCCGTGCCGAACCAACCTTTGCTAAATGGTCCATTCTCAAACCTTCACAACTTCGAAACAATGCTTGCGCTTGCAAATCATCAAGGCTCTTTGCAGAAAGCACGCTAGAGTACTTTGTCATCAAAGACCCTAGCGTGACCGAAGTTAGTGAAGAAGGCCCTGACATGTCTAAAGTCGACAAAAAATGAGTGCCAAAGTACTCACCCAACCGTTGGAAATGTGCCCTGAAGCCAATCATATGATGATATTTTACGGACATTTCACATGTTAAACTAATCTAGTTTAATATAAAGGGCAAAGATTATTGTTTAAAGCTATCTCATATAAATGTTATATGCTTAAATGATAAGTCCAAGGAATATGTAATTGGGAGAATGTGATCTAAAGAAGTTAGATTCATGAGACCATTATCTTTCGTATACATATCCTAAATGTTCCTGATCATAGGATTGCCAATTGGGCATTGACAGTCTGTTAAGATCAATACGTGCTATGTCTTCTCTTAGAGAGAGTGACTGGTCTCGAGTCATTGGTGTGACTGACACTAAGATAAGCATGTACGTGCCCAATAGAGAATGAGTCCACTGAACGTGATCAACAAGGAGTTCTCATACCCATTTCACACGAAAACTCATGGTTAGGATAATGCAAAGTAGTCCTTTGACCTGAGACATCATCGTTGTCTTATGGTTAAGTATAAGCCACTTAGTCAGGGAGGCAAATGAATGCACAACAAGAGATCCCTAACCTTCAAACCATTTGAGGGAGAATACTCTATGATATGATTAAGAATCTCTGGCCAAAGTATGAATGAGATTTAGGAATTCGTTCCAAATCACATTCAAGGTAATCATATAAGTAATAGAATCACATTGGTTAGTAGACATGAATAAAATATCAAATCAAACAATGTGGTCAAGAGTATTGTATTAAAGAAAGACCGTATTGCATTGTAATCCCAAACTAAATAGGTTCTCCACCTCTTCTGATTAGCTTGGGTAGCCATGACATACTGCTAGGTATCACTCATGGTTTATGGAAGCCCTAAAGGTGTATAATCACTAAAGGGAGAATTGAAAAGTAAGTTTCAATTCACAATCGATTTGAAGAGTTCTAATCTCCCACTGCCTTGCTAAAAGGAACCTAATGGATCATACACCATGTAAGGTAGAGATTGAAGAAACAATGGAGATGAGTAAGAATAATTAAATGGTTTAATTATTTATGGCTAGGATTAATTAATATGTTAACTAATCAAATAAATAAGTTCGTTTTAGACCTTGAGTTAGTTTTGGGCCCCAAGGCCCAATGGGCTTCGAATTTCAAGTCTAATAACTCAAGTTGTATGACAACTTGAAAACACAAAGGGCATGAAAGCCCAATGAACCCACATGGCCGGCCATAGAGAGTGTAAGGAAGAATTGGTTTTAATTTCAATTATGCCACTCAATGTAAGTGGATATAGAAGGGAAATTATAACCAATTCCCTCATAAGGGGTTTTCTAGAGAGAAAAGAGAAAAACACACAAAATCTCTCTCTTCTCTTAGGAGGCCAGCCACCCTAGGAAGAATGAACTAGCATCCATTTCTTCCTTGGTCACTTATCTCTTCCTCAATGCTCTCCTTGGTATGGAAACTTAGAGGTTCCCTTTCTTGGGAACTTGGAGAATCCATTCCTTCATCCATATCCAAGAAGTCATGGAGCCAAAAAGCAAAGTTCCTCCATCCACATCCATGGAGCCAATGAGCAAGGAGACTAGGGAAAAAAGGCCCTTACATGGGTGAATATCCTTTGCTAAGCAAATAGGTGCTTCAAAGGTATAAATGTTTCTCAACTTTTTTCTTTAAGATTTAAGTTGAGTCTTGGTTCACCACAACTACTAGGCCTTGAATTTCATGGGTAAAGTTTTGTTTTTGAGTGCATACAAGCATGATTTCGCCTTTAATTGTTAATTGCATGCATAGATGTTGCTCAAATGAACTTGTTTTCACAAATTATACCTTCACCAACCAACCGTACACATAATGGTATTGAAGTACCGCAGAACGATCTTCGGTGCTCACCGAGTTTGAAACAACACTCAAGCCATTATAAATATTGGTTAAAATCAGAATAGCAAGGCTAAAATATTCGCCTGCAGCCATCTTCCAAGCAACTTTGAAGACTTCGGGACAGATATAGTTGACGTTGTCTTTGGGGAAAACAAACTTACAAAGCCAACAAGCTAAGAAAGCAGCTAGGTAAGATTATTCCAATTGCTCTAACGCTGCGCCAAAATCCTTAAATGCTTTCAAATCGGTAAGGGTACGGTGCTCAGCCGGACCAATGACACCTGAAGGATCCAAGTCTCCATTGGACTTGGTTGTCTTGTTGTGGCCACTTTTCTTCGAAGGCCTCTTGTACTTCATGGCATCCCAATACCAAAATCGGATCCATGAAGAAATCTTCACGCTTGACTTACCTTGAGCCTCCTGGGAAAGCTTGTGGTATGCCCAAAACAAATAGCGGCAACTCACAGGCAATCCTCTGCTGTTGCGATGAGAAAACTCCTCCACATTAGGAACAACCTTGTCATAAAATTTTTCTTGGATAGGCAAGCCTCCTATCTTGTAGAAATCCCAAAGTGAAATCGACATCTCCCCTTGAGCCGTGTGAAGTGTGTTGGTCGCTAAACACCAATGCTAAAAGAACGCACGAATGACGGAAGGATGGCAATCATAACTGAACAAAGATGTGTACACAACGTGATAAAAGCCCACGTTGGTAAGCACATCTTTAGAGCAGCTGAAGACATCTTCAAGCAACTCCCAGTAAAACTCAGCAAAGGCAGCTTGTCCAATACTCAACAAGGTGCCACTCTAAGTTATGGCTCTGCTATGAATACGATTGCCAAGAAGCTCAAACGAAGGTGATCAATTGTTATGAACATGGTGCGAAGGATTCAAAATAAGAATCCTTGATGTACACGCCTTCTTCTTCGAAGTTGGTTGACCAAAATCTGTCACGTCCTAAGACATTTAGAAGACCACAATTTGATATGCATTAAGTTATCTTTTGTAGGAAGAACAAGCACCTTACGGCCAGTCAATGGCGCACAAAGCTTCAACGTTGTCCCCCTATCTTGCGAATCGCCTTCCTTCGCAAGAATAGTGATGGTATTATTCTTAAAGCACTTGAAAAATACCATGGCTGCAACAAAATAAACAAAGCGACATAAGAACAAAAGTGGGACGGCATAGAAAGAAAAGTCATTTCACTAAATCAAAAGACATGTGAGACAAACCTCGTGAATGTTGAAAAATGAAGATGACAACGTCACAATGACAAGAAGAAATCAGCCACGAAGCTTGATCAAGCACGGCGAAGAGGGCAGCTACAAGATGATCTTTCAAGGCACGCTACAGTAGCAAAGAAAACTAAAACACCACGTAATCACACTATGCAACCTTATAGCGATTACACAAGCAGTTTCTTGCACTGAACGGCAACGTCACCATCGAGGAAAACTGTGACCAAAAGACTCTACACAGCATAAACTCCCTGCAATCTTTTGCACAGCCTCACAAGGTAAAAGTGACACACTGCAACAAGCTTCAAGCAGCTACAACTCGTACCAAACAGTAGCAAAAAGGGCACGGTAACAGCAACAGATGCTTACGGCAACGTCACTACCACTACATAGCATAAGGACGTTGCAGTCTTTTGCACAGCACCACGTGATAAACAATGATGCACTGCAACAAGCTCTAACCAGCAACAACAAGCAAAACTTACGGCAAAAGCTCCAACCAAGCCCACGGCAAGAATTGTGTGTTGTGAAAAAAATGCACACCCAGTTGTCCTATAAATAAGGGTCAATTACTTCCTAATTCTATAAGGGAAATACATACCCCAAATAGCAAAAGAAAAATCAAAACAAGGAAGTACATTCCAACCAAAAGAAGGAAGCAAATTCCAAAAAAAAAAAAATGGCAAGTTTCAACCAATTTGCGCAAGCAGGACGTTTTTGGTGATAATTCAACTTTCCCAAGGATTTTTGATGTAAGGCCAGTTAGAGAAGGAAGCTAAGTGGCTGAGGATCATTGTATCCAAATTTCATAACTTTCCCTAAAGCCAAAGATTCCAGTTTTCAAAGTTATTCCCGCAGAAGTTGTTTTCCCGTCAGGATTGCGCAGCTGTAGGAAAATGCAAGGTTGAAGGCTTTCCTGATTTCTTCTAGTGGCATGCAATATATGCCTGAAAGATAAGGGATAAGGCTACGTTTTCCATATTTGTCCAAAATTTTCCAAAAGAGAAATCAACCTCAAACTGGGCGTGCAAGTTAGATGACATGTTTCCAAAAAAATAAAAAATAAAAAATAAAAAGGGAAAGGAAAAATAACTCCTTGCCATGGGGAATCAAAAAAATAAAATAAAATACCCCTCCTTGCTATAGGAAATCAAAAGGGGAAAGAAAAACTCCTTCCTTGCCATAGGAATAGAAAAGAGGAAAGAAAGCTGTCCATCTTGCCATGGAAATCAAAACAAGAAGCAAACAAATCTCCTCCTTGTTGTGGGGAATCAAAAGGGGAAAGGACAAAACACCCTCCTTGCTGCAGGAAATCAAAAGGGGAAAAAAAAAAGACACCTCCTTGCTGTGGGAAAAGAAAAACAAAAGGAAAGTGAAAAAAATGCACATCCTACTTACCTTTCCAAAACCTTGAAGGAAGTCACAAAAGTTTTCCAACATTTTGAAGGAAGTCATTCTCGTTTCCAAAATTGAAGAGGATTCCGACCACAAGGAAAAACATTTGTTTCCTACGACCACAAGGAAAAAACATTTGTTTCCTACACCCAAAAGGAAAAGAAAATCAAGTCCCAAAATACACCAAATGTATTTTGCCAAAGATTATGGGAAATCAAATACACACAATAAGTATGTGCCGATTCATCCATTTTCAAAATTTCTTTCAAGATCAAGCCTCTACGGCCCTTGAAAAAAAAAATTTACATTTAATTCAAGACCAAGCCTCTACGACCTTTGAAGAAATGTTTCGTTCAAGAAATACGCCTCAATGACCCTTGACGAAATTCATCACTTCAATTCTAGACCAAGCCTCAACGGCTCTTGAAGAAATGTTTTGTTCAAGAAATACGCCTCAACGGCCCTTGACAAAATTCATCATGTTAATTCAAGAAATACGCCTCTACGGCCCTAGAAGAAGCAAACTAATTCAAGATCAAGTCTCGACGACCCTTCATTTAGAACATTCACATTCCAAGACTTCAAAACACGTTTCCTACATGTGACAGGCACATGCCTACAACGCGCCTTAAAGTGGGGGCATTTGTAGACATGTAAATTTCGTTGCATATAAATTATGCATCACAAAGCTCCATGTGGCATATGACTCATCACAAATGGACAAGTCATCAATGGCATGTGGCATAAATCAAGCAAGCGAAGTATAAAACATTCCCAAAATTCGGCTCAAGGGAGAAAACTCCCTTAAATTCGGTAAAAGGGTCTAAAGTGATCTTAAAATTGGAAAGAAAGCTAAGGCATCTTCATAAAACAAATGAGAATTGAAGATTGTTCACAAAATAGGCAATAAAGCCTCTAAATTTCAACCAAGGGAGTAAAGATGGCTGAAATTAAGACACAAAATATGCCTAAATTATCCTATGGACAAATCAAGACACAAATCAAAGCTAAATCCATCCAAAGGCAAGCTTTGAGAAGTCTATAAATACAAGCTCATCCCACAAGCATAGGGTCGAAAATTACACGTTGAGAAGAACCTCTGCACAAATCTTTGAAGACTAATACGTTGCCAAAGCTCTCTTCAAAGAACGCACAACCAAAGCCGAAGCACTCCTTGAAGAATCAACAAGCACTCGTGCCGATTCTTTCAAGACTATGTTACAAGCTCAAAACTTGTAACGACGTTCGTTTCAAGATCAAGTCGCGAAGACCCTAGAATCCACGAAGTCCTACATCAACATCACCTTTGCCGCAACCCTAAACCTAAGGTAAAGATCATCCATGCATTGTTTCAAGCTCAAAACTTGAAGCAATCGTTCAATCGTTCATCCGAGATCAAGTCATCACGACCCTTGGATCAACAATTTAAGCATTTACATCAAATTTGAAGACTGAATCAGAGGAACATTGTAAACAAAGATTGTAACCTACAAATTCATCAATACAAATCTACTTTGTACACGTGTTATCGTTTCATTAGTTACAGAATTTTTGTGTTTACAATGGGAGAACTAAAAGGAGACACTAAACTATTAAATTTGAGTTCTAAATTTTAATCCAGATGATTAAGATGGAGGCTTCCCAGGTAACCAATGCAAGTTGTTAAGATCCTCATGAACTGTATATTTTTAATATTTGAAAACTTTTAGATTGAGTATACCTGGGCGGTTTCACGACGAAGTTATATCCGCACGTATTTTAACTATCTTTGCATACAAGGAGCCAAGTATTATCTGTTTACTGATTTACTGATAACAATGTTTTATTGTTTATGGTACATCTACAAAGACATTTGATCACACGTACATATTAACAATACAGTATATTGTGATTCCTCTTCACTTATAAGTGAGAGATCTTAGCGATGTAGGAATAAAGAAATTGCTTGATGATGCAGACAATTTAAAGATGTTCGGAGTGGTTTAGAGAATCTTTCCTAATAATGGGGATTTCTTGTTGCTTGTCATTTCATTTCCTTGAAACAAGTCTTATAATTTGTTCTTATGCCTTCTATTAGACATCTTTTGAATCAATATACAATTCAAAAACTGAGCGTTTCTCTCACAACTTATGGTATTCCAGAGTTCTTTTTTAAGGGAGACTGTTTGTGATCCCTTTTCTTACAACTTCTGTTGTGTCAGTTAGCATCGAGCCAGGTTTTCTGATTCAATGGCTGAAGACGAAGTAAGAGCTAACCCTAATATCACAAGTTTCGCAAATGTGAGTCTAGAACTTGTGACTATGAAGGGTCGCATCAATCATTCAATGCAAAATTCTCTTGCTGAAATTAGAGAGATGATTACAGGCTTGGCCGTAGGCGACGCTCAACGTGTTGTGCATGATCACGAACTGGTTGCAAGACCCGAACGAGTCAAAGTACAGAATAATCCTTTCCCTAATGGGGATTCAGATTCTGAAGATAAGGTTATCCCTGCCATCCCTGAAAACCCACGAGAGGAAAATAAAAAAATCAAAATTTCCACTTGCAATTGAAACCTATCGATTGAAGAGTTCTTAGATTGGCTTCAGAGTGCGAGGCGTTTTTCAAACATGCAGAGATCGTTGAAGCAAGACAAGTTAAAGTTGTGGCATGGAAGCTAAAGTGAATGACTGCCGTTTGGTGGGATGAGCAACAAGAGTCCAAGGTGCGACAAGGGAAGAATTGTCTCCAGACTTTGCGTAATATGCAGAGCATGCTTCAGGCTTGTTTCCTTCCCCAGAACTACGAGTAATTGTTGTTTGAAAAATACCACGGCTATGTACAAGGTAGTCGAATTGTGTAAGGGTATTGGTAGGGTTTTTCACCCTCGCTGTAAGAAATCAACTTACTGAATCCCTTACATAACAAACAACACGATATTTGTTGGGATTAAGACCTTCCATTCGTGACAAAATTGGGTTACAGCGTGTTAACACCCCCTCAAAAGCAGAAGAGTTGGCTATTAGCACCGAGTTACTGGAGAAAAATCGCAATAACCAGGGCTTTGGTTTTAGAAAGCAGTGGGGAGAGTCATATCAATCTTTCAACAATATCCCAAGAAACAAAGATATGGTGCAGCAGCCACAGGATTCCAAGGGTCCAGAAAAAAGGGTTGAAAATAAGGTCGATTATCTATGAACGAAGAATAGTCATTGTAACACCACTCGTTTTCAGAACAACAACTTTCACGAGTAAACTAATCTGTATGCCAAGCCTTGCGAGAACATGTGTTACAAATGAGGCAGCCATGGGCATCCCACAAGTGCCTGTAGGGGCAGCAAGACAATGAATTTAGTAGAAGGAGGTAACAATGAAGAAGTAGAGGACGAATGTGATGAGGATGTGGCTGAGAAAGAAGGAGATGAGTTAGCAGTAGTCTTACGAGTGCTTTATTCCAAACCCAGCGATGACAACATCATCAAATCTTTCTTTCCAAGTGCACTATTCAGGACAAAGTTTGTCAATTGGTAATAGACGGAGGTAGTTGTGAGAACTTTGTTGCTAAAAAGGTCGTGGACCACTTTCAACTCCAAACTAAGTAACATTCACACCCATACTCAGTAAGGTGGATTAAGAAGGGCCTGACAAAAAGAGTGATTGAAACTTCTAAGGTTCTTATCTCTATTGGGAAGTTTTACAAGGAGGAAGTTGTGTGTGATGTAGTTGACATGGATGTGACTCATGTGCTGCTTGGTAGACTATGGCTATGGGATAGAGGCATCATGCACAAAGGTCGAGACAATGTCTATAAGTTTAATTAGGAATCGCATCACATCACTATGTTCCCTAATGAAAAATCAATTGATGCTGCCATAAAAGTTGATAATCCGAAGAAATTCCTCACCTTGCTCACATATAAGTGCGATGTTACAGCTGAAGAAAAGAGACCAAGGTAATTTGTGCTTTGGTCATGAAAGGCCTCCTAACAGTACAAGACCGAAAGTTGCAGATTTCGGACAAGGTTCAAGCAATCCTACGAGATTTTGAGGATTTGGTGAGTGATGATATTCCGAATGAGTTACCTCCCATGTGGAATATACAACGTCAAATCAATTTCATTCTTAGGGCAAGCTTGCTGAATCTGCCACACTACATGATGAGTTCAAAAGAGAGTGAGATCCTGTGGGAGAAAACTGAAGAGTTGTTAAAGAAGGGTTTCATTCGTGAAAGCCTTAGTCCATGTGCATCATCGGTTTTTCTTATGCCTGAGAAAGACAAGACATGGAGGATGTGTGTTGATAGCCAAGACATCAACAAGATCACTATCAAATATCGTTGTCCCATTCCCCGTTTGGACGACATGTTGGAAAAATTAGTTGGTTCCATAATATTTTCTAAGATCGATTTATGAAGCGGGTATCATGAAATTCGAATCCGCCCAAGAGACGAATGGAAGACAGCATTCAAGAGTAAAGATAGCTTATATGAATGGTTGGTGATGTCGTTCGGTCTTTCCAATGCTCCTAGCACGTTCATGGGACTAATGAACCAGGTGCTTCATCCATTTATCAGATTATTTGTTGTTGTATACTTTGATGATATTCTGATTTATAGCAAATCTGAGCAAGACCATTTAGAACATTTGAGACAGGTACTTCATGTATTACAAGAAAACAAATTGTACGTTAACTTCAAGAAGTGCAGTTTCTTCACCGATTGACTATTGTTCCTGGGGTATGTAGTGAGTTCGGATGGCATCCATGTAGACGAATAGAAATTACAAGCCATTTGAGATTGGCCAACTCCCAAAAATGTATCTGAACTGCGAAGTTTCCATGGCCTTGCAACATTTTATCGACGGTTCGTAAGGAACTTTAGCACCATTGTGGCACCTATGACAAAATGTTTAAAGAAGGGAAACTTGTATTGGGGTGCAGAACAGGACAACAACTTTGCTTTAATTAAAGAAAAGCTATGCTCTGCTCCCATCCTCAACTTATCCAACTTTGATAAGGTTTTTTAAGTTGAATGTGATGCAAACATGGTGGAGCTGTTTTATCTTAAGAAAAACGTCATGTTGCATTTTTTGGCTAGAAGCTCAGTGAAGCTCACCAAAAATGGAGTACATATGCTCAGGAGTTTTATGCTGTCATTTGTGTTTTACGCCAATGGGAGCACTACCTCATTCAGAATGGATTTGTCCTATACACTGACCATCAGGCACTGAAATAGGTCAATAATCATAAAAGTGTTGACAAGATGTACATTTGATGCATGACTTATCTCCAAAAATTTCCTTATGTCATCAAGCACCAATCTGGCACACTCAATCGCCTAGCCGATGCACTGAGCAGGAAATCCTAATTGTTGGTGACTTTGAGACATGAGATTGTGGGGTTTGAATTCTTGAAGGAGCTTTATGAGGAGAATGACGACTTTAAAGACATTTGGGAAAGTGTCTCCGCTTCCATCCTCCTTTTGACTTTCATATTACCGATGGGTTTCTTTTTCAAGAGGCATAATTTGTGTATTCCATGTTGTTCATTGCGAGAGAAACTCATCAGAGACCTGCATGGTGGTGGTTTAAGTGGTCATCTTGGGTAGGCCTGGCAAACGGGTCGTGTCTGTCGTATTCATGTTGTTTTCGTGTAACACCTGTTATCTTAACGGGTCGTGTCGTGTCACACCTGTTATCTTAACAGGTCGGGTCACTTTACCCAACGGGTAAAGTGACCCGTTGGGTAAAGTGACCCGACTCGTTATGACCCGTTAAGAAAAATATTTTTTTTTCTTAAATTTGCACATACCACACATTGCCACTTAAATATTACTTCAAAACATTAAAACACATTTATCGTTTTAGTACTACATCTACACTTGAAAATAAGATCCTAATAAAAAAAACAATCAAACACTACTAGTCTATTACAAAATATTAAATGTGCAAGGATATGCAAAATGAAAGAGTTTTTGTTTTCAAGGTTGTGAAGCCTTTCATTAAGTATAACATAAGATTTTGTGGTATCCACTAGTGTGAATATTTTAAATTGAAGATCGAGTTCATTCATTGTATTCATATAGGGTCAATGAGTGTAGCTGTAAAAAAATCATCAAAATCAGAGTTAAATTAACCGTTAAATCATGATTTTGCGTTGACAATCGTCAAAAAGTTTTGTCCTGTTACTTGATCTTTGAATGTTTGTTTTTTGCAATTTTTGGCGTATGCAATCTCGAAGCATATACAAACAAGTTTGACAGTTGGATCGTTGAAATTAGTTTCATAGAATGCGTATCTCATCAAAACGATAGATTCACTAACACGGAGTTTTGTTT
Source organism: Malus sylvestris (assembly GCF_916048215.2). Taxonomy (NCBI): domain Eukaryota; kingdom Viridiplantae; phylum Streptophyta; class Magnoliopsida; order Rosales; family Rosaceae; genus Malus; species Malus sylvestris. The sequence goes on along the minus strand of NC_062270.1, from coordinate 28,402,319 downwards.
ATCCTTTCATTAAGTATAACATAAGATTTTGTGATATCCACTTGTGTAAATATTTTAAATTGAAGATCGAATTCATTCATTGCATTCATATAGGGTCAATGAGTGTAGCTGTAAAAACTCATCAAAATCAAAGTTAAAATAACCATTAAATAGTGATTTCTTGTTTATAACCGTCGAAAAATTTTGTCCCGTTTCTTGATCTCTGAATGTTTGTTTTTTACGATTTTTGGCGTATGCGATCTCGAAGCATATACAAACAATTTTGACGGTTGGATCGTTGAAATTAGTTTCGTAGGATGTGTATCCCATCAAAATGATAGATTCACTAACACTTAGAGTTTGTTTATACTTTCATTAAACATAACATAAGTTTTTGTGGTATCCACTTGTGTAAATATTTTAAATTGAAGATCAAATTCAATCATTGTATTCATATAGGGTCAAGGAGTGTAGCTGTAAAAAAAATCATCAAAATCGAAGTTAAAATAATCGTTAAATCGTGATTTTTCATTTATAGCCGTCAAAATGTTTTATGACGTTACTTGATCTCTGAATGTTTGTATTTTAGGATTTTTGGCGTATGTGATCTCGAAGAATATACAAACAAGTTTGACGGTTGGATCATTGAAATTAGTTTTGTAGGAAACGTATTTCATCAAAACGATATATTCACTAACACTTAAGAGTTTATTTATCCTTTTATTAAGTATAACATAAGATTTTGTGGTATCCACTTGTATAAATATTTTAAATTGAAGATCGAATTCACTCATTGTATTCATATAGGGTCAATGAGTGTAACTGTAAAAAATCATCAAAATTGGAGTTAAAATAACCATTAAATCGTGATTTTTCGTTTATAATCGTCGAAAAGTTTTGTCTCGTTACTTGATCTCTGAATGTTTGTTTTTTACGATTTTTGGCGTATGCGATCTCGAAGCATATACGAACAATTTTGACAGTTGGATCGTTGAAATTAGTTTCGTAGGATGCGTATCCCATCAAAATGATAGATTCACTAAAATTTAAGAGTTTATTTATACTTTCATTAAGCATAACATAAGTTTTTGTGGTATCCACTTGTGTAAATATTTTAAATTGAAGATCAAATTCAATCATTGTATTCATATAGGGTCAAGGAGTGTAGCTGTAAAAAATGATCAAAATCGGAGTTAAAATAACCGTTAAATCGTGATTTTTCGTTTATAACCGTCGAAAAGTTTTATCTTGTTACTTGATCTTTGAATGTTTGTTTTTTACGGTTTTTGGCGTATCCGATCTCGAAGCATATACAAACAAGTTTGACGGTTGGATCATTGAAATTAGTTTTGTAGAATACGTATCTCATCAAAACAATATATTCACTAACACTTGAGGTTTATATATCCCTTTATTAAGTATAACATAAGATTTTGTGGTATCCACTTGTATAAATATTTTAAATTGAAGATTGAATTCCTTCATTGTATTCATATAGGGACAAGGAGTGTAGCTGTAAAAAATCATCAAAATCGGAGTTAAAATAACCGTTAGATCGTGATTTTTTGTTTATAACCGTCGAAAAGTTTTGTCCTGTTACTTGATCTCTGAATGTTTGTTTTTTGCGATTTTTGGCGTATACGATCTCGAAGCATATACAAACAATTTTGACGGTTGCATCGTTGAAATTAGTTTCGTAGGATGCGTGTACCATCAAAATGATAGATTCACTAGCACTTAGAGTTTATTTATACTTTCATTAAGCATAACATAAGTTTTTGTGGTATCCACTAGTGTAAATATTTTAAATTGAAGATCAAATTCAATCATTGTATTCATATAGGATCAAAGAGTCTAGCTGTAAAAAATCATCAAAATTGGAGTTAAAATAACCGTTAAATCGTGATTTTTCATATATAACCTTCAAAAAGTTTTGTCCCACTTTTTGATATCTGAATGTTTGGTTTTTACGATTTTTGCCGTATGCGATCTCTGAATTATAATTATTATAGTTTTTAGGGGTATAAAATTGTTCAATTAATATATATAATTATTATAGTATATTTTTAGGGTTATAAAATTATAAAATTAATATTTTGCTTATTGTGTTAACCACATGTAAACCCGAACCAACCCGTTATCTTAACAGGTGCTTATCGGGTTACCCGATAACGACCCGATTCGTTATCGTGTCGACTCAAACACCTGTTAATTTTGTGTCATGTCGGGTTTGGTTATTGGGTCGTGTCAGGAATTGCGAGGCCTTGGGGCATGTCAGAATCTGTCAACCAAACTGATCCAATCCACACGTAGAATGAGAAACTAATATTTGGCATAGGCTAAACCCTATCTTCCAGATGGCTGACTTTTCAAACAAAATAAAAGCCACACGTCCACACTTGAATCTGTCAACCAAATTGATCAAATCCACACGTAGAATGAGAGGTTGATCTGTGGCATAGGGTAAAGCCTATCTTTCAGATGGCTGACCTTTCAAACAAGATCAAAGTCACACGTCCACATGTCCACACTTGATTCTGTTAACCAAACTGATCCAATCCACACGTAGAATAAGAGACTAATATGTGGCATAGGCTAAAGCCTATCTTCAAGATGGCTGACTTTTCAAGCAAAATAAAAGCCACACTTCCACACTTGAATCTGTCAACCAAATTGATCAAATCCACACGTAGAATGAGAGGCTGATCTGTGGCATAGGCTAAAGCCTATCTTCCAGATGGCTGACTTTTCAAACAAGATTAAATCCATACATCCACACCTCCACACTTGAATCTGTTAACCAAATTGATCAAATCCACATGTAGAACAAGAGGCTAATATGTGGCATATGCTAAATCCTATCTTCCAGATGGCTGACTTTTCAAACAAGATCAAAGCCACACATCTACACTTGAATCTGTCAACCAAACTGATCCAATCCACATGGAACCCAAAGCCAGTGAGCTCCCAAAATGCCTCGTGCTAGGTAGAGATATGAATATACATATGAGGCTTATAGGATCCACACCCCTGGGCGATGTGGGATCTTACACCACACATCCCAAATCAATTTGAATTGTACTGTTTGCTTGGAGATATAATTATGTCCCTTATTTTATCAAACCCATACTTGCATAAGGAGTCAAAATCTCCTACTGATGCATTCCATGTGGCAAGAATCAAAAGGCATATACCATTTGTATTCATGTGATAATCATCCCATCCTACTACATCATCTGATGTCGCGCCTTAATGCACATCCATATTCCATCATATTTTGGGGGTATAATTATTCGAATATATTTAATATATATATATATATATTATAGTTAATTTAATATATATATATATATATATATATATATATATATATATATATTATAGTTTTTAGGGGTATAAAATTGTTAAATTAATATATATTATTTTTATATTATTTTTTTAGGGTTATAAAATTGTAAAATTAATATTCTGTTTATCGTGTTTCGTGTTACCCACGTGTATACCCGAACCAACCCGTTATCTTAACAGGTGCTTATTGGGTTACCCGATAACGACCCGATTCGTTATCGTGTCGACCCGAACACCTGTTAATTTCATGTCGTGTCGTGTCGAGTTATCGGGTCGTGTCAGGAATTGCCATATCTAATCTTGGGTGTGATAAAACCATTGCAAGCTTGGCGAAGCAATACTACTGGCCGCAACTTAAAACAGACATTGGCAACATAGTTCGCAAGTGCTTTGTTTGTCAATTGTCCAATGGTCAGTCCCAAAACACGGGTTTGTACATGCCATTACCTGTCCCTACTGATATTTGGCTATATTTATCTATGGATTTCATTTTGGGTCTTCCCTGAACCCAGTGCGGAGTCAATTTTGTCTTTATGGTGGTTGACTGATATTCAAAAATGACACACTTTATCGCTTGTCATAAGACATCTGATGCATCTCACATTACTCAATTGTTCTTTCGAGAGGTGGTGCGTCTTCATGGCGTTCCTCAGTCCATTACTTCTAATCAGGATTCAAAGTTTCTTAGTTACTTCTGAATGATTTTGTGGAAGATATTTGGAACGACATTGAATTGGAGCAAACAGATAGACAAACTGAAGTGACCAATCGGACATTGTGTAATATGATTCGTTGTGTCTGTGGCGATAAACCCAACAATGGGATATGGTACTTGCTCAAGTCGAATTTGTTTACAATGGTGGTGTGCATATCGCAACAGGCAAGTCACCATTTTCGATTGTTTATACTTTTATTCCCCGTCATGTGGTGGATCTTGTAAGGCTTCCTCGTGGCCTAGGGGTGAGTGTTGCAGTACACATATGGCTAAAAGGGTTCAAGCAGTGAAGAACAAGGTTGCTGAGAAACTAACTTAAACGAATGCCAAAAACAAGGTTGCTGCTGAAACATCGTCGCTTAAAGGTTTTTCAAGTTGGTGATTAAGTCATGGTGTTCCTTCGAAAGGAGCGTTTTCCAATTGGTCAGTATAGTAAGCTTCAGCCTCGTAAGTTTGGCCCATACAAGATTGTGCACAAAATCAATGACAATGCCTATGTGGTGGATTTGCCAGCATCAACGGGGATTTCTAGCACTTTCAATGTTGCTGATCTTCATCCTTTCCATCCTGATGATGTTCCATTGTATCCTAATCACTCGAGGATGAGTTTTTTCAAGGAGAGGAGACTGACGTAGGAATAAAGAAACTACTTGATGATGTGGACAATTTCGAGATGTTCAGAGTCGTTTAGATGGTCCTTCCTAATACATGGGGATTTATTGTTGCTTGTCTTTTTCAGTTTCTCTCACAACTTCAGGTATTCCAAAGTTCTTTTCAAGGGAGACCGTTCGTGATCCCTTTTCTTACAACTTCCGTTGTGTCACTTAGGTTCGATTCTTGTCAAATATGAATTTGAACCACAATATTACTAACTCATTGTGAAGCTTAGCCCACTCCCCAACCCCACTAGTTTAGATAATATCGTTCGTTAAAAAAAGATATTAGTATTATTGTACTGGGGGTCTATCACTGTGAATGTTAGCTTTATATCATATGTTCTGCAAATTGTTGAGATCCTTAGGTTTGACTTTCAAGTATACATTTGCCGTGTTTAGGTTTTACCATGAATGTTGGAAAATGAAGCACTTAAAAGGTAATAATATAGACATCGACCCAAAAAAAAAAATGTTAAATTGAAATACGTTTTTATCGCAAAATGGTCCATAGAATTGACCTAACTGAAAAAAAATTTACATGGTGAGATAAAAATGGAATATCATACATAAACCAACAACGAAAGATTTAACCCAACGATGAGTCTGTTTTATATTATGGCGCTATTTGCCATTTCAAATTTATTCTTCAATTCTTTTTCCCATCAGTGATTCAGTAACAAGCATCCGTGATCAATGAGTGTACCGAACCAAAGGATTTAAGTAATTTGGGAAGAAAAAAAAATTCATGTATAACCCATGTGAGCAACAAGACGAAAACTGGATACAAACTCTTCTGCGTACGCGGCTATCTCGATTGTAACCAGAGATATATAACCCAAGTGAGCATCTCATACATCACATGATGGGAATATATCTTCGGTAACATGACAAACTGATTCAGCCAAAGTAAAGAAAGAAAAAAAGGATGGAAGAACAAACTAGTAAAATATCAGAAGCTTCGCTCAAGATGCAACTAAAATAATAAAGTGGCACGAAGTACAATGTTGCCAAAAAACTTGTATATAACACACCAGCATTTGCTACTGTGTACAAAAAGGAGAACCTACTGATCACATTCTACCTGTTTTACTCATTCAGCCAACCTGCTCAATTTTGGTTCGAATAGCTTTGGTGAGGACCGGGAGCAAAACCCATGGAGCCACCATGTTGACCGGGCGGGGGGTGCCCTGGGATCATAAGTGCTGTCGCTACTGAACATGTGCGGTTGATTTCCTAGAGCAGGTTCAGACCCTAAGCGGCCCATCCTCATGTGGTTCAATTCATCCAACCGAGGTGCATACCGCTGCAAGACTGATGTGTTCATTCGGTATGATAACTCAGCTGCTGGACCAGGATGACTATGGCTGTCAGTAGATGAATACAATCCAATCTGTCCACTCACAGAATCCTGACCCACCTAATAACTACTTCTTGAAGAATCAAAATCTTGCTGACCATAAAGGCGAATCTGAAACCGTACGTCAGACTCCCTCCTAAATGCATCTTCTCATTCAAATATGGTCTACAACCAAGGCTATCCAATCTCTCTCTCGTGTGCCCCACAAACGGTTCCTCCGAGTTTGTAGCCCTATAACCAGAATTGGGACCAGTAGACCATCTATGAGTCAGATTCGAGTAAGGCTCATCACTGCTCATGGAGAAGCTCCTTCTACCTGTGTCATCAGCAATGTTGAACTTTGTCCCACCATAAGTAGTTCCGAACTGCATGCTTGAACCAGAGTTGCCAGGCTCAGAATGCTGATCTCCTTTTTCAGCAGGCTGAATGAGTGGCAGCATTTCCTTGCATATCTCATCAATGATGTTGTTCCCATCCCCAGGACTCTCGGGTTTTATGCCATCATCAATCAGCATAGGCGCTTCACCATATTGATCATTATTACCTATTGACCGACCGTTATTTAAAGAGTCGGAATTATCATTCGTATACCCTTGTGATGCAGTGATGTGACCATGCTCTTGGGCTATAGCCTTGATGTCAGCAGACCAATCAGGATGACTCCAGAGATAGACTGGTGGTGGCATTACATTCCATTGATCCAATTTTTTGTCATTCGCATCAACAGATCCGGCGAGATAAAAAGACTGAATGGAGACAAGTCACCAGTAAATTCACATTCTAAAATTTCAAAACAGATATTAAGATTCAGCCAGTTGGATAAACACATACCTTTCCTGACAGAAACTGGGTATCCTCCCAGATCAAATCATAAGGTGATTTCTTTTCATTTAACCTGACGAAAGACACAAATGTAAGAAACTATATGCAAACTGAAGTCCAACTCAAAGGCATAGCTACATTTATGTATGCCTTTATGTTTAAGAAAGAGATAGCTGAACAACAGCAAGCAGCTACCTTTGAGTTTCTGGTGGAACAAAAGAATAAGGAGCTTTGGATCGAACTCAAGAGCCTTGTCGATGAACTTGTTTGCCAAAGCTGCTTTAACTCCGAAAGGAGGGTTTAACCCCATGATCTGCTCAAGTAGAAAAGTTGCGGAGACTGAACCAATTAACATAAAGGTTCTAAAATTCAAATGCCTTGATGAAATAAAAACAACCACCAGTTTCCTACCAATTGTGACCCTTTCGGTAACTCCTTTGGTTTTACTTTCATCCAATCTCTCTTCTCAAAACAGAAATCATTCTGCCAAATGAAAATACACACAAAATAATCAGTTTCCCAGTTTTGATGTTTTAAGCCAGTAAAAGCACACTTAACAGCCTTAAACCCAACATTGTGAATGAGAAAGAAATGAAAACAATCTTAAGAGACAAAATTGGTCGCACTACGTTTTTTTACTTAAAAATGAGGATGAAAAGAATCAAGAGCGAGCGATATAACTCCCAGTGCTGGTTGTCTAAATTGCATTCCATTGTAAGTATAAACCTCATAAAAGTCAAATCTGAAATACAATAGGTCTTCACAGTGGAAGCACAATGTTACTTGCATACCGTTGAGAGTATTAATCCCACAATGGGGAAAGAAGGGACATTGCATGTGCTTATAAGTAATTACTCCCCACATTGCCAATTGGTTTTATGGTGGAACCACAACTGTCTTCATGGTATTGAAGCCGGTTGCCCCATGTGTGAAGCTCAACGGCCACACGTGCTTCATGTCACCGATTTGTGTTGTCCACGTATTAGGCTTGAAAATTCACCAAACGTGAGGGGCGTGTTGAGAATATTAATCCCATGTCGTGGAAAGAAGGGACCTTGCATGTTCTTATAACTAATTAGGCAACTCCCCATATTGTCAAATGGTATTATGGTGGAACCCCAGCGTACATATCCTATAGGCTATTATCATCCAACTACATGTTTGACCACATCCTCATCCCTTATTATGTTTTCCATCAGAAGTGAAGTGCAAAAATATAATGAATAGCTACTCCAAACTCTTTAAACTTTATCATTTAATGGCTGAAAATGCATCTGATAAAGAAAAAGTAGTTCATCCATCATTCGTTTTCCGGGTGCATTTGTTTGTTGTTCATTATATGGAGCGTGTCCCATAATCTCACTTACTCTGAAATCCCATCAACTGAAATTTCAGGGATATACTATAAAGCTACATCGGGTGTGTATATTTCTACTAAGTGGTTCAGACCCATCATAAACAGTTAGTGAATAACTTCTAATGCTACAAAAACCGTTCTAGTTTCTACCTTACATCATAGCCCACGTTCATGTGTGGTGAACAATGCAACCATGCTTGCATATGTCATAGATAATATGTGTTCGTCTGGAGGAATTTGCAATCGGGACGTTTCCTAGCCAGCGAATGCACAGCTCCCTGAGAGTTTGGCGCCGATTGATATTATCTGTCGGGCTCCTGCTTATTGGCGGGCTATAAGAGAAGGACAGAGTTAATTCTGAAAAGTGCCTTTGTGGGGCCTTAGGTGTAGGCCTTGAGGCTCATAATCAAAATTAACATTAAGTGTTCAGGCGTGCCACTGCCATCTTCAGCATGACAGATGTAGAATAGATGTTATATGTGCCCGAAATACCAAGTTAGCTATGAAAGGTACCTTTGTATGGCCTTAGGTTTAGGCCTTGAGGCTCACAATCAAAGCTAACCAAGCATTTGAACATATAGTGGTTGTTTCATTGTTACAGGAGTATTACAACTGTTATCCTTTAATCGCCTGAGCCCGAAGAGCAGAATGAACCCAGATAGGTGCCTTTGTAGGGCCTTAGGTATAGGCCTTGAGGCTTCCCATCAGAGTTAATTCTATACTCAAGCGTTCTATGGCAATCATAATATAACAGAAGTAAAACTAAGAAATAGGCTAATTACTTGCGCCCCAAGTAACTTCGGACTTCTTGTTATCATGGATTGTCGTGGATGGGTTAAGTCCACATCAAGTTCTTTTTTATGCCTTGAGACCAATGACTTTTAGTTGATCAATCTTGCATGCCCAAAAGGTTAGAACTTAGAAGTCTTTTACTCATAAACTTGCTAGAAATAACTCGGATACAGATGGCAGTATACATTATATTACTAGATTCATGAATGACAAGACAAAACAAAGAGGGTCGGGCAAGATTTCACCTTGTCGGGCAAGGCTGATCGTCTTGCAACTTCCTCTCTTTGTGATTTACAAAGGGTTTGAGTGCTAAAAGGGGAGGTCAGGAGATGAGTTTACAGGGAGAAATCGATACTACAGCAAGATTCAGACAAGGTAGCAGAGCTTTTACAAAGGTTTTTTGGTGAAGGTTGATCCTAAAAATGATGAAGGCTTGGTGCTGACTACAGCTTCGTATGCAAATCTGGCTTGAGCAGAGTTTGTGTTTTTGTTTGTTTGATTGAGTGTCCTTATCTCTGATTTCTCTCCCCCCTTGTATAGATGATTTGGCTTGGCTACTTGCAGCATCAACCTTGCCCGAATGCAGTTGAAAGGTAGTGACTCATCAGCTTTTTACTTGTACTGCCATTGTAAAGTACTTTTTGGGCTGATTAGCTGGCTAGTCTACACCACTTGACTTCTAGGTAGGTGAGCAGGTGGCCCAAGTGGTCTGCACTTAGTCGGAAAAAGGGCTCCTTCCTTCTTCTGGGCTTCGGCTGAATCTTGGGCTTCCTGCCTTCCATTCTTTCTTCTGGGCCAACTCCCTTTTGAGCCCAAAGTTCAAGTTTTAACCCAAACAATATGAATGATGCGGATTGACCAACATTGAAGACTTATATGAATGACTATTACCTTTGGTTGAATAAAGTCATAGCTTTTATAAAAGCAATTCTTCCCCGTCTCTTCAAGTTTCTTCTTCATTACAATGCTGAAATCATTGGCACCACAACAAAAGTCCACTATCTGTACATTGGAACAATCAACATTATTTTGATGTGGAGGTAATCAACATTGAAAAAATATATATATGTAATACGTCTTTTTAGAATACGTCTTTTTAGCCAAAAGGATCCCTAAGATTGGCATACATAACTCCTCACTTTGGTCTTTAACAATGAAAATTGATAAAAGTGGTCCTTGGTTTGTCCACCATAAATCATTTTGGTCATTCCGTGAAAAATACTCAATATCCTTGTTAAATTGTCACGGGAAAGACCACATGACCACCCTTTTAAGGGTATTTTTGTTAAACCAACCCCTTAACAAGGACATGGACAGATTTTGACACGTCCGAACCCCGATATTCCTCAAAATTCCAGGATAGGCACGTGCTGGCCGACACCCAAGGGTGACTAAAGCCATTTATTGAGTGCAAATGCTGAAAACAAGGGATAGATAAAACTTATGAATGTAAAATAATAAGGAATATGCATTTAAGGAACGTGTTCAGAGCACACATCTAATCTAGAACACTAAAAGAATTAATATAAAAATTGAATGAACATAGGAGTGGGTCCTACACTGGGAGGACTCGAAGATACCGATGTAGAAGTGCCTGGATGCCGAGATTGTATACCTTGATTCTAAGTCCTGAAGGGGGCACAAAACAAACATGAGTGGACCAAGTTGATATATATATAATAAAACAGTTATCAACGTACTAACCCCCAGGTTTTATGAAAACACATATATAATGTTAAACATAGGTTTTCCGAAACCTAGCATGCCATGCAATGTCTCAAATCATAACTCATATATAATAAGGAACTTTAACGAAAAGCACCCGGTACTGTTCACTTTAACGAAAAACCACATTTTTACACTAAAAAGTCAATCCTGGTACTATTCACTTTACCCTTTATTTTGTCCTTATCATTAAAACTTAAAGTTTTCAAGCCCTTTTCATTAGTTTTCCTTATATAATAATCACTAATGAATGTCCGTTAACCCGCAGGCCCCATGCCGGCTCCCCGTCTCTGAGTAGACAGTCAAAGGAAAATACACTTCAGGCCCCATGCCGGCTTCCCGTCCCTGTGCTAATAGCCAGAGGAAACACACTCCAGGCCCTATGCCAACACCAAACCGTCACCCGGGACGGACTGAAATCTATCCCTACGTCCCGTAGCGGAAAGGACCACTAGGTAAGTACAAAACCATTGAACATATATATATTGAAAAACAACTTCATAGTATAAAGTCATCATCATCTATTCTATAAAGAGGGGTTCGAAACATGTTCTAAGTATCATATTGTCATCCATCGGATATTCTATAAGAACATGAGTTATAAGAAAAATAATAATAATTCAAACTAACTTTAGTAAGCATATTATCTCAAAGCGTTTCATAAAACGTAATCATTAAATCATGCCTTTCATGTATGCATTTCTACTATTAAAACATGCATTTTTAGAAGGGATCCACTCACAGTACTTCGCCGCCTATGAGCCACGCAACTAGCGAAGACAAAAACACCACTATAATTGCCCCTAAGCATATAAAGGGCCCAATTAATAAAACTATACTCAAACGATTTAATTTGGGAAAACAGATGTCGAAAACGGATTCAGAACGTCGAATTACCCTAAGAAGGGTCTTAGATAAATATCGTAAACGTCAATAGAATATTCCAGAGAATATTCCCTAACGGAATATTGCACATAAAGGGATTTGGGCCGGCTAGGATTTAGGGTTTTGAGTGCACGGGCCTCAAGTTTAAGGCCCTAAAGGAAAATGGCCCAAAGGCCTCTAAGAAATTAAAATGGGAACTTGGGTTTGGGTTTAAGGCCTTCACAAGTAAGGCCCAAGGCCTTTAAATTAAAAACAAAACAAAAATTAAAAGAAAAGAGGCGGGTTGGGCTCGGCAGGAAAGGCCCAAAGGCCTTAGGTTGGTGGGTCGTCGGATTCAAAGGGAGGAGAAGGCCGGATTTCGGCAGAGAATTCCCAAGCTCCGATGGAGCTCAAAACTCAACCAAAATATGTCATTCAATATACCAAATTGAAGCCCCAAAGGTAAGGAATCGAAATATAACCTTGATTCCGGTCATTGTGGCCGGATTTGGCTGAAAAATGGCCTGGAAGGCACGGGTTCGCCGAGAAAACTGGGCTTTCCACCAGAATTTCTGGGCAACCTTTAAAGATCAATAACTTTGTCAATACTCAACGAAATCGAGTGAAACAAAAACGAAAGTTATAGTTCTCGAAGAGATAAAGAGAATGGTACCTCGCAGGACGTCTAACTCGCCGTTTTTTGGCCGGAAAACCCCTCGAAATCCACTGAGGTCGCCAGAAACTGGGTAAGATTCAAATGAGTATAACTTCTTCAATACTCAACGAAATCTGGTGAAACAAAAAGGGAAGTTGTAGTACTCAGCGAGACAAAGAGATTGATACCTTACACGCCGGTCAAATCACCGTAGTTTGGCCGGAAATTGGCTCGAAAACCGTCGATTTCATCTGGGGAGTGAGCACCGTGACTGTCACGGTGGAGTCCCTAGTTTTGCTTGTGGTTTCGAGGTCTAAGGTCTAGTGTTTGATGGTTGGGATGGTAGTTGGGTATGATTTTCAGAGAAGGGATGAAGAGTTGTAGAGGGAGAGGGCACGGGAGAAAGATAAGGGAGAGAAGAAGAAGAGGGAGAGAAAGAGAAGAGAGAGTGTTATAAAAATCAGAAAAGAAAGAAAATGGGAAAGGAACCAGGGGACAAAACAGGGGTGGGCCCCTTGGGCACACCATTTAAGACCCAAAAACCATTTTAAAAGCAAGATAAACTCAAACTTAGTGAAAATACGATTTAAATTGGGGATGGGTGTAACAGATTTTTTATGGAATGACCAAAATGATTCATAGTGGACAAACTCAGGGACCACTTTTATCGATTTTCATTGTCGGAGACAAAAGTGAGGAGTTATACCAATCTCAAGAACCATTTTAGCGAAAAAGCCTATGTAATAATAAAGAAACCCAGGCTAATCCTACATAAAAACCAAAGCTCATGATCCAACATTAATTTCACGTTCAATAAGGAATCACAACTGTAACACCCTAACCCCCAATTATATGTATAATTTTGTTGTTCCCCAAAATGTTTATGAAATTATCAATTTAGGGCTGGAAAAAAATACCAAAATTCCCAAACCAAACCGAAAAATTCCCGAAACTGAATTGAAATAATCCCAAACCGAAAATCCCAAAAATTTTGGTACCCAATAACGAACCGATCCCGAAATTTCGGTACGGGGAATCGGTCTCAAGTTTTCGGGATTTCGGTAATCCCAAACCGAACCAATATATATATATATATATTATTTAATTTTTAAATATATATTTAGAATTTTAATAGCCGTCGGATTCGGTGAGATTTAATCTCAACAGTTGAATCTTATCATATCCACTGAAGAACAGAAACTAACTACTCACTCTATCACTCTGTCACTATGTCACTCAGCGTTTACAAAGGGAAGGTTGTCCTCGTTGTCAATGTTGCTTCCAAATGGTTATTCTTCTTCTTCCCTTTTTCCTTTTCTTTTTCTTTTGTTTTTATTTTCTGGTTTAATTTCAATTGATTAATAACCTCATTCAAGATTAAAGTTTCATCCCAAAACTCAATTCTAAAATGATTATCCCAACAATTTCAATACACAGATTTCGCACCAAAGTTGGAAATTAGCAATGGAATCATAACATTTAGTAAATAACAAGTTCATACATATAGAGTTGCAGCAATGAAAAATGTAATTAAAGAGGGAAATAATTAACCTTTCTCCTTGTATTTGCTGTAAAGCTCAATCTATTGGGTACAATTTGTATCAGTAAACCCACAAAAGAACAAAAATACAAGAAATATTTCTGTTTTGTAAACCAAATCCAAATGTTATATTTTGTTTGTGTTTCTAGTTTCAAGTCCTTGTAGAAATCTTTGCATTGAAATTGTTTGTGTGAATAGATATAAAAGGTTGAATTTTAGCCCAAAAGCATATATGTCAAATTTTTGTCCAAAAGCCTAAAACCATTTCGGGATTCCCGATTTGTCCCGAAATACCGAAACTATTTCAAGATTCCCAAAAATTTGGTTTGGGATCGGTATTGAAATTGGGATTCCCGAAAATTTCGGTTTGGGAATCGGGACAAGAGTTTCGGTTTGGGATCCCATACCGAAGCACCCTTAATCAATTTAGTCCATATTCCTTTACCCAATTAAGCTGCCACGTGGCAGTACCCTACCAACCCTCATGTTCTCTCTCTGTCTCCTACCCCATAACCCCTTCTTTCTTCTCTCGTTCGCTGCACACTCCCTTTCCTCTCTTTCAAAACCCTCATCTCCCTCATCTCTTCCCTGTGACCACACACGCACACACTCACAGCTGCTCCTTCTCAAGAACAAGCACCATCATCATCTCCTTTATGCTGTCTCTCTCTCTCTCTCTCCCGTCGCCGCGTGACTCGGCAAACCCAGAAAACACTCCGGCGAGAGTTCTTCATTTTCCGGTTAGGTAAGCCTCGTATTTCCTTATATTCTTCGTGGGTTGATGTTTGGAGGTGATTATTGAAGTGATTCTATTCTGTTTACCAAGGTTTTACCACGAAATCGACCCAAGTGTACTAAACCCATTTCCGGCGAAACCGTGGGTGTCGAGGAGCTTTCCGTTCACCTCCGGCCGTTTCACAGCTAATAAAAGGTATAAATCTCTTCCCTTCGTCTCACTCTTCAATTTGATACCTAGAACGAAGTCTAGGGCCATGGTTTGCAGTCGGTCGGAGCTGGGAAGGCTCCAGCGTTCTTCTTCATTATTTCCGTCGACACTAGGCCTTTTAGGCCGTTTCTCAAACCCACGGCCTCTAGGCCCGTTTTAGCCAGCCCAGTACCCTCAACCTTTCCTTTTTATTTTTTTAGTTTAAATCCTTAAGACTGGCAAGGCCCAAACCCTTTTGGCTTCAAGCCTTAGGGCCAGGAGGAACTCGGGCCTCCAGCCCGTTAAGCCCAGTTTACTTTTATTTTAATTTAATTGTTTTAAAAACCAAAATGGCCTTTGGGGAATTTCTGTTGGGGCTCTAAGCCCAAAACCCTTTACCCTAAACCCATTAGGCTTTAACCATCCAACCCAAATCCTTTATTTTATTTAATTCAAGCCCAAATCCTTTAGAAAACCCTTTTATTTATTTATTACCTTTTTGTGCTTAGTTGAAGTTGCTAGTGGGGATTTCTTTAATTCTTTTCCGCACAACTCTACTACTACGGAGTATCTGTCAGTTGACCTATTCTAAAATTACATGATTTTATAGTTCAATTGCATAAATGAATATCATGTCTTACGAGTTTATAATTTGAGTTTATATTAAGCATGTTTATTGAATTTGTTGATTTTCGTCTCGTGTTTTTTGTGAGGAATTAATTGTTGGCCTATATTGAGCTATATTTTAATATATCGTATTTTCTATAAAAACCATGAACTTGTAGACTATCTGATGGATGACGATAGGATGCTAGAACATGTTTTCGAAACACCTCTTTATAGTATAAACGATGGATGACTTTATACCATGAAGTGGTTATTTTTTAGAGGCGTAACTGTTTGTGCGTACCTAGTGGACACTATGCCGCCTGGGACGAGGATCTGGTGTTGGCAATTAGGCCGGGAGAAATAATCCCTAGCGAAAGGTTGAGGGACAAGGAGACAGGCATTGGGCTGGGAGGGAGTTATCTCTAGCTACGAGCACAGAGACTTAGGTGTAGCATTGGGTCGGGAGTATTATTATTCAGTGATCTTACTGGCAGCACACCGCGCTTACGAGACGATCTGTGAGACTAATGATGTTTTGATTTCCGCGATATGTCTTTTGAGATATTTACGGCATGCTAGGGTTTTCAAAGAAACCTATCATTTATTATGCTAGTAGTTTTCATTATTAAAATTTTGGGGGTTAGTATGTTTATAACTGTTTTTGTATTATGTATGTATATAAACTTGGTCCACTCACCCTAGTTTTGCACCCCCTTTCAGGATTTATAATCTAGGCATACGATCCCGACGTCAATGCTTTCACATTGGCATATTTGAGTTCTCTCGGTGTAGGACCCACATCCTTTTATTTATTCAATTTTATATCAATTCTTTTAGAGCTTAGTTGTATGCTCTGAACACGTTCCTAAATTATTAACTCATTGTATTTAAATTCATAACCCTTATTTACTTCTTATTCTTAGCTTTTGTATCAATTAATGGCTTTCGTCACCCTCGGGTGTCGGCCAGCACGTGTCTATCCTGGTATTCGGGGAATATTAGGGTCGTGGCATGTCAACAACCACAACAGTTCTCTTTCTTATCATATGATATGCACTTTGAGAACAAGAAGACAGTCATCCAACAATTAACTGGCTTATGACTTCTGCGGCGAATATACTTATTGCAAATTCAATTGTGTAAAGTCAAACAAAAGTTCATAAAGATCATCATGATAACTTTTTGGGTACTAGATGCTTCTGTTGCAGTTTTGCAGAAAACGAACAACTATGATTCAACATTTGTTTTATGAGAAAACAATTTTATTGATCCCATACAAATACTTTAGACCGGGTAGTCCACTAAATAAAATGCATCTAAAAGCAGCCTAAGTAGAAACTTTTAACTAACAGAAACGCAAAAAAGCTGAACAGAAACATCTCCGAGCACAGCCAAGGAATAGTCCTCAGAAGTACACTAGATCATCCCATTTCAAAAAAACTTCTCTCTAATAAGTGCAGCACTGTTCTTTGGTTTCATTGTTATACAGTTCGTTATTGACATTACAGCTGTACTGTAATTGAACCCTGTTAGGGTTTGTCATCAGGTAAACCATTCATCTGCTGAAGTTTTTCTCCTTGACAATAAATTTTGATGCTTCTGCTATTGTAAAGATGTCAGGTCCTAGAAGTAGTTTCTGAAAGAACTCTATGTTGATATGAATAATGCTGCAAGCTTGCCACAGTTTGTGCCATCGTTATAATCCATGTCGTCACAAACTCAGATGCCGAACATAGTATAAGATTTATACTTCAGTTGGCCTTTAGGTGAACAGTAAAATAAAGCGTTCAGGTCGAAGCTTCTAAGAAAAGGAATGTCTCACCCAGGAAAAAGTTCAATTGTGCAAACAAAAAATTACGCATATAGTAAGACAAACAAGAGTCATCAACTGCATAACTAAAAGAAACATCCAAAAGACATACACCTATGTATCTCACAGATAAAAGCATATGGATCCATACCGTATCTCCATCTTTTGCGTACCAATGGAGCCTATCAGCAATCTGCATATTAAACTCAAGCTTTTAAAATTCTTCAAGTTGCATTAAGTTCATAATACACACTCAACGGCTCAAGTTGCAGACCAGATAAATAAGAGGTAAAACTATGTGAGAGTAAATCAAAATTGAATAACCATATAGTATATACCAACAGAGTTTAATTCACAAAACGATATGTGAAAGCACGAGTAAACTAAAAGTCCGTAGCACTGTGTGAATTTTTGGTTGATTTGGTGGCAAGTCACACTAGAATTTCGAAGCTTAGATATTTTTGCTCTTTTGTCTAACTGGTGAACCTATTGTCCGATACTGGAGATTATTTTGCAACTTCTTGACTTTGTCTACTGATAAAGTTTTCCTTCTCAACAGAAAACAAATTAAAGAAATCCAAAAGTCATATGGGATCTCATTATCTTTAAAACTGGAGGAAGCATGATGGAATATTTATACTATATATTTTCCCCTTTTTATATTTCTTTTCTTGTCTAGTTTAGTTGGAAGTTTTGAGTATTTATGAGTTTTGCCATTTTGTGTTTCTAGGAGTAGCAAGATTGAGTTTGGTGGAAAAGTATGCAAACGTTGGAATTTTTTAGTGATTCTAGTTGGAGCTGATTCACAAGAGATCGAAGATGATCATATCAAAGTTTCAGCTCAAAATTCCCAGCCAATTGTTCCCAGCTTAAGAATGAAGACAGGTCAGCGTGCTGACAAGGCAGTTTGGACCTCTGAAGGTTGCACAAGAGATAAGTACATAATTAAAGCCTAAATTGAGGAAACTTCCTTCTTAGCTTTTGAAGCTGACCTTTCAAGCTTTCTAAGGACATCTCATTCATTGAAATCTAAGGACTTTTGGTCTACTAAACGTTATGGCCAAATCTGCCCACTCCATTTGGCTAATAAAAATAAGAAAGTAAAGGCACTTGTTTTGTGTTTTACTTTGTCATCATCACTCGGCAGACAATGGGTTTTCAATCCCACTCATTTGGCCTTTGTAGCATTAGAAAAATAGAAGCTTTTGGAGGAGGAAAGTGGAACACACGGCTGTTTATTCCTTTGTCTAATAAAATAAGGTAAAGAAGGGGGACACCAATGATGGCCTTCCACTTGTGGCCTTGGTGCTTTGAAAAATCATTGCCTTTTGTTTAAGGCAACACACGGCAGAGAGTAAAAGAAGGGAAGGCAGAGAAGAAGAAGAGCAACGGACAGAGTTGCAACGAGCAACATAGCAGAAAGCAGAAGGGATGCCGCAACTCCAAGAGGATCGGAGAGCTCAGGAGATAGCTTCCTTGTAAAAAAAAGGGTTGTCTCTTTCTTTAATTCTTCTTGGATAATTTCTTATGTATTCAAATAATTATGTATAACTAATTTCCTTTTGCTAGAGTGAGGCCATGAGCCGCAACATGATTATGTAGATTTCTCTTTCAATTGCTTAAGTGTTGTTACATGCTTGCTTTGATATTTTCAATCTCTAAATTAAACTATCTATGTGTCTTGATGATTGATCACCATTAGGATGCTTAGAAAAGTCATTGGATGCAATTTTGAACGAATGTCACGTTAAAATTGGTTATGCTTCTTGTGATTGAGGATTGTAATTTCTCCTAAGGTAAATATCATACTCTTAGGGATTACATGGTTTAACAAAAGGATTTTCATCAAGATTAATGAATCATTCATGTTTATATTAATCCAAATGTCATGAATAAATTGCATGTAGTGGTATGCGTTTTAACTTGAATGTCACAAGTAAAACATACACAAGGAAAACCCAACCTTCAAAGGATATGTGTTTTCGATTACTTAAGCAATTGGAAGAGCTTCGTAGGAGTGTTGTTGGTAAAGGTTGAACTCTAGCATATTGTCAATCTATTTTTCTTCAATCATTTATTTTATCTTGAATTTCCTCATTTACTTGTTTTGTTTAGTTGAATCATTATTTCTATAAGCCATTTCCCTTTTTAGATGTTTGTTTAAGTCACGTACAGTAGTATTTAGTTTCGTTGAATTAATGTAGTTCTTGGAGTTAACTAAGTTAAATACACAAAAGCTCATAAATTGTTTATACCAGTCCCTGAGAAGATCGACCTTACTTGAGTCATTCTATACTACAACACTTGTTCTCTAGCAAGAATTTTCTATGGTTTAACCCTTTGTTTTACAAGTGGTAAAAATCACCATCAAAGCATAACACAACCATGAATTTTTCAATGTCAAAATGAGCTTAAGCATAAGCAACCACACCAAATATGCGTGGGTTGGACATCTTCATAAATGCAAGTTTCCTCTAAATAAATAATTCATTAAAACCCAAGCTGAGAAGAAAGTATAAGCAGTAATAAGTTAGCAAAAGAGTACATCATAACTTTGAAATATAAAAAACTTGAAACCAACCAAATTACCTCTTTTAATTTGTCCACCTTTGTAAAATGACGACCAAAGGACGTGTAGCGCATTCCATGCATGAAAGGTGCAAGATATACTCTCAGCTTGTTCTGCATGAAAATGAATCAATAACTTAATGGGAAACAAGAAAACACAACAGTTATCTGGTGAACCTTTAATACACATATTACGTACAAATAAAATCACATAAAAAACTCAACCACAAAAAGAAAGAGAAAACAGGAAACAAAGAAAAATTAAGATGAGAGAGAGAGAGAGAGAGATACTACAAATATAGCTCTTAATATAGAGTTCAGGCACAGGGATGCACAAAACGCTCGCCATTACACATTTGAAAATGTAACATGTCACAAACTTAGCTACAATAATGTATAGAATTCATATGTGAAAGAACCTCTAAGTATGTACCAAATGACTTCCTTAACAAAGTGTGGACTAACTTTGCCTACCCTAGAACAATGTGGATGAAGAATAACAGCATATGCCAACCTAGTAAGGTTAAGGTTGTCAGTCAGTTTAATACAGCTCATGTTTTTAAATGTTATTGGCTCATTTGAGCTTGGCTTGTAAAGAAACAAGCCACTCGAAAAAAATTACTACAGCTTGATATTAAATTAAAAATACTAGTCAAACTAGTCAAGATAGTGTCTAACTCGGATTTCATCACACGACACCTCTCTTTGAATTGAGGTTGCCTCATTTATTTGTGCTTCAGGTGCAAGGTCCATATCCTTCGCTCTTCTATTTAAGATTTATATTTGTTACATGATTATTTATTTCTTTATTCACTTATGTATCTATATTTTCCTAAAGTCATTATGTCAAGTCACGCTTTAAGCTCATTTTGCTCTAAATTCAGCTTAAACTAATGCAAGCCAACCTCATGCCTGAAACCAACATTCAAAGCCCAACTTAGAGCCTAGTTAGTCAAGCTTGCGAAAACTCAGCAAATTACGTTTTAGCACTATGATACTAGGTTTAACTTGGCTATTTTACAACCCCACATCCGAACCACAAACCAAGCATAACCTGAACTAAAACAATAGACAATTAGCTGAGATGTGTAAGTCTAGTACACATGGCACACAGACAGCAAACATCAATGCAGGAAACCTGAAGCTTAAAACATTATCAAGATGAATAATCTTTGCCTAGTCATAAGTTGTAGGATAGCGAGGACTGGACTAGAAAACCAGGTTCCACTTGTAAATCTGGTGAACAACTTCAGGAGCACAAACAGCCTCTGAATCTTCAGCACTGCGTCCTTCCTCTAGTTTCCGTAACGCCGTTCGAACAGCCTAAAATACACGTGGATATCATTATGATAAGAGAAATCATCAAAAGTCCACACTTTTTTGCAGTGCAAAATAGCAGTTGAAATTTCCCAGTGATGTACCTCAATTGAGCCTTCTACCTTTCCCATTGTAATGTTCCTTTCCACAACATTTTTGGACGAGGATTGACGAGTCGATGAAACTGTGTGCTTTCTTATAACGGTTAGGAATGTCGGTACTACAAGATAGAGAATGCTCAAGGTAAAGTAGAAAATGGACATCAAGAATTTATGTGGTTCGGCAATTTATGCCTACGTCCACGAAACAAGGGTCAATCTTCACTATATGAAAAAAATGAGTACAACAAGAGTAGTCTTATCAAGCCAAAGACAAGGCTTGATGGATACAAGAAAGTATGACACACTTTTTATCACTCTAAACTTCACTCACAATGTGTAGTGGAACACTCTCACTCTCACTCTCACTCTTGGAGTGGAACTCTAACTTTGGACTTGATCCTTTGCTACTCACACTTGGTTCTTAATTGGTTACTTCACTACAACATCACACCCATATTTATAGGTGAGGGTTTGGCATTCTACTAGTTTCTAGTGTATTCTTCAAACCTCTAGTATAGAAAGATCTAGACTAGCCACAAAATTGTAGCTTCTAGATCTTTTCATTTGCAAGCTAGTACTCTCTAGCTTCTTCCATCAACTTAATAACATGCTAGAATTGTCTAGCATGCTCTAGCCACCTCACTTGCTTACTAGAATAATTTAGAACATTGATCATGGGCTGGACCATATACCAACAATAACATCTTCCAGAGTTATTGAAGACGCAGCATCTTTCATTAAAGACAATAACCTGAATTGCAAGAAATAAATCAAAAAACTACTCAAACCTTAAATCAATTGTCTTGTCTGCAACCGTGGTAAGTCCTTCTAAAGTATCCAATCATATACGTGTGTGTGCACACACATGTGTTGAGAGAGAGAGAGAGAGAGAGAGAGAGTAATACACACACACTCTCTCGAATATACTAGTCCCTAGGAACACGCTCACGCATAATCCAATTTTAGTTTTTTGTTATTTTTTAAAAACTCGACGCAAAACTAATGAAAAGGAGATGATGGGTACGTTGGTTTTTTTTTTGGGGGGGGGGTGGGGGGGGGGGAGTGGTAACCACTAGCCCAACCAACGTTCATAGTATTTTAATTTACTTTGATTTTTCAAATTCTTGTTAGTTATTTACACTTTACCCCCAGTATATTTAATTGTCTTAGAAAATTAAGTTAAATGGTATACTTTTAGTATTTTGAATTTTCACCTTCAAGGCATTCTCCCTTATATATTAAACGAAAGAGGTAATGCTATTAACAAATGCTTTAACGAGTTATAAAGCATAAACAGAACAGAATTGGTAAATAATTTCAACTTAAGTTACCTCCTCTCTGTAGTTGCATCTAAAGTGGTGGTGCACTGGTCAATTTTTTTGAGGCAGGATTAAATATTGCCATATCACGCTCCCCATCAGGTTTGCCATGCTTCCCCGACTTCACTTGCAAAGACTCCTTCCCATAGGAATATAGCTGATCACCCAATGAGGTATTTTGTTCCCCAGCCACAGAAATCTTAGCTTTCTTTTTCAAAACACAATTCACTTTCAGCTTTCTAGATGCATCTAACCCAGCAGGAAGTTTTTTACTAATTCTGCTACCACCCACTTTTGCGGTAGAAGATGAATTCAGCTTCTCTTTAGATATCATAGGAGCAGTTTGGCCCCTATAGAATTCTTTGGCGGAAAGCTTTCTCTTATTCGTCACAGATATCTCTCTATCTTGAAGGGATTCTGATGTCTGTTTTTTTTTTCTCTCTACAAAATCAGTCTTCTTTCGAATAAAAGTAGTCCTCTTTTCTTTGACTCTAGGGAATTTTATGTGGTCCCTTATTGGCGTTTCAATGTCTTTAATCATCTCATGTTTTCTAATCCAAAGAAAAAGAAAAAAAGCATTCAGAAAAATTAAATCAAACAAAATAATGAACAAAATCAGCTCACAAAAATAATACTTACGTGCAATTTATTAGTACACGGTTAGGTAATAGACCTTCCCAAGCTCTTGTTGTTGTACCTTCATCCTCTGTGTCTTCCTCCCCTTTGTCTTCCTCCTCTTCGTCTTCCTCTGTTTTTTTCAAATACAATCTCCCTGATACAAGCAATTTAAGCATAAGCAATCTATACACGGAAAAAAAAAGACCGAAGCATGGTCTCCTAAGAGCATATAAAAATAAAAACAAAAAAGAACAATTAAGAAGATTACTCTGGCAAGCATTTCCGGTGGTAGGATTTAGGACAACGCCGACACACAGCAAACCGCAACTGAGGATCCTTCTTGTTCTCTCCTTGTTCACAAATGCAGCATTTATGAATCGGACACGTAAAAGATTCCCCCAGAGCAATTTTTTTCTCAAGTTCTTCAGCAGAGACTCCAGTGCCTTTATAAATGAGTTTTGCAATGCAATGTGGATGGTAAAATTGACCACAGGTTGCAGAAACACAGGGGAAGACCTTACAGAATTGATAAAAATGTTTTTAGTGTAAACCAAACATAAGAATAATACTTTGATGACGAAAATACAAAAAGGGGGAAAAGAGCATAAGACTGATGAAAACAATAGGAAAAGGTAGAAAAGGCAGCATAATACTTTGATTATGATATATATATGTATGTATGTATGTATGTATGTATGCATGTATATATATGTGTATGTATGTATGTACGTATGTATGTATATGTATGTATGTATGTGCGTATATGAGTCTCTTCTATTGAGGGATTATAGTATAATGATTTGAACAGTCTATTTTCATTCATAGATCTTACTTGAAAAAAAAAACCATTCCAAGAAAACACTAAAATGACAACATTTAATTGAATGGTTAAACCTTGGGTGTTTCATTGCAATGATGTTCTTTGAGGGAAGGACCTAAAAGTTAGACCATTCGGATCATTGAAATATAATATGGAGTTGGCACTATCTTGTGTCCCTCAATTAAGCTTATCTAACATATGACTAATCCTCCCAGTAAAATTAACAACGAAATGTTAAAAATTCCAGACCCTTTAAAAAAGGTCGTACCCAGTGCACAAGGCTCCCGCTTTACGCAGGGTCTTGCTTACAAACCCCAATATAACCAGTGGCTTCTTGGATGCACAGGTGGTATTTGAAATGATTGGTTTGCGTTGGTTTTGCACCCGGTTGCCTTTGCATTGTTGGAAATTGACTCACTGGGTTTGGTCAAAGTAATAAAGCTCACATAATAAAAAGGTGCGTTGTGAATCTGTGATGAGTGATGACCATTCTTAGGGTACCATGGATGCAGAGAAATGCCAAGTTTTTCCAAGAAACTGTATTTGGGATAAAACTACATGTTTTAACTTCTCTTTAGGTTTCCACTTCAAAGAGTTTTAAGGGGTACCACTCTGTTTATGATAATAGTGTCTCTAAATGTTCACAAAAGGCTAGTCTTACATTATTATCCTGCATTGCCGAAGGTTATTCCTATTTTTATTCTTCCAGATGATTTATGGATAATTATCATTCTATGTGTTACACCTTTCCTATTACCAAAATACATTTCTCATTGCAAGAACAAAAAAATTAACCAGGAAAATAAATGGGTAAAGAACTCTGACTAAAATGACCATGCTCAAATTCGTATCAGCACCAGGGAGATTCCATAAATTAACGATGGGCCAGATGGAAAATGTTGAGTAGAATGAAAATCAAGAAGGAAGAAAGCACATTATAAAAATAAAAATAAAAACAAAAAAGGAATTCCAACAAGAAATGAAAGAACTACAAACACACTGAAGAAAAGATGTAGGTACTAACCTAAGATAGCATCATAAAAAGCACAACAAAGGAGACAAAAAGAAGTACAATCAAAGAAAGAGATCAACAGAGCGTAGCAGAAGACTTTGAACGAGTATACCTAACACTATAAACTGATCCCAAGCAGCTAAATTCAGAACAATACATCATGTTGCCACACAAACAAAATTAGAACACTACGTCAGTATTGCTTCATTACGAACAATGTAGAAAAACTGAAAAATTCATGGTTCTGAAATTACGTTCTTAAACTAATCAAGCTAGCATGTAAACACCAGCTATGTGTAGAAACTCTGTGTTCTTGTAAAAGAGAGAGGAAGAAAAGAGAGAGAGAGAGGTTTCTTAGGAATTAAGAAATCTGTGACTTTTCATTAATTGACTAAATGAAAATATACAATTACATATATACAGTCCTTTTGACTATTTACATTTAGTTATCTAAACCAATCACATAAAACAAACTAATTACATGAGTAACAAACTTATAACAAACCAATAACCAACCAACTTTAGTTATGATATAGCATCTTCATCTTTACACCCCCTCAAGCTAAACTTGGAAGAATCAAGAATTCCAAGTGAAAGCTTGGACTGTAGGAACTGGAACCGGTTTTTAGACAAGGCTTTGGTATGAATATCGGCAATTTGATCCTAACTGCACACATACTTAACTTCAACCAGATTTGCAAGGACTAACTCACGAATATAATGATAATCAATGTCGACATGCTTAGTGCGAGCATGAAATACAAGATTAGATGCAAGAGATATAGCAGAGAGATTATCACACCAAAGAATAGGTTTGTGAGATAGAGAAAAACCAAAGTCTTTGAGCACCTTGCAGAACCAAGTAACCTCTGCAGCAGTGTGAGCTAAGGATCGATACTCAACTTCAGTAGAGGAACGGGCTACGGTTGATTGCTCCTTGGCACTTCAGCTAACTAAATTGGTGCCCAGAAAAACACAAGAACCACCAATGGATCTTTTGTCATAAGAACAACTAGCCCAATATGCATCAGAATAGGCTGACAGATGCAGGGAGCTTTTCTGAAACAAGAGACCATGAGTGATAGTCCCTTTGAGAAATCTCAGTATACATTTGGCTGCTTGCATGTGAAGAACAGTAGATGCATGCATAAATTGACATATTTGGTTGACTGCAAAGGAAATATCAGGTCTTGTCCAAGTTAAGTATTGGAGAGCACCAACAATAGACCTGTATTCAGTGGGATTAGCAAGTAATTCTCCACTGTGATCCAATTTGGTAAAACTAAGAGGAGTGCAACAGGGTTTTGCACCAGTCATATTTGTTTTCTGTAACAAATCAAGCAAATACTTGCTTTGATGAAGAAGCATAGCATCTTTGGTTCGATTAACTTCCAGACCTAGGAAGTAATGCAAGGGGCCTAGATCTTTGACAGGAAATAAATTGCTCAACTTGGCTATGAACTGATTGCAAATGGTAGCATTAAGACCACTGACCAGAATATCATCAACGTATACAAGCACAATAACCAGTGTTGGAGCATGAAGAACAAAGAAAGAGGCATCAGAGGATGATTGACTAAATCCCAAAGATTGAAGAGCATGAAATAATTTGTCAAACCAAGCCCTAGGAGCTTGTTTAAGTCCATAGAGAGATTTGCGGAGCTTACACACATGAGTAGGTTTGCTGGGATCTTGAAAACCAGGAGGTTGAACCATGAACACATCCTCTTTTAAGTCACCATGCAGAAATGCATTACTTATGTCTAGTTGATTGAGAAACCAGTTGAATTGGAAAGCAAAAGATAATAATAGCCTGATAGTAACTGGCTTTGCAACCAGACTAAAGGTTTCTGTATAGTCAAGACCTTCCTTTTGGTGAAATCCCTTAGCAACAAGTCTTGCTTTATATCTCTCAATGGATCCACCAGGATTCTTTTTAATTCGAAAGACCCACTTGCAGCTAACCACATTTTGAGATGGGGAAGAAGGAACAAGTGTCCAAGTGCCACTAGATAAAAGAGCATTGAATTCATTTTGCATGGCCATTCTCCAATTTTTAGACTTAGATGCTTGAAGATAAGTATTGGGAATGTAATTAGTGGAAGAAGGGAGAGGATGTTTGGTAGCAGTTAATACTTTGGGTTTATGAATGCCATTTTTGGATCTAGTAACCATGGGATGAACATTAGAAACAGAAGGATGCAGAGGATGATTAGTAGGTACATGTTGATGTGTACGCATTGTTGGAGAGGATAGAGTGGGTTGGGAAGAAGATGAAAGGGATGGTGAGAGAGGCTTAGGGTGATTTGTAGGTACAGGTGTAGTGGGTGGAGAGGTAGGCATTGAAAAATGAAGATCAATATGGGAAAGAACACACTGATCAACAGAGGAGGGAGCTGGAGGAACATCTTTAAATGGAAAAGTATCCTCATCAAATGTAACATGCCTAGAGACATAAATCCGATTGGTGGCCAAATCCAAGCACCTATAACCTTTATGTTGTAAACTGTAACCCAAGAAGACACATCTTTTACTTTTCCCATCAAGCTTAGATGAAATGTAGGGCTTTAACCATGGATAACAACTGCACCCAAAAACCTTAAGTTTGGAATAATCTGGATACTTGTTAAACACTAACTCCCAAGGTGATTTAGTATTTCCTGATATAGGCAGCCTATTGATAAGATAAATGGCAGTGGTAAAAGCTTCAACCTAATAGGAATGAGGAACACTAGATTCAACTAATAAAGTCCGGGCTGTCTCAACAAGATGCCTATGTTTCCTCTCCATACAAACATTTTGTTCGGGTGTGTGTGGACAACTAAGTTGTTGGACAATACCATGAGCATGTTGAAAAGATTTAAATTGGAAACTAGTAAATTCACCCCCAGAATCTGAACGAAAGATCTTGATTTTATTACCAACAATATTCTCAACATAAGCTTTGAAGTTTACAAAAGTAGAATACACCTCTGATTTAGTCTTTAAAGGAAAACACCAATTGCATTTGCTGAATTCATCAACTATGAGAAAATAATATCGAAAGCCACTCACTGAAGTTACAGGAGTTGGACCCCATAAATCACAATGTAAGAGCTCAAGAGACTGAGAAGTGGATGTAGTTGAAGAACTAAATGGTAGTTTATGATTCTTAGCAATAGCGCACTTGGAGCAAAAGAAGTCAACAGAGGTTGTACCGTTAATAGCAAGCTTATGACTAAAGATTATTTTACGAAAGACAGATGAGGATGGGTGTCCCAGCCTACAGTGCCAGAGTTTGAATGAACCTTGAGCACTGACAAGAGCATAAGTGCATCCAGAAGATTGAGCAGTAGAGGAACAGTTTTACAGAGGGTAAAAGCCATCTTTAACTGGACCCTGCAAAAGCGTCCTCCCTATAGTACGATCCTTTACAACATATCCATCAGAGTCAAGTGTTAAGGCACAATGGTTATCTTTGAGAAATTGGTATGCAGATAACAAGTTGTGTTTCATTTGAGGGACATGAAACACATTACTCAAATGAAATTTAGCATTAGGAGAATGCAAAGAAGAAGAGCCAATATGATGTATAGAGAGACCTTTACCATCGCCGACATAAACTTTGTCCTCTCCAGTATATGGTGTTAGTGAAGAGATGTTGACAATATCATTAGTGATGTGAGATGTGGTGCCTGAATCCAGTAGCCAAGATGGAGAAGGTTTAGAGGTGTAGTGTGCACACATGGCTGCAAGTTTTGCAGGAGGAATCTTCCCAAAGATGTCAGGATTCATACGATCGAAGCAATCAATAGCTTCATGACTAGTAGATCGACAAATTTGACAAGGAACATGAGAACTGCTGAATAAAGAGTTTCGAACACCTTGTTGATGACCACGATTGGAAGATTGACCTCTATAAAAGCCTCTCTGTCCATGATTTTTGTTGCACCGACCTTGATTATGATAGTGATTACCGCGATAGGTGTTTCTTCCACGATGAGAGTTGAATCGAAGAGATTGTTGAGATTGTGCAACATATGCTTGAGGTGGTGGAGTGGGAAGAAGAGGCGGTTAAGACTGAGCAGAGAACGCCTGAAAATGACTCAGTAGTAGAGGAAGAAAGCTTTTTGCAACGAGACATTGAAAGCTCCTTGGTGAGAAGAAGGCCATGTAACTCATCCAGAGACGTGGAAGAGAGACGTAACATTACAGAATCAATAAATGATTCAAATTCATCAGGTAATCCAGCAAGAGTAGCAGCACTGAGATCTCAATCAAAAATAGGTGCACCAGCAGCAGAAAGAGAATCAGAGATTTCTTTGATTTGTTGAAGATAATCCACCATAGATTGAGTACCTTTTTGAAACTAGACGCCCAGATTCCATGGGCTGTTGACAATGCAAATCAGGCACCACGACCTGTTACTGAGAAACTAACGGATTGGACTGGTGGGCTGTTATCTGACACCCTGGCCTAGAAGCATCTGGCGCTGCCTGTGAGAATGCGGGTTGGAATGATCCAAGTTCGCCAGAAGGTCCGCCAGAAGGAAGACTTCCCTGCTGCACTAATGGCCCATCTTGCTGGTCCAACAGCCCAGCATGCATTGGCTGCTCTGATGGCCCATCTCGCTGCTTTGATAGCCCATCTCGCTGGTCGTGCAGCTCGGCATGTGCTGGCTATTGGTGTTGCTACTGTTCATGCAGCCCCGTTGGCTGCATTTCATCTGTAGAATAATCAAAGGCTCAAACTTCAACATCTCGCATCTCTCCCTGAAGTGAGGACCTGGAGGAACCATCGTACATCTCATGTTAATGGAAAATGACATCTATAGTGACGAATATTTTCTTCGTTGGAGGGTGATAGCAGCAATATCCCTTTTGGGCAGTGGCATATCCTACAAAGACACAATGGAGAGCACGGGGCTTAAGTTTGTTTTGTCATTAGGGGCGGGTGGAGATGAACAAAGATAACACATCCCAACACTCGAGGAGACAAGTTAGGTACCGGTGGACAATTTTTGTGAGTCATAAGTGCCTGAAGCGGTGTTTGGAAGTCGATAGTGCGAGATGGGAGACGATTAATAAGATATGCAACGAATGTAAGTGCTTTACCCTAAAAATGCAACGGAAGTCATGCCATGAGAAGGGAGGCACACTTCTAACAAATGCCAATTTTTTTGCTTTGCTACCCCATTCTACTGAGGAGTGTAGGGACACGTAGTCTGATGAACAATATTGTGCAGATCAAGGAAGGACTGAAGTTCCGTACTAACATACTCTCATCCATTGTCACTTCGAAGAACTTGGATATTCGTGTTGTACTGCATGGCAACCATTTTATGGAATTTTTGAAAGGCCAAACGAACTTCACTTTTTGACTTCAACAAACTAACCCAAGTCATTCTGGTACAATCGTCAATAAAAGTAACAAACCAGTGAGCTCCACCCAAAGTAGCAATTTTAGATGGGCCCTACACATCTGAATGCACAATCATAAAAGGAACTGAACTTTTATTCAAACTTGGAGAAAAATAAGTTCAATGGCTTTTGGCCATTTCACAAACATCACACTTAAACTGAGAAACATCATTCTTAACAAACAGACTAGGAAATAACTTATGCAAGTAACCAAATGAAGCATGCCCAAGACGGTGGTGCCACAACCATATGTTTGACACTTTATTAGTCTCCTCACAAGAACTAGCAACAGAAAGAGCTTGAGTCAGCAAGCCAGAACTATTTGACGTCAACTCCAAGTAATATAGCTTCCCTCATCTAATACCATAACCAATCGTCTTCCGCGTCTAGATGTCCTTGAAAACACAAAATAGGGCCAAAAATGTAAGGCAAGGGTTATTTGGGCAACAGATAACAAATTATAATTTAAAGATGGAACCACAAGAACAGTATCAAGTTTCATGGTATCAGAAAGGGAAACAGTGTCTTCCCCGACAACTGGAACGGCATTACTGTTAGCCACATTAACCATTGTTTGAGTGGAGGTTTCTAATGATGGAACCTGTCTAGAATCACAAGTCATATGAATGTAGCACCGGAATCAATTATCCATGTATTATTCGAAACAATAGTGCAACGATTGAGCGCCTTACCATCATTACATGTCGTAGCAATCATAGCTGATGCTTTGTCCACTATATGATCCTCATCACTCTTAGTTTCCGCAACAGAGACACGAGATTTATTGCATCGTGGATCACGTGTCTTATCCCAATTCTCAGGATATCCAATCAACTCAAAACAGCGGCTCTTGGAATGGCCTGTTAGACCACAATGTGGACATTTACCTGGAGGGCAGTCTCGACTTGTTTGGTTGGTTCTGGTTTGTCCTAGACGATATTCTGACCCAGTTCGGTTGAATCGAGAAGACGGTCCACGAGCCTTAGCTGCCATAGCAACATGCTCCTGCTTGTCTCCTTCCATCTTCATAGCGGTCTAGACCACCAAGAAACAAATAGACCTTTTGTCTCTCAGTCGCCTTTTGAAATGTTTTGAAATCCTTTTCACACTCCATGGCCACTTTATTAAAGTGATCTAACTCCTGAAAAATCTCAGTTAGCTCCCCAAAATAAGTAGCCAATGATCTGCCATTTTGACGAAAATGTGATGCTTTCTAATTCAATGTGTAAATTCTAGCCTCATCATTCTCATCAAAATAAGTAGTTTTAAGTGAATCCCAAATTTCTTTTGAAGTAGACAATCGAATGTACCGCTTCATAATTTCCGGCTTCATCGATGATAACAACCAACTCTTAATTCTTTGATCCTCAGAGAACCAGTCATCATATTTAGGATCATCCTCTTTGGGTGCCTTGATAGACCCACGAAGATATCCCATCTTCTTTCTTCCAGCAATATGAATCTGAATGAGAGGAGCCCAAAAATCGTAGTTCTTCTCATCCAGTACCATACCAATATTGAAACTCGAGTTGTCTAACTGTACCATAATTGGAGTAGCAGCCTTCACATCCTGATCAACCATGTAGCCTGCTGTCGACAAGAATTGGGCAGCAAACAAATGTTGGGAAAAATTAGAGTACATAACTCTAACACAAATGTTGGAGAGACAACACAAGTAAACAAATTACTTGTATTACACACACAAAATATTACAACACTCAAAACTCTCAAAGACACACTTGAGAAGCTATGACACTCACTCACTTTCTAGAGACAAACTCTAGATCACTCACACTCCTCACAAGACTACTCTTACTTCTCACTCTCACTTGGTTGCCTACTTGATTGATTGGTTAATTACAAATTGTGTGGATGCCTTTTCCTTTTATAGGCATGGATGGAACCTTGGAGAAGCATGGAAACATCATGCTAGAGATATCTAGATAATTGCACTACCTTCCTAAGCTAGAATTATCTACACTAATCTTGCATGTTGGTGAAAACTTCACCATTCTTCTAGACTCTTCCACCAACTTAAGAAACAACCTTCTAGTCATTTCTACAAAGGACTACTTTAACTTGGATAATCTAGCTAACCAACTTTAGTGAATGTTCTAGAATTCTTTATTCTAGATTTGTGTAGGTTTTTCAATGAGATGGGGTTGATTTCTTGAACACTCCCCCTCAACACCATCTCATTCTTCTCACTACGCTTGGTTGACCACACTTTATCTTGAACACACATTTGCATGATATGGGTTTCACATCTCTTAGCCTTGCCACTGGATCCCAAGTTTGATTTTTCTTTAATGCACTAACCTTTTCTCCTAGATTTACACCACTTAGAATTATGTGATGCTTCTTTATGCATCTTAGCTTCAACTGCTTCTTCTACTATGGTTGTGTTGGCGCATTTAAGATTTGACTTCATTATTCCCGTTGACCTACTTAGTTGTGATCGTGGAGTTGGTACTTCCACTTCACTAGGTCTAACTTCTCCTGGCTGTTGATACACACCCACTTGTCAAGGACTCTTAGGTACTTCTTGCTTGACATCGTCTCCAGCAAGCAAATCTTCAGGCTCATCTAGACTTGATTGGATTTGGGCAGCTTGGTCTCCCAGTTTCTCCTGCAATGTATCTTCAACCTCTCTCGAGTTAGGCAGCACTTCATTTTCTGAGCACCACCAAGAAGATCCTTCAGCGTCCCATTCTTCCTCCATATGCTATGGCGTCCCAATCATCTTCACTTTTCTTCTCTGAGTTGGCGACGTTACTCTCTGCGAGCTTTTTGAACCAGCAATCCTTCACCATGTGGCCCTTCTTTCCACAATTGTAACACTTACCCTCAAACCTTTTATTGTTATGGGACTGACCACGGTTGTCGTGATACTTCAAAGCTCCCCCTAGTTGAGAACTCCCTCCTCCTTGATTACCTTTTTCCTTGTCACCATTTATTTTTTATCCACCACTAGCACGCTACTTAAAGCTGCCTTTAGTTTTGGTGTAGAGTGATTCCTCCTCACCTCTTAACGAGACCCCTCCCATTTGCTTTTTGAAAGCTTCTTGATCGGCAAGCAAATTCTCAAGCTCAACAAGTGATGGTTGGGTCGGCCATCCTTGTATAGCGGTAACGAAGCCTCGATATTCGGGTCTCAATCCATGGATAATTATTCTTTTTATCCTAGATTCTACAATGGTAGCACTAGGATCTAACTCAGAAATTTCACGGCAAATAAACTTTACCTTGTGGAAATATTCAGCAATCGTCATGTCTCGTTGGGCCACCGATAACAACTCGTTCTCGAGAAGCTGGAGTCTTGTATCGTTCCTCTTTGAAAAGAGTGTGGCGAAGGTGTCCCACGCTTCTTTTGGTGTCTTGGCCTTCCGTATGTGCTCCAACATGTCATCTTCAACTGTGGTTTTTAAGGCAAACATGGCCTTACCTGCCTTGATCTTCCACTTCCTCAAAATGTCGCTGGTGTCTTCTTCTGGCTGCGTAACTTCATTACCTCCGATGACATCCCAAAGATCTTGGCCTTGTAGGTAAGACTCCATACATGTCGCCCATGTGTTGTAATTTTTATTGTTCAACTTCTTGATTCCTCCAACAACTTGAAGATCTTCCATCGTGTCGGCAGAACTTCGATAAGCCGAACAAGATTAACGAATAATCTTGCGAAGTACTAAACTTCTCACGATTCTCAAAAGCTTCACTAGAGACGGTCCCTGATCGTACCGTTCTGATACCAATTGTTGGGGAAAATTAGAGTACACAACTCTAACACAAGTGTTGGAGAGACAACACAAGTAAACAAATTACTTGTATTACACACACAAAATATTTCAACACTCAAAACTCTCAAAGACACACTTGAGAAGCTATGACACTCACTCACTTTCTAGAGACAAACTCTAGATCACTCACACTCCTCACAAGACTTCTCTTACTTCTCACTCTCACTTGGTTGCCTACTTGATTGGTTGGTTAATTACAAATGGTGTGGATGCCTTCTCCTTTTATAGGCATGGATGGAACCTTGGAGAAGCATGGAAACATCATGCTAGAGATATCTAGATAATTCCACTACCTTCTTAAGAAACAACCTTCTAGTCATTTCTACAAATGACTACTTTAACTTGGATAATCTAGCTAACCAACTTTAGTGAATGTTCTAGAATTCTTTATTCTAGATTTGTGTAGGTCTTTCAATGAGATGGGGTTGATTTCTTTAACAACAAACATGATAAATAATCAGCAAAAGCTGACAGAATACGGACAGCAATGAAATTGTTGTTGTTGGCGGATGAAATTCAAGGCAGCAGTGACTTTTTGGAGTCACTCGCTGCAGCAGTGTGCAGAGCACGGCAAGACCAACCCAGATAGGGTTCGGTTTCTGGTTTTCGACAAGGCTCTGGTGCTTAGAAGAAAGAATGCTTTCAATTCTATATTATTCCTCTCATAAAGAGGTATTGATATACAACCCTAATCTAATCAAATAAGGAAAAAATAATTACAGGAGATTACACAGGGAATATACCCAGATTACAAGAGACCCATCCTAAACTAGGAAACTCTAAATTATGGGAAACTATACAAGTCAACAAAAACTCTACACGAATGTTGTAAACACCAGCCCCAGTCTCCTAAACCTAGAAACGTCACGTTTTCGAAACTTAACCCACTGCTGCCCTTGAAGAACTACAGGCACAATGGTGGTGTTCTTGTGGTCTTGGTAAAACGGTGTCGAACCAAAACTCACAACAAAAAACTTCTTGTTTCGGTATTTGCCAATGACTTGGATGCCACGGTAGACTAAGCCGGCCCTTTTGTTGAAATTTCTAATGGTAAAGTTGAGTGCAAGGTTGTAGTTGAGAATGTTGTTTCTGCCGGCAGAGAAATCAAATTGGTGAGAGATGCGTCAGTGATAGTGATTAAGGAGTAAGAGGAAAAGGCTATTATGCCGAGGATAGCGAGGATGGCGAGGATGACACGAACGCAGCTGCAGTAGTCACACCATGGTCGAGGCATAGTGTACTATGCGGAACTAATGCAAACGTACGTATAAAGTTTAAAACACACAAGGGTTTAAAGGGAAAGTTTTGGCTTTGTCTTATGAACAAGTGATGATACTGCAATTCTCCGTACGCGTGAGAAGAGTAC
This sequence comes from Malus sylvestris, assembly GCF_916048215.2. Lineage (NCBI taxonomy): Eukaryota > Viridiplantae > Streptophyta > Magnoliopsida > Rosales > Rosaceae > Malus > Malus sylvestris. The sequence continues at coordinate 28,366,848 of NC_062270.1, read as the reverse complement.
TCTTTCATACAATTCTGATTTATAAGGCTTTGCGCGACGAATATTCCCATGCGTCGCGCAAACAGGCTTTGCGCGACGAATGGGTGTACGTCGCGCAAACAGGCTTTGCGCGACGCATAGGTGTACGTCGCGCAAACATGTTTTGCGCGACGTAGCCTGCGTCGCGCAAAGCCTTATTAAAAAATTAAAAAAAATATTTTTGGCCAAAACCACATCTTTGCGCGACCTAGCCTACGTCGTGCAAAGCCTTATTAAAAATTGAAAAAAATAATATTTTTGGCCAAAACCAAAAATACTAATTTTTAGATTTTTAATAAATATTGTAATTAAATTCTAAACAATAACTAATTAAGCAAATAAAAGTTTTTAATTATAAAATATATGAAAATGTACATACAAGATGTTCGAACAAAAAAGAAAAAACTACAAGTAGTCTTCTATACATCAAGGTACTAGATATCGGGAGGTTGAAGTGGCTCGAAAGTCGAAGGTGTAGGAAGATCAGGTACTGGTAGCGAGATTTGGAGCCCGGACGTCTGTATAGCTCGTACAAGGTCTCTCATATGCTCCTTCATTTGCTCACCCTGGGCCCTCATCTGCTCCTTCATCTGCTCGGCCTGGACCCTCATCTGCTCTTTCATCTGCTCGCCCTGTGCTCTCATCTGCTCACCCTGGATCTCAAGCTAACCCTGTAGGGTTGTGACTTGCTCCTTCAATGCATCAACCTCTGCTGTGTTCAAGTTGGAAGAAGAGGCACTCGTCTCACGAACTCGCACTTTCCCCATGCACCGAACAACCTTACCATGACGACGACCGAAGTTTTGCTCCATCACATCAGTCACGATCTGAAAACCTGCATCCTCGGGTACCGTGACGTCCTCGATCGGGGTATCCGGGGGAAACTGTGATGTTGCTTCTTGGACAACAACAGCGCGCTTTTCCTCCATAAGAGCCTGTAAAAATAAATTCAATAAAACATTTTCATTCATTTCTTCAAGAAGACAAACATCTCCAGCAAGCCAATGCACACTTCATAATAGTTGATATTTGAATTGTAAACCCTTGTGAATTTAAAGCTTAGAAATCAAAATCTCACGTCTCAAGAACATCGTATGCAGAAAAATTCAAATCCACAGAGTCATTTACACAAAAGGCAAGCAATAATGATCCAAGTGAGTACATGGTGCCTGTTAAAAATAATTGATCACTAGAATTCAAGCTTCATTTTTTATTTCAAACCACCTGCCATAGATGGACTTTCTCACTAAAAGAATTTCATGACATGCAAAATAGCAGTGAAAATGTAGAAGAGTTTTGTGACATGAAAAATAACCGTGAACTTTCAGCATGTATTGCATAGCGAACCCCACTATTCAACTGATTTAGCATAGTTGTAATTGTCAACCAATCTCTAGCAGCAACTGAATTATAAGGACCAATACTTCAAGGAATGTAACCATTGAAACTTCATTTAGCATCAACTACACTACATACCAACTCTTGTTCAATATCCAGTAAAGTAATTATGTTTAATTCTTGGACAACAGTAAACACATAAATATAACAAAATTCAATACCAGGACCGAGATTTATCACACCAAAGAAACACATCAACCAAACCCATTATCCTAACTTTAGAAGTTCCAACTATAACATCGAATTTTTGCCCCCACCCGCACAAAACCCTCAAAAGGCACCAATAAAAAAATCTAAAATTCAAGGAAATTCACTTCAGATTGCAGGAGCCTTATATGACCCTTCCATCAACTTGTCGTCAGTTGGACAGAGACATTGTAGGGTCAAAATGTGCTCTTGCTGCAATCACTGAAGTCCGGTGCACCCACAGACGTCAAGCCAATGATGTTGCTCACTGCTTAGCCAAGTCTAGTTTGAATGTTGGTAGTCAATTAATGTGAATGGCTTACTAGCCCTACTTTTATTCTCAACATCCTTGTTGAGGATACATTGTAACTTAAATTTGTCTGATTGGGTTATGGCTAATTTGGCCTCACCCTAACTCCTATCGTTTCCATATAATGTTTAATAACATAATATAAACAATATTTGAACAATTCATACATATAAGAATAATAACAATTACATATACTTACATGAAGGTGCTCAGAGATCTCATTTCCAGGTCGAACGTAAACTTCCTCGAACGTGTCGATCTCTGGGAACTTAGAACCCTCCTGAAGAAAAAAACATTAAGAAAATTTTATTAATCAATAATAATAAATAAATTGTATAAAATTTCAAAATTAATATACCTGACATCATGCCTCAAGCCTATACGAAAATGGCTTCGAACTAGAATGGTGAAGAAGTGTCTTTGAGTCCCGAGCTTTCTTGCCAGCAAGAGATTTCTTCTGTTAAACACACAATATACATGTTAGTACGACTATTTGAAATAAATTAATAAAAAAAGCTTTAAAGATAACTAAAACAATAATAAATAATTATTAAAATATTACGTACATACCACAAATTTTGGGTCCGTAAAATGTTTGCAGAGCCACTCCCAATCCTCTGGCCGGTCCTTCAACTCGAATGGGCAACCATGTAGGCGAGCAACCTCCGGATCATCGTATCGCTGAAAATGCGTGTGAAGATAGTTCTTCCAATGTTTGTATCGGGTTGCTAAGCCCTCCTCTAAGTAGGCCATGGCCTCGGGGGATATGTCCTTAAGATAAAAAACGACCTACAAATATGAAAAACAATAAAATAATAGTAAGAAATTTAATAATATTAAGATAATATATTTTGGTTTTTAATATTTGTAAATAAAACTAAAAAAATGATAAAGGCTAAAAATTAATATACTAACCAACAACTTTAAAGAAATGATAAAGGCTAAAAATTAATATACTAACCAACAACTTTAAAGAAATGACAAAGGCTAAAAATTAATATACTAACCGACAACTTGTCTTGCACGAGTTCCTTCGTCCTCTGAGGAATATCTGCCCAAGAGTCCCACTGCATAGGACAATTTTGCTTAATAACAACACCACAGCCACTAGCGACGCCGCTATGCTGCTGTGAGGTAGCCGCTCGACAATGTCGCGGGTCATACTGAATCTTGATCTTGGAGCCGGTCATACGTACGCTATGAGCTGACTTTAGCATTCGACTAGGCCCCCTAGTGTTTTTTTTAGCTAGCCAAAAATATTTAAATGGTGAAAAGCATAAGCTTAAATTTGTACACAAAATTCGACACAACCTCCCCTAATAGTATAACATTTCCCAAAACCTTAAAACAGTAAAATTACGGTAATTCACAACTCGCAACACATTTTCACAATCCAGCAAATTTTCATCATCATAAAAATAATAATTTTAAATGGAAAAAAAAAATACAACGTAGTGATCGAGAATTAGAAAAAACTACCTGGATGGGAGGCCTCATCCTCAACTCTGGATGCTAAGGAAGTGTGATCAGAAGGCTCCGTCTCGCGGCAGCGCCGGTGAGGCCGCCGTGCACTGAGCGGCTGAATCGACACTGATGATGTCGATGAGACGGGCACCTGGGATGCCGTAGGAGTAGCCTCAGTAAGGGGTGTAGGCTCCCCAATCAATGGAGCACTCACGCTTGGAGCAGTTGATACTGATAATGAGGGAGCCGCCTCGGTCACACTCCGACGACGAGTGATCAACCGCGACATCTATACCCTTTTTAGTAAAAGAGAGATGTAGACTTGTTTTTTGGGATCAACAGATATAGATCGACTACATGAGAAACAAGGATCAACCCACATCAATCATTTACTTCATATGGAAACCAACAAAATTAAAATTGAACATTAGATATTGCTGAAGTTTACAGAAGCAGCCCGTTCTGATTTCAGTCGCTTTTAAACAAAGTTAGCAAGTTTCTGTGCATAAATTTCTCCAAAATCACTGTTGAAACAATTAGGAATATCAATTGGTAACTATTGACTACCATAAAAAAAACAAAATTTACGTGGAATTTAAAATACATTATGACGGAAGTAGAAAAAAAAATCAAAGGAACAGGTCTTATAATGAGGCAAATTGCATTACCTCTGTTTTTTATATCGAGATTACACTGTAAGATTTTGGTATGGTAATTACAAGTGCTATTTAAAAGAGGAACCTTTTACTAAGATGGCTAACTGTAATTTCATCAAGTGCAGTTCCAACAGATTATGGTCAGATTGTTATACTTAATACATGACAGATTGTTAGTTTAGCAATCAAGATTGAATTAACCTGATATGAAAAGGCTGAGCTACAAAGCTTAGTAAGCAACAATATCTGATATGAAATGATTAAACGCACAATCAAAGAAGTTGGATTCAAGAGGTCCAATACAATGAACACATAAATTCAATGATCAATAACGATACCAACAACATCTGTAATTCCTCATCAGTAAATCCAATGAGGCCTTATTCTCATGGTGGTGTGTCACTACCAACTGATCAGAGGTCCTGACTCCTTCACAAAGAAGGCACAAACACTATGATTTACACGAACTGAGTCAACCACAAGTTCAGATCCTATTCAATGTTCGACTATAAACACTTTGAACGATGAAACACAAGCAATCGTATATGAATCAATAATAAAAAAAAGGTTAAAATGTCAAAGGGGGCAACTTAACTGAACCAAAGCTCAATAACAAAGTAGCTCAGAGATTCATAAACATGGAGGCAAAGCAAAGCTAACAACACAAGAATACTTACAGATTCAGTAATCTTGAAACCATGAAATCCAACAGAAGATTGAGTTTGTTTCTTATTGTGGCCTAACAGACATCTCTTAAATACTAACTGATGTTTGATTTAGATAACTAGTACAGGGTTGTGGTCGCTGAATGAGTCAGAGTTCACCAATCAAGATTGAATTAACCTGGAAAGAGATCACCCATTTTAAGATAATTACTGTCACGAATAACATAACAAATATGCTTCATTCATATGAAAGCACCAGTGTTAAAATTTGGTCGTTTGCAGTGTACCTCAACACTAACAGGAACCTATCCCTGTTACTCAACTTGTGAGGGAAACTGCGGCTGTTATGCAGGCGTTCACTCAATTTGGGTAATTATCACACTTCTGATACATGTGCTACACTGCCGGATCCTTGACCACTTTAAAAAACCAGGGGAAGTTAGGGTTTCATGAAAAATCTAGAAAGTGAAAATCTATAATGAAATTGCTTCAAACTGCAAACAAGAAATAACAACAATGAAATTCTTAAACCCTGAAATTCAGCCCATATTCTAATAATTTATCCCAAATAAAAACCCTGATTCAATCCCCATTTCAAAATTAAAACCCTAATTCCCATTAACAAATTTTAAAACCCTGAAATCCATCCCATGCCCTAGTAATTTATCCCAAATTAAAACCCTAAATTCTAAAATTCATCTCAATTCACAATCAAAATCCTTAATTTCACAATTACATAATTTGTAATTACACTTACTTTGAAGGAGAGAGACGAGCACGACGAAGGGGGTGGTGGCTGCCCGTAGTTTAGAACGAGAGGGAGAGAGACAACCGACAGTGGGGTTCGAGATTGGGGCGCTTTGGGGTTCAAGCTTTGGCGTTCGAGTGTGATGAGCGAAGAGGAGGAAGGCTACGGGAGAGAGCGGTAGAGATGCAGACTTGGAGGAAGACTTATTCGTTGACTTGCCATTTTTCTCCACGCGGTGATGTCACGGATGCCACGAAATTGCTAAGAATTTCTCACAGAAACAACAACAGAAGCAAATCGCCACACTACGCAACAACAAATGGAAGGCCGAGTCTTCAAACCGAGCGGGTGTGGTTCTCTGCAGTTACATAGATGGGCGAGAGGGAAGAGAGACCGAGTGAGAGGGAAGACAGTGGATCAGGGTCTGGGAATATTTTGGCCAAAGTTGGAAAACTCAAAAAACAGCGCTAATTTTTTTCACTTGTACCGCCAAATTTATGACAACTAGCGCGACGTAGGTGTACAATTAGACGTCGCGCAAGGTAAATTTTATTTAAAATTTTTTGTACAACATACAATAATATAAAATCCTTAATTTCACAATTATATAAAACCCACAATAATATTTTTTTTATAACAAAAACATGACTAATAAATTGGTAGCTACTTCCATATTATTCGATTTCTTAACTGTTATACGTAAAAAATTAATACATTTAAATTTACTTAATAAATATATATATATATACCAATAAACTTGATGCGATACGCATTGTACGAAACATAATAGAACGATCCAACCGTCAAACTTGTTTGTATATGCTTCGAGATTGCATACGCAAAAAATCTCGAAAAAAAAACGTTCAAAGGTAAAGTTACGGGACAAAATGTTTCGACGGTTGTAAACGAAAATTCACTATTTAACGGTTATTTTAACTCCGATTTTGATGATTTTTTACAGCTACACTCTTTAACCCTATATGAATACAATGAACTAATTCGATCGTCAATTTATAACATTTACACAAGTGGATACCATAAAATCTTATGTTATAGTTGATGCAAGTATAAATAAAATCTAAGTGTTAGGAAATATATCGTTTTAATGGGATACGCATTCTACGAGACTAGTTTCAACGATCCAACCGTCAAACTTGTTTGTATATGCTTCGAGATCGCATACGCAAAAAATCTCGAAAACAAAACGTTCAAAGGTAAAGTTACGGGACAAAACGTTTCGACGGTTGTAAACGAAAATTCACTATTTAACGGTTATTTTAACTCCGATTTTGATGATTTTTTATATCTACACTCTTTAACCCTATATGAATACAATGAACTAATTCGATCGTCAATTTATAACATTTACACAAGTGGATACCATAAAATCTTATGTTATAGTTGATGCAAGTATAAATAAAATCTAAGTGTTAGGAAATATATCGTTTTAATGGGATACGCATTCTACAAGACTAGTTTCAACGATCCAACCGTCAAACTTGTTTGTATATGCTTCGAGATCGCATACGCAAAAAATCTCGAAAAAAAAACGTTCAAAGGTAAAGTTACGGGACAAAACGTTTCGACGGTTGTAAACGAAAATTCACTATTTAACGGTTATTTTAACTCCAATTTTGATGATTTTTTACAGCTACACTATTTATCGCTATATGAATATAATGAACTAATGCGATCGTCAATTTAAAACATTTACACAAGTGGATACCACAAAAGAAAAAATGCAATGCAAGAACCCCGAAAGAAAAGTAAAAGGAAAAAAAAGGAAAATAAAATAAAACACTTTGCGCGACGTAGCTACACATGAGTCGCGCAAAATAACTTTGCGCGACGCACATGTAGCTACGTCGCGCAAAGTGTTTTATTTTATTTATTTATTTATTTATTTTTTTACCCGATTGCAGATACAAATAGCATCATCCTTTTGCAAGGATCAGTCTCTGCCCTCCCTTCCGATCTCCCCATTCTTCACGGCCCACATTCGCAATCCCTAAATCAGGTAATTCATCACCCTCTACATTGGGATCATATCTATTTCAATCTTGTTTCCCCCCATATATTTATGATCGAGATAAAAAATTTCTTGGTTTCGTTTTGACAATTTCGATTAGAATTTAGGGTCCATCAGCAAATTTTTAGGTGAATTCTGGGTTATGTGGGATCGTTTAGGTTTGTGCATGTTGTTTAATTACTTCCACCTAATCCTTAGTTTTAGACAATGAATTGCATATTGCTATGTTGTTACTGCTCTGATTGATGATGGAGTCTTTTTGTGCATCTTGGTAATTATTAGTTTGCTTTCCTATTATAGGAGACAGCATTTAGCAGGAAAAGAAGCTTTCGAAATAAGCTTAAGAAAAAAGGTAAAAATTCAGATCTTCAACTGTCCAAAACTCAGGATTACAAAGTTGACATAGAAATCAAGCGTACATGCTGATTTCTATCTCAGTTTGGTCAAATCGTGCTCTTGCTGGTGCAAATTGTTACAACCATGATCAGGCTCTTGGAAGAATATGCTAACTTGAAAGGGCTTCAAGATGGACATTCCAGACAAGAAGCGGAAATGTTTGCAATACGTAGCCATAAACACCTCTCAAAATCAAGGAAATCATTTCCATGGTTGCCAACAGTCTAACAAGTTTCCTGAATTTAGAGATTGAGTTCAAGTTTCCTTTGAAGAAGGATGGAACAACAACTGCTTCAATCTTAATTCTCTTCTTTTAAGTAATCACAGTTGACTTGTTGTAATGCATACACCAAACTGCTATTGGAACAAATATAGGAATTGAACACTGTTGTATGCTCTTCTTTCATTTCCGGTTTCTATTGGTCAATGTAGCATGTGACGGGGTTTATTCCCAAGTTATGAGTTCTTTAAGTTTGTATTTCATGTGATCACCGTTTGTGATAGAAGCTCATGAAACTTTTGATAAAAATCAAACATAGTTATAGTAAGATAGTCCTTCATAATGTTAAACATACTTCTGACTATCATTGTATGACATTCTTTATGCTGCCATTTTTGAAACTCAGCTCAGAGAAAGAGATGAATCTTTGAAAGGATATGATAGGAAATTTAAGATCAAAAGTGAAAAATGACTGAAACATGTAATGTGTGTACGTATATTTGAGAGACCACTGATTTAGCCAATCTCAAGTTCGTGCTTCTTGAAATTTTGTTATAAAACACAGTGAAAGTAAAAGGTGGGAGGTGAAATAGATAAAAGGAATTGACTGAAAATAGTGACATGAAATCTCATAGATTGGAACTTCAGTATCATTACAAGGCAAAATGCACAAGAGACTGAGAAAAAATACATCTGCAAAATTAAAATAAAAGCTTTCTCGGCGACGGTTTTGATGAAATGGTGGTGGCTCTGCGTTCTTGGCCCCTTGCAACCTTGTCAAGCAGTTTTGCTACCTTGGGGTCTGTTAATTAGTAGTGTCTTCTGAAATGACTGCAAAAAGCCTGTTGCAATAATAGTCACATGAAGCTTTCCGTTGTAGCGATCATCCACAACAGCCCCAAATGTTATGTTAACAGAAGGACCTGAACATTTACAATAGTTTGCAGACTTCATTAGGCCAAGGAAAGGAGCAAAGAAAAAGGGGCTACCAGCACCAACCACTAGCAATAATTTACAACCTCCACCTGTGATATTATACAGAACGCCAGTAGCTGATTGAATTGAAGATCCAATCAGCTGATTGAATGGAAGTAGCTGATTGAATTGAGGAAACACCTACTCCGAGCATTGCAGTTCCTAAGTTTTTCATGACTGCCTTTACATCTGCAAAATCCACATTCGCCAATGTAAAATGCAGTTTCATAAAGCAGTACTACAGAAGACAACATTCCAAACCACATAACAGTTAACTAACAAGATGTGAACGGTAAGTAGTAACTAATAAGCTTATGGTATCATTCGATTGTCTAAGCATACTTGGGAAGGAAACATTTGTTTTTATACTTGGGAAGGAAACAAAATGGTGTCTACTTATATAATACTTCACCTTTTCAAAAGTAGTTTCTCCCATTCTTGTTTTATACAGTTCATACACCATAGGAGTCACAAATACTTTACTCAGTTTGGAACAAGTTTTCATCAGTGAAACGACCAACTGCCTCTGTCATCGGTGGCAGATAACAACGTACAAGGAATTTAAGCCATGACCAAGAAAATGAGAGAAAGCATATAATTTCTATGTAGAGAAGAATAATTTGAGGGAAGAAGATAACAACGTACTTCCAGCATTGTTTTGAACTCATCCCGTGCCTTTTTTAGTTTGACTTTGCCTCTCCTAAGTTTTTCATGACTGCCTTTACATCTGCAAAATCCACATTCGCCAATGTAAAATGCAGTTTCATAAAGCAGTATTACAGAAGACAACATTCCAAACCACATAACAGTTAACTAACAAGATGTGAACGGTAAGTAGTAACTAATAAGCTTATGGTATCATTCAATTGTCTAAGCATACTTGGGAAGGAAAATTTGTTTTTATACTTGGGAAGAAGACAAAATGGTGTCTACTTATATAATACTTCACCTTTTCAAAAGTAGTTTCTCCCATTCTTGTTTTATACATTTCATACACCATAGGAGTCACAAATACTTTACTCAGTTTGGAACAAGTTTTCATCAGTGAAACAACCAACTGCCTCTGCCGTCGGTGGCAAATAACAACGTACAAGGAATTTAAGCCATGACCAAGAAAATGAGACAAAGCATATAATTTCTATGTAGAGAAGAATAATTTGAGGGAAGAAGATAACAATGTACTTCCAGCATTGTTTTGAACTCATCCCGTGCCTTTTTTAGTTTGACTTTGCCTCTCCTCACCCTCCTGCTTTTTTCTTTCCAAGTTTATATTAATCCTCATTCGAACTACAATAATAACTCTCGCTATCCTCACTACTATCATTTCCGGATTCCCATTCGTCCTCATCTTCGTTTGCCTGTTCCGGTGCATTGTATTCAGGCAGATCACCAAGGTCAATTGATATTTCGAATTCGGGAACTCCAGGTACGTCAAATGGTTCTTGGACAATATTAGAATCCCGAAGTGTTTCTTCACCAATTTCTATCGAAGATGATAACTGTTGGTCAGCGACGTTGTCATCATGATCTAGTTCCGGAATATCATATAACCCTCTTCGATCAATCTTCTGAACAACTTTCCAACCATTGCCGGCTTTAGGGTCGTCTAGATAGAATATTTGTTTCGCCATGGTTGCCAAAATGTATGGGTCTTTATCGTACCAATGTCTCGTAGTGTTTATTGATAGTAAACCATGGTCTTGCTTAACACTCGTTCGGTTATGTGGGTTTGTATCAAACCAAAGACACTTAAACAGTATCACTTGACACCTGTCTTTGTAAAGTAATTGTACTACACTAGTTAGTTTGCCATAAAAATCAATGTCTTCACTGTCGCCCGCACCCGGGACATGGACACCACTATTTTGAGTAGACAACTTGTCATCAAGTGTTGCCCCCAAGAACTTGATCCCGTTGACATGACAACCTGAGAACAATTCAGTGTGAATCGGTCCTCTCGCCAAGTTATATAATTCTTCATCGTAAGATGGTGAATTCAATTCCTTCAATTTGTTCATCTAATATAACATATACAAAAAGTTAACCTGTTAGTGTAACCAAATTTAAAGACAAGCATGAACAATTTGGAAAATATGCTCAATTGAAACCACATACAACTTACATGTGCGTGAAACCATGAAGGAAACAAGTCACGGTGCTTCTTGGCATATGAATGTGAAGGATGTTCCTGCTTCATCAATTGTTCATGCTCTTGAAGGTATGGCAAAGCCTCATCACAATTGTTGAGTATGAACCAATGCGCTACCTCCATGTCCTTTTTGGTAAACGATTCGCCTTTTACAGGATCGCCGAATGGTCGCGCAATTTGGGCAAAAACAGACAGTTTCTCTTTTCTAACACCACCATCATTATTGCGTTCAAGACAATTGAAAGTTGTCTCAACATCTTGAAGATACATTGCACAAAACGTAAGTGACTCATATCGACCCATGCCTCCACAAGTGATCCTTCGGGCTTTGCCCTGTTTCGAACACACTTTTTCAACTTACCAAGATATCTGCACAAATAAAAGGTATGCTACAAATTATTCAAAGCATTCGTTGATCATGAATATGTTATATATATATATATACACGCTTATTGAAGTACCTTTCTATTGGATACATCCACCGACAGTTCACTGGTTCGGCAAGCAATGCCTCATCTGGCAAGTGAATCATCACGTGAATCATACTTGTAAAGAAAGCTGGGGGAAATATCTGTTCGAACTTGCATAAAACGTTCACAATGTCGTCTTGCAATTGTTTAACATCCGACTTCCGCAAACACCTTGCAGTCAACTGCGAAAAAAATCTCGACAACAACACGATTGGTTTCACCACATCAAGAGGCAATAAGTGTCGAATACCAACCGGAAGAAGGCGTTGGAGTATCACATGACAGTCATGACTCTTTATGTTTGAAAATTTACACCCCTTCACGTTCACGCAACGCGATATATTGGAAGCATACCCATCTGGAAACTTTACAGAAGAAATAAAGTTGAAAAACTCTTTCTTCCCATTCGGCTTAACTGTAAAAAAGGGATGGCCTTTCTTCAATGTACCTCCGACATTCTTCATCCACAAGGATGACCTAATGCCCATTCGTTCCAAATCGAGGAGAGCTTCGATCGTGTCTTTTGTTTTTCTTTCAATGTCTAGAATTGTCCCGAAACTCCGCCGTGTAAGTTTATCTTACATTGCCGGTCCCAAGCCCGGATAAAGGAGGAGGGGGAGGGCGTCAGGTAGTCGACAGCCGGCACTCCATGATCACGTCGAATCCTTATGAAAATGAATCCAGAACGAAATCGCGCTAAAGCTAGGGCGTCACCCGTAAGTGGCGCGCTGTGTGGCCTGAGCACAGCGATAAGTGAGCAAGGGTCGCTGTATCTCCATCGGCACCCGGATACAGTGTTAAATGAGCAAGGGGGCTATAGAAACTTCTTTTCGAACGACTCCACTCAAAGTTGTTTGGGAGCATATGCTCCTATCAACTTTACACGGGACACACAAAAGAAGTACTTTGATCCTATTAGACGGGGAAGGGTGAAGAAGCTAGGACAGAAGGGTAGAGTTCAAGAGAGCAAAATGCGTTTAGGAACGTGGAATATAGGAACCTTGACGGGAAAATCTATGGAAGTAGTAGAAGTTATGGTGAGGAGAAGGATAAATATTATGTGCCTACAAGAAACTAAGTGGGTTGGTCGTAAGGCAAAGGATCTAGAAAACTCAGGGTTTAAACTATGGTATTCGGGCACAAATAGAACGAGAAACGGTGTTGGCATCATCGTGGACAAGACCTTGACACAAGATGTTGTAGATGTCAAGAGGGTAGGAGATAGAATCATGGCAATCAAGATTGTAGTAGGACAAGAACTTATCAATGTGATTAGTGCGTACGCACCTCAAGTAGGGTTGGATACGAGTTCGAAGGAGAAATTTTGGGAAGACCTTGGAGACTTGGTGCAAGGAATTGCTCAGACGGAGAAGTTATTTATAGGAGGAGATTTAAATGGACACGTGGGCAGGGAGACAGGCAACTATGGAGGTTTTCATGGTGGCCATGGTTTTGGGGAGAGAAACGAGGATGGGGAAGCTATCTTGGATTTTGCAATGGCATATGATCTCTTCTTAGCCAACACCTTCTTTAAGAAGAGAGAAGAACATGTGATCACCTACAAGAGTGGGTCGTCAAAAACACAAATAGATTTTCTTCTAATGAGGAAAGGGGATCGTATAACTTGTAAGGATTGCAAAGTTATACCAGGAGAGAGCGTGACTAATCAACATCGCTTGTTGGTGATGGATGTACATATCAAAAGAGTGAGAAAAAAGAACAAGACTTGGAAGTGCCCAAGGACTAGATGGTGGAATCTAAAAGAAGAAAAACAAGCCATTTTCAAAGAGAAAGTAATCACCCAGTGTGTGTGGGATAGAGAGGGGGAAGCTAACCAAATGTGGGATTCCATGGCTAGTTGTATCCGAAAAGTAGCAAAAGAGGTATTAGGAGAGTCCAAGGGCTTTGCCCCACACCAAAAGGAATCTTGGTGGTGGAATGAGGAGGTACAAGCAAAGGTGAAGGCTAAGAAGGAATGTTGTAAAGCCTTATATAAGGATAGGACCGATGAAAATGGTGAAAGGTATAGAAAAGCGAAGCAAGAGGCGAAGAAAGCTGTGAGAGAAGCTAAGTTAGCGGCTTATGACGATATGTATAAGCGACTAGATACCAAAGAAGGAGAGTTGGATATCTATAAACTAGCTAGAGCAAGGGAAAAGAAGACAAATGACCTAAACCAAGTGAGGTGCATTAAGGATGAGGATGGAAAGGTTCTTGCTACAGAGAACGCGGTTAAAGACAGATGGAAAGGTTATTTTCATAATCTTTTCAATGAAGGACATGAAAGGAGTGATTCTTTAGGGGAGTTGAGTAACTCAGAAGAGTGTAGAAACTACTCTTTTTATCGTAGAATCCGGAAGGAAGAAGTGGGTGTAGCTTTGAAGAAGATGAAGCATAGAAAAGCAGTAGGCCCAGACGATATACCAATCGAAGTGTGGAAAGTTTTGGGAGAGATAGGTATAACATGGCTCACTAACCTTTTCAATAGGATTTTGAAAACGAAGAAGATGCCGAATGAGTGGCGAATGAGCACTTTGGTGCCTATCTACAAGAATAAGGGCGATGTACAAAATTGCATGAACTATAGGGGAATGAAGCTAATGAGTCATACAATGAAGCTCTGGGAGAGAGTCATTGAGCATAGATTGAGGCAAGAGACACGGGTTTCGGACAACCAATTCGGGTTCATGCCAGGGCGCTCAACCATGGAGGCAATCTATCTCTTACGAAGATTGATGGAAAGATATAGAGATGGGAAAAAGGATTTACACATGGTCTTTATAGATTTGGAAAAAGCGTATGATAGGGTCCCAAGAGACTTTCTTTGGAGGATTTTAGAGAAGAAAGGAGTACGAGTAGCATATATCCAAGCTATACAGGATATGTATGAAGGAGCAAAGACTGCCGTAAGAACTCATGAAGGACAAACCGAAAGCTTTCCCATAACTGTAGGATTACATCAAGGCTCATCCTTAAGTCCTTACCTTTTTGCGTTGGTAATGGATGAGTTAACAGGACATATTCAAGGTGATATTCCTTGGTGTATGCTTTTCGCAGACGATATAGTGTTGATAGATGAAACTCAGGAAGGGGTAAATGCAAAGCTTAACCTTTGGAGAGAAGTGTTGGAATCTAAAGGTCTTCACCTAAGCCGATCAAAGACAGAATATATGGAGTGCAAGTTCAGTGCAAATGGAGGCCAAAACGAGTTAGGGGTGAGGATCGGAGATCAAGAAATACCAAAGAGCGACCGTTTTCGTTACCTAGGATCTATCTTGCAAAAGAACGGAGAATTAGATGGAGATCTCAACCATAGAATACAAGCTGGATGGATGAAGTGGAAGAGTGCATCCGGCGTGTTGTGTGACCGCCGTATGCCACTGAAGCTCAAGGAAAAATTTTATAGGACGGCAATAAGGCCGGCGATGCTGTATGGCACAGAATGTTGGGCGGTGAAGCATCAACACGTACACAAAATGGGTGTAGCGGAGATGAGGATGCTTCGTTGGATGTGTGGGCACACGAGAAAGGATAAGATTAGGAATGAGGATATCCGGGGTAAAGTAGGAGTAGCCGAAATTGAAGGAAAGATGAGAGAAAATCGGTTACGGTGGTTTGGACATGTGCAAAGAAGGCCTACTGACGCTCCGATTAGAAGATGCGACTATGGGACAGAGGTTCAGGGCCGAAGGGGCAGAGGAAGACCTAGGAAAACTTTGGAAGAGACCCTAAGAAAAGACTTAGAGTACTTGGATCTAACGGAGGACATGACACAGGACAGAACACAATGGCGTTCTAAGATTCATATAGCCGATCCCACTCAGTGACTTGGATTTTCCAAGTCTCCAACCGAGAAGTTTTCCTCACTCGGGAAATTAAGGGAACACTACCTCAACCTATATGCTCCACTCACAAAGCTTCAACATACAAGCTTCAACAAAAGAAAATTCAAAGAACTTAGCGAAGAAGGCTTTGGTGTATTTAACACAATACGTTGAAATGAAGGAAAGCTTATTTATTGATATCCCCGATAAGTTACAAATATGTACATATACTTGAGTCAAAATAAACAAACAAGAGGGAGCCTTCACAAAGGTTGCTTAGGAGAAGTCTCAGCAGTCGGTAGAGCCCCAGAAAGAGAAGGCACCAGAGGGGGATCATTCGGAGCCTCAGTACTGGACAAAACCCTAGAAGGAGGAGGCATCAGAGATTGATCATTTGGAGCTTCATTACGCGGTACAGCCCCAGAAGACGAAGGCAATAAATGCCTTTGGAACAAACCCACAAATCTCTGATGATCAAGTAAAACCTGACCATCAGATTCCTTCATCTGGTCAAGCTTCCTCTTCATGTTTGTAGCATAGTCATGTGCGAGCCGGTGCAACTGTTTATTCTCATGCTTGAGCCCTTTAATCTCCTGTTTGAGACTCATCACTTCAGCCGCCAATGATTCAACTTGGCGGGTTCGAGCAAATAGGCGTTGTGCCATATTAGACACAGAACCTGCACACTGAACACTGAGAGCCAGAGAATCCTTAACAGACAACTCATCAGACCGTTTGGAAAGTAGTCTGTTATCTTTGGGAGTGAGAAGGTTCCTGGCCACTACCGCAGCGGTCATATCATTCTTCATCACGGAATCCCCAACGGTAAGAGGACCAGTAGGGGAGACGAAGGATGGGCGCCATATGTTGTCTGGAGAAGGCGGGGCTGCCTCTTCAACAAGGTTCAAGTCAAAACGACGGTCGGAGGGGCCAGACATTTTCAAAGGTGTTGAAGAGAGAAGAGGTCGGACAAATCAAGATCTTAGAAGTGCAAGAATGGAGCTTCTACTGGTGGATATTCAAGTGTGCTTTGGAACTTAATGTCAGCCCCTATAAAAATCTGCATTCGACGAAGCTTCAGAAATCGAAGAGGCGTCTGCTCAGAAATCGAAGAGGCGTTTGCTTTCTCAAAAGCTGGGCTGCTCAGAGACCACGAGGGTCGATCTCAGAAATCGAAGAGGTGTTTGCTTTCTCAAAAGCTGGGCTGCTCAAAGACCACAAAGGCCGATCTCAGAAATTGAAGAGGCTTGCTTTCTCAAAAGCTGGGCTGCTCAGAGACCACGAGGGCCGATTTCAGAAATCGAAGAGGCACCTACTTTTCCAGC
This sequence comes from Malus sylvestris, assembly GCF_916048215.2. Taxonomy (NCBI): domain Eukaryota; kingdom Viridiplantae; phylum Streptophyta; class Magnoliopsida; order Rosales; family Rosaceae; genus Malus; species Malus sylvestris. The sequence continues at coordinate 28,350,015 of NC_062270.1, read as the reverse complement.
CTTGTCAGCACCTGTCACACGCACACTCAGCTTTGCGGAAATTATGGGCATTCTGTCGAAGATTTCTGGCGAAGTAGAAAGCACATGAATCGTACTGTTCAATCACCCACTTCCCACACGCAACAGTAGCTCATGGGTACCACAGATAACTTTGCCAAAGTTCTCTGACAAAGTTGAGACACGTGAAGCTTGCAGCTCCCACTACATCGCTCTGACCAAGAAGGGTAAAAGAATTGCAAAGAAACAACACTAACAAAGTTTAGACACATAAATTTTGAAGGTCTAGCTACCATATTATTACCCACAAGGGTAAAGGAACAGTACCACTGCTGGATAATTGGAAAGTTCCGGTGTGTCAACCTCTGTGCTTCGTGGCAAGGTAGACTAGCAAACATGCCCAACCTTTACTCACATTCGAGAAAACACTCCTAACAAGATTGCTTGCTCCAAAATCGAAGAGGCACCGCCCTTCGAATTTCGAGAGCCAGACTCCCAACATGATTACTTTCTCAAAAATCGAAGAGAGGGTAAAGGAACAGTACCACTGCTGGATAATTGGAAAGTCCCTGTGTGTCAACCTTTGTGCTTCGTGGCAAGGTAGACTAGCAAACATGCCCAACCTTTACTCACATTCGAGAAAACACTCCCAACAAGATTGCTTGCTCCAAAATCGAAGAGGCACCGCCCTCCGAATCTCGAGAGCCAGACTCCCAACATGATTACTTTCTCAAAATCGAAGAGAGGGTAAAGGAACAGTACCACTGCTGGATAATTGGAAAGTCCCTGTGTGTCAACCTCCGTGCTTCGTGGCAAGGTAGACTAGCAAACATGCCCAACCTTTACTCACATTCGAGAAAACACTCCCAACAAGATTGCTTGCTCCAAAATCGAAGAGGCACGGCCCTCCGAATCTCGAGAGCCAGACTCCCAACATGATTACTTTCTCAAAAATCGAAGAGGCATCGTTCTCCGAATCTCGAGAGCCAGACCCCCAGCAGGATTGCTTTCTCAAAAATCGAAGAGGCATCGTTCTCCGAATCTCGAGAGCCAGACCCCCGACAGGTCTGTAATCTTCACACGCAACATCAGCTTTCCAGATACCACAAACCACTTTTTCAAAGTGCTCTGACAGAGTTAAAACATGTGAAGCTGGCAGCTCCCACTACCGTGCTATAACCAAGCAGGGTAAATGAATAACATTATTACTTGATGTTAGGGAGACTCCTATATATGTCGACTTCCATCCCTAACGGACAGGCAGACCTGCAAAAATGCTCAACCCTTTCTCTTATCTGAGAGGGCACTCCCAACAAAGCCTTTCGAAATATTCAGCTTTCTTTCCCCCCGATAATACCTCTGTAAACAAGCTATACTAGAGCAAGATTATCTCATATCATCAGGGTTAAAAGCAAGAGTATCCCATATCATGCTTTTTCCCTGTCTTTTCCTTTGGCCTTGTTCTTACCTGTAAGACAAGGAGAAAGAGAGCAATCAGTCAGCACTTGGAATCAAGCTTCCAGCCAGGAACTGACTGCCTGGAACCCCTTACCTGATTACTTACCTGGCATTGCTCTCGAGTACTCATCTTCAACATCTTATGCTTCCAGGGAAGATACCGCATCTGCCTGAGGAACAGATAGGGCAAGTGAGAAGGATACAAGGAAGCATGTGGAGACAAGCGTAACAGCACACGTGCCGATACATCCACTACTCTATCAAAAGCAAAAGTATCCCATATCAGCAGGGTCGAACGTACTCTAGATTTGATGGACTTGTTTTGACCCTCAAATTCTTCAGTCGGCCTTATACTCTGGAGGAAACCAGAAAACCCTCCAGCCCAGTTCAAGAATAAGCCTGTGGAAAGTTACTTCTTCAAAAGCAAAAGTATCCCATATCATCTCTCCTCATTTTTCTTCTCTTTATCCTTCATGCTGCCTGCAAGATAGGGAGAATGTGAACAATCAGCCGGAGCTCTGATTGCTTACCTTGTCTGTCACCTCTTTCAGCAGATCCCCCAGCTCGGCGACTTGGGGGACTCCTACTACATGGTTTTGTATCTCGCTTGACCAAGCATGAAACTACAAGTAAGCTTCAAGTGAAATTGATACATTACCTTGTGCATCTCCACCAGTTACAGATACCACCCCTGGATGGAGGAAGAGTACTACCTATGAGACAGATAAGGCAAGTCAAGACGATACCACACTCCGGTACTTAGAAGTTTCATGGCTACGAGATCATTCTCCCACAATATTTCCTAATGTCATTTGTACTAAATCATTCACTTGTACCCACTAAAGGAGAGCTTGAACCTATGTACTTGTGTAAACCCTTCACAATTAATAAGAACTCCTCTATTCCGTGGACGTAGCCAATCTGGGTGAACCACGTACATCTTGTGTTTGCTTTCCTATCTCTATCCATTTATATACTTATCCACACTAATGACCGGAGCAATCTAGCGAAGATCACAAAAAGTGACCGTTTTCGCTACCTAGGATCTATCTTGCAAGAGAACGGAGAATTAGATGGAGATCTCAACCATAGAATACAAGCTGGATGGATGAAGTGTAAGAGTGCATCCGGCGTGTTGTGTGACCGTCGTAGGCCACTGAAGCTCAAGAGAAAATTTTATAGGACGGCAATAAGGCCAGCGATGTTGTATGGCACAGAATGTTGGGCGGTGAAGCATCAACGTACACAAAATGGGTGTAGCGGAGATGAGGATGCTTCGTGGGATGTATGGGCACACGAGAAAGGATAAGATTGGGAATTAGGATATCCGAGGTAAAGTAGGAGTAGCCAAAATTGAAGGAAATATAAGAGAAAATCGGTTCCGGTGGTTTGGACATGTGCAAAGAAGGCCTACTGACGCTCCGGTTCGAAAATGTGACTACGGGACAGAGGTTCGGGGCCGAAGGAGTAGAGGAAGACCTAGGAAAACTTTGGAAGAGACCCTAAGAAAAGACTTGAGTACTTGGATCTAACGGAGGACATGACACAAATGAGCGCAATGGCGTTCTAGGATTCATATAGCCGACCCCACTTAGTGGGAAAAGGCTTTGTTGTTGTTGTTGTTGTCTAGAATTGTCCCGACCAAAGTGTCAAACACATTTTTCTCAATATGCATAACATCGAGGTTGTGTCTCAATTTTAACTTTGACCAGTACGGAAGCTCAAATACCATACTCTTGTGCGTCCAGTTCAGATGTGTAGTTGGTCTGGGGTTACTGACCCCTTTGCCGAAATGACCAAATTCCAAATGGTTTAACTGATCCAAAATCTCATCTCTGGACCATTCTCTTGGTCTTGGCCGAGTCTCTTTTGTGCCATGGAAGGCTTTATCATTCTGACGCCACTCGTTGTCCCAAGGGAGCCATCTACGATGACCAAGATAACAAACTTTTCTTGCATGCCAAGACGATGTTACGTTCTCCTTGCATATTGGACATGCCAAATAACCCTTAGTCATCCACCCAGAAACCATTGCATATGCGGGAAAATCGTTTACTGTCCACATCACTGCCGCTCGCATGGTGAACATCTGCCCAGTATATTTATCATATGTACGAACACCGTTTTCCCATAAATCTTTTAGCTCATCAACCAACGGCCGCAAATAAACATCAATGGACTTTCTTGGATCTTCGTTAATTAATAGAGTCAACATCATGTATTCTTTTTTCATGCACTTCCAAGGTGGCAGATTATAAGGAAACACGACGACCGGCCAAGTGTTGTGGGTTTGGTCTAAAACCCCGAACGGATTAAATCCATCGGTGGCAAGTCCCAATCTGACGTTGCGCGGGTCAGCTGCAAAATCAGGGTACATCCGATCAAATTCTTTCCATGCGTCTCCATCTGCAAGATGCCTCATAACATCATCATTTACCCGTCCTTCTTGATGCCATCTCATGTCGGTTGCGGTATGCATCGACATGTACAATCGTTGCAACCTAGGCTTCAATGGAAGATAACGCAGTACTTTTTGGGGAATCTTGGTCTTTCTATTCTGTGATGTCATTTTAAACCTTGGCTCATTGCAGACAGGGCATTTATCCAATGATTTGTTCTCCTTATAGAACAATATACAATTATTTACACATGAGTGAATTTTTTGATACCCCAATCCGAGACCCTTCAACACTTTTTGGGCACTTTTATGATCTTCAGGTAAACAATTCTCCTTTGGAAGCATCCTCTTGATAACTCCCAAAAAGTAATCAAAACACTTGTTTGACAAACGAAACTTGATCTTGCCATGCATCAACTCCACAATTGCTGTGAGCACTGAAAAGTTCTCGCAACCCGGATATAATTCTTGCTTGGCATTTTTCAATAGTTTTTCGTAGTTTTTGAATGCCTCACTGTCCATGGTTGGACGACTGTCATCTCCCCCTTCCTGATTGGTGTTGCTCGAGGCGTATGGATAAACGTCATTTAGAATATTCATAACTTGTTCATTAGGATCCACATTAGATTCAACAGTTTCCACTCGTGTCACGTATGAAGACGAAGCTTGGTCTAATCGTTCTCCATGATGATACCAAGTAGTATAGGTCTCCATCATCCCATTTCTTACTAAATGAAATCGAACATTCTCAAATGTCTCCCACATTGAGTTGTTACACCTCCTACACGGACATCGGATATGAGTTGAACCTAGGCTGTGTGTAGTTACGAATTCAACGAACTCATCTATTCCATCCAAGTACTCAACAGCACATCTATTATGATTATGTATCCACTGTCTGTCCATTTTGTCTGCAATCCCAATAAAAGTACAAGAATTACAACAACTTCAACTATTGTCTTGTCACCTTATTCCTCCGGTAAAGGCTCTATCCCATTCAAGAATGCACAGTTATGTGTCGTAATTTACAATTCCAATGGATTAAATTTCGACGTGGGCTAATTTCGGCAGCATCTCCTTACAGTTCTTCAAGTGCACGTCGTAGATACATAATATCCACCGTGTACTCGAAGAACATCAGGAAATGTTACCAAAATTTCCACTATCGAAACCTAATCCATGGACCGTAAACTACAACACATAACTATGCATTCCCAAACTGTCCAAAAAATGGGACAATTCAAGAATTAATTGGACCACAGTCATGCTTTCGCATCCATGCACGAAATCCAACTAATTCTCAAACGGGAAACTAAGCTTTTCTTGAAAAAAGGGTACGAAGTTAAGTAGTATTAACTTCGTACAACACAAATCAATTTTGTACGTGATGTACAAAAATATGTGCATACAAATAAACTAAATCACAATAATTACTAAAACTAAATAAAATAGATAAAATTAATAAAGATTAATTAAAAATTCAATCCCAAAAAACTCCATCATGACCAAAAAAGGGCATAGCACGCAGGCAAAGGTACACAATAACAAGTTTTTTTATCGTATTAGTTTTCGTATTTATTTTAATTTAGTGTTTGTGTTTTTATTTTATTTTATTTTTTTGATCTATTGTTCTTTTCCTCGTCAGTATCCATGGGAAAAGAGAAGGGAACATAAGTGGACCTAAAAATTACTACAACTATCATATATTCTCTTTAACTTTCCAATTTATTGTATTAAATTCTTTATTTCCATTTGGTGTAGTTGCTTAGATGGTCACTGACCAATGAATCCCTCAAATCCCTCCTACGGAGAAACTTCTCAAAGCTAAAAAATTTATGCAGTTTAAAAAGAGGAAAAGGAAAAGGGTCTGATAGATTACCAGGCAACTTCTTTGGCTTCCTCAAGGGCACAAATTTTGCCCCAATGGCCAAGGCAATTGGAGGGCCAAATATAAAACCTCTAGCTTCAACACCTGCGTTATGTCATAATAAAATTTCAGACCATAAACACAACCAACATTCAGTATATACAACGAAACAGCCACTAAATCAATAAGAACCACCTAAGCTAAAAGTCCACACAACTGCAATGCCAGAATGCTGAAGACTATGCTTTGGATATGGTTTAGTGAAAGATCATGCATTGAATTACCTGCAACAACAGAGATTTCTTTGTCTTTGTACCTCTCAACAAACAAATCAATAGTATCCTTGAAGGCCTGGGTATCCAGAAGCAATGTGGAAATATCCTGGAACAAAATCCCTGCCACAAAAAGTCAAGTCAAGCACAACTCACATATTCAAACACCAAAACACCTCCATTCAATACCAGAAATCAATTAAAACCCATAAATTACAGACTACCTAGATGACAAATTGGACACCAGTAAGTAAAAAACCTCCAAAACCTGATCGACCAAAGTCGAACCCACTAGAGAAAAACATATTTCTACTTACATATGAGAAAGCAAAAAGTAAGATGCTGAAAAATAATGCAGTCTAATTGAATTATAAACAGCTTCTTTGCGCGACGAAGAAGGGCATTGGTCGCGCAAAACAGCTTTGCGCGACGCCATCCTTCGTCGCGCAAAGCCGTTTTGCGCGACCAATGCCCTTCTCCATCGCGCAAAGAAGTTTTGTGCAACCACTTTCCATCTGCGTCGCGCAAAGTTGGGATAAAGCGGTAAAAAAGCTTCGTTTGGCGCCAAATCTTTGCGCGACGATGGTTGGGTCGCGCAAAACAGGTTTGCGTGACCCCACCGTCGTCGCGCAAAGATTCGTTGCGCAAATTTGGGATAAAGCGGTAAAAATGCTTCGTTTGGCGCCAAAACTTTACGCGACGAAGGTTGCGTCGCGCAAACATGTTTTGCGCGACGCAAACATCGTCGCGCAAAGTTTCGTTGCGCCAAAATTATTTGCGCGACGCTTTGTGTTTGTCGTCGCGCAAACCCACTTAGCACGACGAAATTTTCTCCGTCGCGCAAAGTGTTTTTTCTACTAGTATACAGTAATAAAATTACGACCGGGAAAAGGAAGCTATATACTAAATCCTTGTGAAACAAGAGTTAGAACTACGGTCTAATGGTATTCCTCTTAGTCTGAATGTCGGGAATGAAGAATTCACAATTGATTTATCTTCCCATCCCATTCGGCATTGGTATAAATATACTGTTGCATAAAAAATCCTTAGTGATGAAAGAATGCACATAATAAATTACCTAAAAACATGAAAAGGGGGGAGTACTGATTCAAAAATGGAAATTAATTACTGATTCAACTAGCTAGGAAACATAAGGAAAGTACTGATTTAACATAAAAAAAAAACCCTTGGAGTTCCTCTTGAAAAAGATTTTTAATTTTGTTGTTGAATTATTATTATTTTCTTTGTCTTTCTTTATAAATTCTCTTAAGGTTTTTATTTTATTTTCTTAATCTTATTCTTCATGTTTGTAGATTTTTAACAGTAATTGGATGGAAAAAGAGTGCATTGACTAATTAATTAAACAAAGGGACCAAATTGACCTAATTGAAAATAGAGGCATAAAATCGATCGGCAAGGTAGAACACAGAAACAATTTTAACATTTAAGGCTCGCGAGCTGTGTATTTCGTCCTCCCTCTACTAGATCCATTTTTATGCAAAAAAAATTGAAATTGGAGTGTTCTCATTCATCCTTCTAGCTTGTTATTCTCCACGGTTTTGTTTGGTTGCTCTTGAGCTTGTGTATTGTATAATACTATTGCTGGTTTTTACAAAAATTCTATCTTTGTTTAACAAACCATTGCTTGCCTGTATCGACGACCATGATCAGTTACAATTTCTCATGTTTACGTATATCAAATATGAATACCCACTCTCGTCCATGATCACTTTGGCGAACCCAAAATTGCAGCAATCTTGACTGTATTGCCACCCTGTCTCTCACCATCACTCCATTGAATTGGCAGGACATGAAACAAATAGGTTCGTCCTCGTCATCCACAAAATGGTAACTAGACAATGTAACTGGTCGGCTTCAGTTTCATCATCTGAGGATGACATACCGTTCTCGAACTCACGTTGCTTCTACTTCTTTCACCTAAAAGTAAAATTCAACCAAATAGCAGTGAAATTCATTTACTTTATGACATGCCGTTTCCAATTTCGGGATTTATTTACATGAAATGAACAAAATGGTCAACATAAATTGAACAAAAAAAAATTCCAGTAAACCACAGATTTACCAGCATAATAACAACAAAATATTTAACTCACAAGGCAGTTAGTAAACGAAAAATGGAACGAACCCAGAAATCAAAAGTTGGTTTCTAAAATATTTCCCCAAGAAAATCTCTAAAACCAACAATAATACATTACAGTTAGAAGTGGAGTATTATACAATGTTTTAGCTTTCAAGAATAATAAACGAAAGAAGAAGAAAGTAAAAGTAGCAGATATAATACCTTGGATTCTCAAAGTCTCAGTTGCGCCTCAGTGTCCTCCAAATTTTCTCAGGAAACAAACAGATGGCAGGGGTTTTGCAAACTTGAAACTAAAAAAGAAGGGATTTTGAAGAGTATGTACGAAATAATATGTGGTCTCACAGAGTCACGGAAAAACATTAATTTTGCCCTACGACGGCATCTCATTCCGTTCCGTTTCGCTTCTCGCTTCCGACGACGCTTTTTGTAGGAAAGGAGGAAATTGAAATATGAAAAGCGAGCGCTCACTTCGTATTATTTAAATATTTACGGAAAAATGTTGGTACAGCTGAATTTAAAAAAAAAAAAAGTGCATATCAATAAAAGTTGAGGCCTAAAACGTGTTTTGTAAATATTTATAAGCAGTATTTTTCACAATTTTAGATGAAAAAAATGTTAAAAAAACTAAGGCAACAAAAGCAAGCTTCGTAAAACTGGCTTACTTTTTGCACTATGCTAGATCTGATGTTTCCAATTTTGCCTTCGTATTCTTATCTTCTTGTCTTTTTCCCTCTCCAAGGTACTACGAACAAAAGCAAGGTCAGGTTAATTTACATGACAAGATTATCTTGTTTTGGTTGTCCTAGTGCTTCTCCGTAATACCATGAAGAAAATTGAAACTTCGAGATGCATTATCAAGCTAATGAGATTTTTACCTAAACTTTTCATTCATACTTATGGCAATTTAATTGCCTTAATTCACTGTGCAGGCTATGGCACAATGCTTATTTAAAAGTAGCTACAATTGTCAGTGTGGTTTTAACTAAACAAGGAGAAAAGTAGATAGCAATAAACAGTGATTTACCACAAATTGTGTTGTTTGAAGAAACTCAAATGAATGATAGGCTTCATTAGCCTTCTAATCAAATTATGCTGTTTAGGCATTCTGAACGTGATTGTTATTTTGATGATCCCAATAAAAAATGAGAATTTTAACGAAAAGCTCTTGGTACTGTTCACTTTAACGAAAAATCACATTGTTACACTAAAAAGTCAATCATGATACTATTCACTTTACCCTTTATTTTGTCCTTATCGTTAAAACCAAAGTTTTCAAACCCTTTTCATTAGTTTTCCTTTTAAAAAAAATACTATAGCCGCAAGTTTGATGAATGTATCTAGGGCTGGAAAAAAATCCCAAAAATCCCAAACCATACTGAAAAAATCTCAATCCAGAACCAAAAATATCCCAAACCAAAAATCTCGAAATTTTTGGTATTTATCCCGAACCGATCCCGAGCTATTCGGTATGGGAAGTCTGCCCATTCACTGGTTCAGTAATCCCAAATCGAACCGAAGGGATTCCTTTGTATGCTTATGAGTTGTTTTTTTTTTTTTTTTGGGATTTATTGGTTGTATAAAAGCTAAAAGATGTCGTGCATTCCCTTATTTCTATCCAACCCTATCAGCACCGTTTGGCTCCTCCATTCTCTCTCTAATTGCTTCGAGAGACTTCTTTCTCTCTCTTCAATTTTTGTCAACACGAAAACCTAGCCTCCCCCATTTTTGCTTCATCCCTCTTCCAAACCCTAGCCACGCCTTCCTCTATAAATGAATCCCCCATTAATCATTCACATAGCCATAGCCACCTTCACTGCAACTCAATCCCCCATAAACCACTCACTCAGCCATAGCCACCTCCACTGCAATTTAGACTCGAGCTCTCGAGTTCTTTCTCGTACCACCATAGACCCTAGCCTCCATTTCTCCTTGGATCTGTGACGAATGGTTGCTATCAGAACCTAGAAGCCGCCATCATTGAATATCGTACCTCCATGAGCTCGTTGGGGTCAACAGTGGTTCTTGATCTCGATCTAGTTTTGAGCCTTAAGCCTCCGGGAGACAGTGGCCATGTCGATGAATTTGAGGAAAGTTGACGAATCCCGAACCATACCGAAGTCCCGAAAATATTTTGGGAATCCCAAAATTCAAGATTACCGAAATATCGGTTTGGTTTCGGTTTTCAGAATCTCATCTCGAAAAATGTCGGTTTGGGATTTGGGATCCCATTTTCAGTACAGGATCCCAAACTGAACCAGCCCTGAATGTATCTAATTAGACTACTTTTATACTAAACGACTTTTGAATTATTCTATTTGAAGTATTAGTTGGTTGATGGTATTTCAAGTGCATCAACAATTAAGATGGAAGAAGCCCTACAAAATCCTAAGTGAATACAAGCTATGGAAGAAGAAATGTCTATGTTGCAGAAAATAAAACTTGGAAGATAGTACCTTTATCCAAAGAAAAGAAACTTGTTGATTGTCGATGAGTTTTTACAATTAAATATCGATTTATGGATAGAAACAAAGCAAGTTTGGTGGCCAAAGGGTACACTCAAATGTGTTAAGAAACCTTGTCAAGGTAGCAAAAATTAATACTATACGCGCGTGTTTTGATTTCCTTAGCTGGGATTATGGAGTTACCTCTTAAACAGTTTGATGTAAAGAATGTCTTCCTTCACGGAAACTTGAAAGATGAAGTGTATATGTTCTTTCCACCAGGTCATAGTATGAGTGGTGATATTAGGGTATGTAGATTGCGTAAGTGTCTTTATGGACTTAGCAATCGTTCCGTGCATGGTTTGATAGGTTTACTCAAGCTATGAATAAATATGGTAATCACCAGATCATTCAGATCACACTTTGTTTCTCAAGCATAGGCTTAATAAAATAATAGCTTTATTTATTTGCGTGGATGATATGATTATTATGAGATGAAGAGATTCAGAAGTTATAAACAAATCTTTCATCTGAATCTGATATATATGAAGGATTTGGGTGAATTGAAGCACTTCCTTGGAGTTGAGGTTGCTTGTTCAACTAAAGGTATCTTCTTATTTCAGCGAAAATATGTATTGGATTTGGTGAAAGAAACTAGCATGTTAGGATGTAAACATGTGGGTACTCTATGGTGGAAAAGTGTTTACCCTAATCACGTTCAGGTTGATAAGGGTATATATCAAAGACTTGTGGGAAGATTAATTTATCTGGCTCAAACACATCATGATATTGCATATGTTGTAAGTGATGTCAATCAGTTTATGCACTCACCTAGTGAGGATAATATGGTTGTTGTAATGGCATATTTGAAGTCAGCACGAGATAAAGGAATACTATATGGAAGACATAGACACCTAAAAGTTGGGGGATTTAAAGACGCAGATTGCTTGGCAATGTTACTGTCAGGCGTTCTATGTCTGAGTATTTTATGTTTGTTGGAAGTAATTTGATTACGTGGCCTAGTAAGCAACAGAAAATGGTGTCAAGGTCCAGTGGAAGCTGAGGTATGACACAAGGAATATATGAGCTCCTTTGGCTACAAAATCTTTTAGGGTATCTTGGTTTCAAATCAAAGGGAGTGGTGATATTATATATTATGATAATAAGTTTGCAAGGGAAATAATAGATAATACTGTACAGCTTGATATAACAGAATGTGCACTTTATAGACATTTTGTAAAGGAGAATTTCGAGAGGAAAATTGTGTCGATTCCATTTGTGAATTCATACGAGCAACTTGCTGAAGTTCTTACACTTGTAGTGTGTAGTAGAGTGTTTAATGACTCGCTTGTCAAGTTGCTCATATATGATCTCTATGCACTAACTTGAGGAGGAGTGTTGACTTAGCTATGGCCAGTGTCGGTGATAGTCCTCTTCTTCTCCTTTCACTCTTTTCGTTTCCTTTTCTTCTCCTTCAGCTTCTGTTTTCTCTTTTTGCCGATTCCCTTTTTTCCCCTTCCTTCCACCATCTTTCCACCTCTTTTCCCTTTTCCCCAAGTTTTTTTTTCCCATTTCCCCCTTTCTTCCACCCCCAGTTTACTCACCAGTCCACTCCCTCTCCATCCTAATCGGCTCCATCTTTCATCGTTTTCGCAATCTAATTCAGCTCATACTTCTCTTTACCACGATTTATCGTGTTTCCCCTAAAGGTGTGTAGAGTTTTTGCTTGGGTATTCACACCACCTCCTTTGTTGGGTTGGCTTTTGGAGGTGTTGATGCTAGTGGGTTGCTTCTTCCTGCTAGCTTCCTTCAATTTGTGGGAGGTGTTGTTGCTAGTGGGTTGCTTCTTCCTGCTAGCTTCCTTCAATTTGTGGGATTTGTGGTTGCTACTATTGTAGTGTTTGATGGCAGTGTTTGGGGTCCTGTTTTGGGATACTGTGTTGGGAGCTATGTTTAACTTGATCCCATAGGTGTGCTGCGGATGTTTGTTTCTGTTGGTGGGCAGGCGGCTTTCCACCGGCGGCGATGGTTTGAGGTTGCTAGGGCTTGCTTCGTTGTTTTTTATGTTTTAGGCTCAAAATTTTGTTTTGGGCTCTTTGTAACTGTGGAGGTCCATTTTTTTGTCTATGTGTTTGTATTTGGGCCTGGTCTTATGTAATATGTTGTGTTGGTAATAAAGTAACCTTTCAACAACAAAAAAATAGAAAGAAAGATTCCAACATTTTGGCTCTTCTTTCCTCTAAAATAGCAACTTATGCAAACTAGGCTCATCATCATTATGGCGTTCCAGTTTAATAATACATTGTGATACACTATTGGATGGGAACGACACTTAGTTCACCACCGATTTCATGCAAGTCTTCCCAAAATGAAGGTTAGAACCGAAGAACTCATATTCAAAATCTTCTGAACAAGTTTTACATGACAGTTAGCACCCTCTTTTCCACGGGTAGCAAAAGTAAGAAAAACAAACAACAACAAAGGGCTAGCAAATGCAAGTTAGATATGAATTTTTTGGCAGCTACAATTGCTTCTTCGTACATGATACAACAACATTGGCTCATGTCCAGTGTCGATCAATGTTGAACTTGAGATAATTATGTCCAGTAGCAAATCAAAATTAACAAGTAGTTTTACAACTACATTAAATTTTTAGAATGTTGAACCACAGTGGCCCAAAAGGCTATACTCCCCATTTCACTCAAATTTGAATCCTCTTCCCCGCACTTAATATCAGTTTAGTATATAATGTTGATTGTATGGAAAGAAAATGAGGAAAAACTCGTTGCTCTATTATCGGTTGTAACCAGCATTGGCTAGATTCTCTCCCACGCATTGTTAGGACTGTTGGTATGCAATTTTGTAGTTGATTTAGTGAAGAGCTTGAAGAAAAAATGGAACGATTTTCACTTTGGATTTTCTAGGAAGGAAGAAGATGGTGATTCATTGATATCTCACACACTGCGTGAGCAAAATATTGCCCTTGCAAGTTGCAAGGAGGGGAGCCTTCTCTCTTACATTATAATCAAATCTAGCCATTCAAATAAATCTAAGTGATGCACATAGATTATGATCCAATGGCTCACATTAGACCAACAATTACACTTAACTAAACAAAAACAAACTTATTCAATTCTAATTGAGCTGCAAAGTATTTTGAACATCAACATCACATGTACTTCCATACTCAAATAAATGCAGACAAGGATGTGTGCAAAACCAAATACGCATATATATGCAGGAACATCCGCCATAGCCGATAGGCAAAAGTTTTCTTTAGGGATAATTGGATAAACAAACAAAATCAATTTATGCAAGTTGAGGGTAAATACTCCCACATTGATATGAGATTAATATTCTCAACACGCCCTTCACCTATGGTAAAATTTCAAGCTTAACATGTGGACAACAAAAATGGGTGACGTGAAGCATGTGTGCCCATTGGACTTAATACATAGAATCAACCTGCTCTGATACCATGAAGAAACTTGAAGTTTTACCGTAAAACGAATCGGCAATATGAGTAGTAGTCCAATTACTTATAACGACATGCAAAGTTCCTTCTTTCCACTGTATATAGAAGAAAGAATGCATATGTAAAAAGCAATATATACTTTCGGCGAAGAAGCTTCAAAGCTTATGTACATCACTTGGTGAATCAGTGGTGAACATTCTATGAAGCTTCTCCATCGTCACTTTCGCTGATTTTTTTTTCCTTAGTTTCTTTTTCTTTTCTGTGCTTTATATATGAAAAATAGAAGAATAAGCTTTGAATCTCAACTCAATGAATATGAGTGAGTCGTGCATTATATATATACACGTGTGTGTCTGTGTACTGTAAGAATGACTTATATGTGAGTGTCATTTAAACCACAGTGAAAATATACAAGTGAAAGGGTTGTATTATACAAGGACTCAACTATGTGAATTACACCGGATTAATTCTATATTAGAGGAAAACTAAAGGTGGTTATCAGTTCTGTTTGTACCATACTTGACCAATTCCGAAACTACCGAGCACCGGTCAACGTTATACCGTCAAGGATCCAGAAGAGTTTCCCTCCAACCAGAAGGCCAGTCACAGCGCGACATGTGTCGACATCAGAAGCCAATCATAGCGCGACACATGTTAACATCAGAGGCCAATCACAACACGACATGTGTCAATGTCAGAACAAAGCTAGAAACTTTCTTCTATAAAAGGAGATCATTTTCCCACAATATGGCCTAATGTCATTTGTACTAAATCATTCACTAGTACTCATTAAAAGAGAGCTTGAACCTATGTACTTGTGTAAACCCTTCACAATTAATGAGAACTCCTCTACTCCGTGGACGTGGCCAATCTGGGTGAACCACGTACATCCTGTGTTTGCTTCCCTGTTTCTGTCCATTTACATACCTATCCATACTAGTGACCGGAGCAGTCTAGCGAAGGTCACAAACTTAACATTTTCTGTTGTACCAAAGTCTTCACTGATTTTGTGCATCAACATTTGGCACCGTCTGTGGGAAACACACTTATTCTTACTCTCTTCAGCTTTGTCAAGCTGGTTTCCACCATTCGTACACTCTCTTTTGACCAAGCATCCTTCTCCAACATGGGGAGTGAAGGAAGCCACAGCACACAGAACGACACCCCCCTCGCGCCTTGTGTGAGGCTGCGAAAGAAGGAACGAAAGAAGCTTGCTCTTCAAGCTAAAGTCAATGAGTTGGAGACTCGGAACAACAAGAAAGCAATAAAGAATGAGATCCTCCAATAACAATATGAGAAGCTCTTCGAGACGTTCCACAAAACTAAGCATACTCAAACACGCGAGTTTGTTGCCCTTGTGGACATCAACCATCATCTGGGTGCCCCTCAACACGAAGGGTCACCTTCCTTCGACATGGGTATCCCTGATGAAGAGCGAGCTAATCATCAAAACATTGATCAACATGAGACTTCTCTCAACCCAGTTGCTTCGACCCGAAACAGGAGAAGTGAAGGAAGACACCTCCTTGTAGAAAGGTTGGAATGATCGAAAGCCGTTTATCGTGACTGCAGAGACTTCCTAAAGCAACGTCGAGAGAATCCCCTCCACATAACATAAGCTCGAAGATCAATGACCCAAGAATTTTTGAAAGACTCGATCCCCTCCCACGACCCAGGCCATCTGCCCATCTAGGGAAGGAACGATAGGTCCCAGAAGAACATGAAGGTATAGGGGACTCGGAGGTATTCCGACAGACTCGCCCTAGAAGTCAGAGTCCAAGGAAAAATCACACGCTCTTGCTCAAACTTTCCTACTTCTAAGAGGCGATGGAGACTTACAGAAGAAGATTCCAGTAGTACATGAATCCACTCAGGACTTCCTTATCCTACAGCTCATTGAGGAAGTAAACAAGTTGAAGGCCAAACGTCAGGCCGAGATACCTGACTGGAACTAACCCAGGTCTGGCCCTCTCACAAGAAGGATCCTCGACACCCCTCTTCAAGCGAAGACAAAACAAAAGCTTGGTTTACAACTCTATACTGGAAGGGAAGACCCGATTGAACACCTTAACCTCTTTGAATCCACCATGGCATATCGGATGCACACTGACGAAGAACGATATCTTCTCTTCCCTTCCACCCTTTCTGGCAGAGCTCTAAACTGGTATTGTCGTCTTCCACCAGAGACAGTAGACTCATTTGAGAAACTAAGGAAACTATTTGTCTCTCAACACATCTTCCAGATTGATCGCTTACATTCTACAGATGACTTGTACACTATTCTCCAGAAGCCAGACGAGTCACTACGAGAGTATGCCGGTTGCTTCAACCATGAGTATTCTCGCTGTGCTGAGGCAAATGACAAGTCCACCCTCAAAGCCTTCATGGCAGGCCTGCGTGATTGTTTCTTCAAGTACATGATCAATGCCAACACTTGGAAAACTTACTCTAAGGTGATGGCACAGGTTTACAACCACACATCCGCCGAAGCAAGGATATGCCAAAGGAATCCCCATATGGTTAACCACTATCAACAAGCAGGAAGTGGAAGTCAAGTTCTACCAAGTGAAGAGATCTTGGCCATTCAGACACCCATTGCATCATCTCCTGCCTCATTTAGCTACTCACTAAGTCACCAAATGTATTTGTCTCTTGGTAAGAAGAATGATTTTTACTCTCAGCAAGCCCATTACAACAAGAGGGATAAAAGTTTGTATCAAGACAACCAGGGGTGAACGTACCGTCGACTATTATGACTATGGGGCCAAGCCTCACTCTTTCAAAGTGGAAGACTAGGTACTGAAGGAAATGCTATTACAAGAAGGCATACACATTACAAATGTTTTGACCTTTAACCACTTGAGATCTTTTGTCACACAAGCCATTCGGCAAATATTTAAAGAAGAGGGAATTTAGACAACTTCTTCTGAGTCTTTTGCATTCCTAGCACTAGAACACTTGGTCTATGCTAACCTACCTCTATACTTCAACTCAGAGCTTCAACATGCGTACTTTGACACAAAGTATGTGATACTAAGTGTTACAACCAACATGGTTCACATATCGAAAGCATGGATCCCTTCATGCATAGCAAAACATTCATAAGCATCACTCATGTCAATTAACATAAACATCATACATTCCAACACATTCATACATAAACATCATACATTCCAACACATCCATACATAAGCCAACTGTGCTTCGAAAGGGTTCAACATACTTTGTGTCATTCGACACTTGCTACAATGTGCCTCGACACCTTGCCCTTATTCTCACCAACTAAGTGATGAAAGAACTCACCTTCGTGCCACCAACCAAGTGATGAAATGTACAACCCGTACTCTAATATTATTTGGCAACTTGCCACTCTTATCACCAACCAGGTGAAGAATGAACTCACTTTCGTGTCACCAACCAGGTGATGAAATGTACAATCCGTACTCTAATATTATTTGGCAACTTGCCACTCTTATCACCAACTAGGTGAATAAGGAACTCATCTTTGAGCCACCAACCAGGTGATGAAATGTGATAAAGGAACTCACATTCGTACCATCAACCAAGTGATAAAAGCAACTCACCATTCATTCCACCAACTAGAAGACGAGTGGTACAACTTGTACATGTGAACTCCTAGCATTCACAAATAATCAAAAACCCTCAAGCTTTACAACTCAACTAAGGGAGCACTTATGCCTAACAAGAGTTATAGTCACCAACAAAGTCTTATTGCAAGCCAACAACGGTTTCAGTGCATGGTATACGAAGATCAAGCTCTTCAACCCTCTTGCATCCGCTTCAGACATTTCACCTCTGTAACAATGCAAACACTACAACTCGTAGAAAGCTTCACACACTCTTGATCAAGACTGTTCGAAGCAAATTCAATTTATATGGTTCGTCCAAACCTTCGACTATTACAAGGTGTGGCTTGCATCACAATCTCTAGCTCAACAGTGTGGAAACAAAATTTGTATATGTTGTCTCTCCCACATTTTCAAATTTCTAGTTTTCCCAACAAAAAAAAGGAAATTGGGAAATTCAACAAATTTCTAGTTTTCCAAAAAAAGAAATTGGGAAATTCAACAACTTCAACAAATGGAGAGCAACTACAATTCTCAAAAGCTTCACACACTCTTGATCAAGATAGTGTGAAGCAAAATCAATTCATGGTACCCAACAAAGCTTCAACCTCAAAGCTTCACCTACAAAGCTTCAACACAAAGCTTCAACAAATGGAGGGCAACTACAATTCTCAAAAGCTTCACACACTCTTGATCAAGATAGTGTGAAGCAAAATCAATTCATGGTACCCAACAAAGCTTCACCTATAAAGCTTCAACACAAAAGCTTCACCACAAAAGCTTCAACAAATGGAGGGCAACTTCAATTCTCAAAAGCTTCACACACTCTTGATCAAGATAGTGTGAAGCAAAATCAATTCATGGTACCCAACAAAGCTTTAACCTCAAAGCTTCACCTATAAGCTTCAACACAAACGCTTCACCACAAAAGCTTTAACAAATGGAGGGCAACTACAAATGCCAAAAGCTTCACACACTCTTGATCAAGATAGTGTGAAGCAAAATCAATTCATGGTACCCAACAAAAGCTTCAACTCCAAAGCTTCAACGCAAAAACTTCACCTACAAAGCTTCAACTCCAAAGCTTCACCTACAAAAGCTTCAACACCAAAGCTTCACCTCCAAAAGCTTTAACACCAAAGCTTCACCTACAAAGCTTCAACTCGAAAGCTTCACCTACAAAAGCTTCAACACCAAAGCTTCACCTACAAAGCTTCAACATCAAAGCTTCACCTACAAAGCTTCAAAAAAATATATATATATATATATATATATATATATATATTAGAAAATTCAAAAAAAATAAATAAATAATTCGAAAATTCGAAAAAAAAAATTTCGCAAATTCAAAAAAGAAAAAAAAAATTGAAAATTCGAAAAATTTGAAAAAAATAAAAATAAAAATAAAAAAATAAAAAAGGAAAGCCTAGGCCTCCCCTTCTTTAGGCCTAACAACTTCATAACAAATGTACATGAAAGAGGAGTTTTGAGCTACCACTTAGAAAGGAAAATGGTGAAGTTTTGTTACTTTGGAAACTTGGCTACTAGCAAGATACCTCCTTCGTCAAATCCCTTGACCGGAGACTTGGGGGACTCCTACCATATGCTACTACACCTCGGTACTTGGAAGTTTCACGACTATTCAGTGACTTGGATCCTTCAAGTCTCCAACCAAGGAGTTTTCCTCACTCGGAAAATTAAGCAAGCACTACCTCAACCTACATGCTTCGCTCAAAAAGCTTCAACATACAAGCTCGCAAAAGAAAAAATTCAAAAAACTTAGTGAATGAGGCCTTGGTGTATTTAACACAATACGTTGAAATGAAGCAAAACTTATTTATTGATATCTCCGATAAGTTACAAATATGTACATATACATGAATCAAAATAAACAAACAAGAGGGAGCCTTCACAAAGGTTGCTCAGGAGAAGTCTCAGCAGTCGGCAAAGCCCCAGAAAGAGGAGGCACCGAAGGGTGATCATTCGGAGCCTCAGTACTGGGCAAAACCCCAAAAGGAGGAGACACCGAAGGTTGATCATTTGGAGCTTCAATACATGATACAGCCCCAGAAGACGAAGGCAATAAATGCCTTTGGAACAAACCCACAAACCTCTGATGATCAAGTAAAATCTGACCATCAGATTCATGCAGCTGGTTAAGCTTCCTCTTCATGTTTGTAGCATAGTCATATGCAAGCCTGTGCAACTATTTATTCTCATGCTTGAGCCCTCTGATCTCCTGTTTGAGACTTATCACTTCAGCCGCCAATGATTCAACTTGGCGGGTTCAAGCAAATAGGCGTCAGACCATATTAGACACAGAACCTGCACACTGAACACTGAAAGCCAAAGAATCCTTAACAGCCAACTCATCAGACCGCTTGGAAAGTAGTCTGTTATCTTTAGGAGTGAGAAGGTTCCTGGCCACCATCGCAGCGGTCATACCATTCTTCATCACATAGTCCCCAACGATAAGAGGACCAGTAAGGGATAAGAAGGATGGGCGCCATATGTTGTCTTGAGGAGGCATGGCTACCTCTTCACCAAAGTTCAAGTCAAAACGACAGTCAGATGGGCCAGACATTTTCAGAAATGATGAAGGAGAAATGAGGTCCAATAAATCTCTAAAGTACAAAAATAAGGGGAAAATTCCTACAAGCAATAACTCTCTAAACGTACTTCTTGCACATAATTGGTGCCCCTATAAAAGAAAGGGCAACAAGACCATTGGTTCAAAAATCAAAGAGGCACCACTCTCCGAATTTCGAGAAACGGATTTTCCTGAGTAAAATCTGTCAACAATCTCCACACGCATCATCAGCTCCTCGGTTACCACATATAACTTTGCCAAAGATCTCTGACAAAGTTTAGACACATAAATTTTGAAGGTCCAGCTACCCTACTATTACCCACAAGGGTAAAGAACAACACCACTGCTTGATAACTGGAAAGTCCCTATGTGTGTCAACCTTCATGCTCCGTGGCAAGCCAGACTGGCAAAAATGCCCAACCTTTACTCACATTCAAGAAAACACTCCCAACAGGATTGCTTGCTCAAAAATCAAAGAGGCACCGCTCTCCGAATCTCGAGAGCCAGACTTCCAACAGGATTACTTGCTCAAAAATCGAAGAGACACCACTCTCCGAATCTCGAGAGCCAGACTCCCAACAGGATTGCTTTCTCAAAAATCGAAGATGCACTGCTCTCTGAATCTCAAAAGCCAGACTCCCAACAGGATTGCTTTCCTAAAAATCGAAAAGGCACTGCTCTCTGAATCTTGAAAGCCATACTCCCAACAGGATTGCTTTCTTAAAAATCGAAGAGGCACCGTTCTTCGAATCTCGAGAGCCAGATCCCCGACAAGATTGCTTGTTCGAAAATCGAATAGGCACCGCTCTCTGAACTTCGAGAGTGAGATTTCCTTGGATAAAGCTTGTCTGCAATCTTTACACGCAACATCAGCTTTCCAGATACCACAGACCACTTTTTCAAAGTGCTCTGACAAAGTTAAAACACGTGAATCTTGCAGCTCCCACTACATTGCTATGACCGAAAAGGGTAAAGGAATAACGTTACTGCTCGCTGTTGGGACAATTCCTATATATGTTAACATTCATCCTCTATAGCCAGGCAGACCTATAAATAAATAAATAAAAGCTCAACTTTTCTTCACATCCGAGAGGGCACTCTCAGCAGAGTCTCTCAAAATACTCAGCTTCTTTTCCCCCTGATAATACCTCTGTAAACAAGCCATGCCAGAGTAAGAGTATCTCATATCATCAGGGTTAAAAGCAAGAGTATCCCATATCATGTTTTTTCCCTGTCTTTTCCTTTGCCCTTGCTCTTACTTGCAGGACAAGGAGGAAGAACGCAATCAGTCAGAACCTGAAATCAAACTTCCAATCTGGAACTGATTGCCTGGAATCTTTGCATGGTTGTTTGCCTAACATTGCTCTCGAGTATTCATCCTCAACTGTTTTCAAGGTCACGAATTCTTTCGGCAAATACCTCAAAACAGTTGATACGATACTGGCTATTTACATTGAAGCTGCCAAGCGTGGATGAGTCGCTGAAAAGTAGCGTTCTGAAAGACCATTTAAATGCAAAGGTTGCGCACCACTTCTACTATGCAAAAGATTGAAGCAGAAGGTTCAACATGAGCTGGAACATATCACTATAGCACGATACCCTTCCTGCAAAACCGCATAATCCAGACGGATGAGTCTAAATCAAATCCAAGCTCGGCATCGCTGCCCTATCTGAAGAGCTCAAGAAACTTCAACAACCTTTCACTGGCACCGTCGCCAAAGATCAAAGCCTCGCCATACCACATTCACTACTTTGTCAATAGCAAAAGTATCCCATATCATCAAGGTCGAAAGAACTCTTGATTTGATGGATTTATTTTGACCCTCAAATTCTTGAGTCGGCCTTATACTCTGGAGGAAACCAGAAAACCCTACAGCCCAGTTCAAGAATAAGCCTGTGGAAAGTTACTTCTTCAAAAGCAAAAGTATCTCGTATTATCTCTTCTTATTTTTCTTCTCTTTATCCTTCTTGCTACCTGCAAGATAGGGAGAATGAGAACAATCAGCTGGAACTCGAAATCAAACTGGTGATCTGAGACTGATTGCTTGGAACTCATATTGCTTACCTTGTTTGTCACCTCTTTCAGCAGATCTCCTCGCTCAGAGACTTTGGGGACTCCTACTATAAGGTTTGTATCGTGCTTGACCAAACCCGAAACTACAAGTAAGCTTCAAGTGAAATTGATACATCACCTTGTGCATCTCTATTGGTTAAAGATACCACCCATAGATGGAGGAAAAGTACTTCCAGAGAAGATGCCACATCTATCTATGAGACAGATAAGGCAAGTGAAAACGATACCACACTTCGGTACTTAGAAGTTTCGTGATTACTCAGCGGCTTGGATCTTGCAAGTCCCCAACCGAGGAGTTTCCCCACTCGGGAACTTAGGAGAGCAATGTTTGTACCATACTTGACCAATCCTGAAACTACCGAGCACTAGTCAATGTTATACCGTCAATGATCTAGAAGAGTTTCCCTCCAACCAGTAGGCCAGTCACAGCGCGACACGTGTCGACATCAGAAGCCAATCATAGTGTGACACGTGTTAACATCAGAGGCCAATAACAACACGACACGTGTCAATGTCAGAACAAAGCTAGAAACTCTCTTCTATAAAAGGAGATCATTCTCCCACAATATGGCCTAATGTCATTTGTACTAAATCATTCACTAGTACTCATTAAAGGAGAGCTTGAACCTATGTACTTGTGTAAACCCTTCACAATTAATGAGAACTCCTCTACTCCGTGGACGTAGCCAATCTGGGTGAACCACATACATCTTGTGTTTGCTTCCCTGTTTCTGTCCATTTACATACCTATCTATACTAGTGACCAGAGCAGTCTAGCGAAGGTCACAAACTTAACATTTTCTGTTGTAACAAAGTACTCACTGATTTTGGGCATCAATAAGTTCAAATAAAGAGCAGTTGTAACCTACACAAACTGACAGCAACTGCATCTCTGATAGGGAGATGCAGTTGCAGCATATAAAGTCGATTTTGGTCTCTCTTCTTAGGTACTACTTGTTCTCATATTGAATACCAGTCTTATTGAGTATTGAGATACTATTTCTGAATCCAAGAGAATAGAAGACAAGATCATGGTTTTGTTGTCTTCTGCTCTAAGTAAATATATTTCTTATACTATCACAAACCCTAACCATGCACGTACTACATTTAATAGGATCATGCATAGTTTTAATTATCATTGTAAGCATTGTCATATTGATTTAGTTGTAATCGATCCTTATACATATACATGTTTACATGTGGTATTAGAGCCACACAACGGAAACCATTTTTTTTTTTTGGATAAAGAATGGCTATTTTCTTCCGATGTGCATGACAGTGCTTAATTTTGGTATCGGCATGCAATATTATATCAATACATGAAATTTGAATTCTGTGAATTGCATCATTTGTATCTTTATTATTTCAATCAGTTATTAATTTACTAAGTATCAATTAGTTACAATTTGACATATATATATATATATATATATATATATATATATATATATACATGTATATGCCTGATGATTTATGCAATAAAAGGTCTAAATTGCAAATAAGCACACTAACGAATCATTACTTAAATGTAATTGATGTTGCATTCATGATAGAAGGAAATACTCTGAGATGAGTCTAGTATAATACCAAAGTGTAGGGCTAGATAATTTTCAGAAATTGAAGAATAATGCAGAAAGTGTACAACAACAATAAAGCCTTTTTCTACTAAGTGGGGTCAGCTATATGAATCCTAGAACGCCATTACGCTCGGTTCTGTGTCATGTCCTCCGTTAGATCCAAGTACTCTAAGTCTTTTCTTATAGTCTATTCCAAAGTTTTCCTAGGTCTTTCTCTACCCTTCGGCCCTCGACCTCTGTCTCGTAGTCGCATCTTCTAACTAGAGCGTCAGTAGGTCCAAACCATCATAACCGATTTTCTCTCATCTTTCCTTCAATTTTGGCTACTCCTACTTTGCCTTGGATATCCTCATTCGTAATCTTATCCTTTCTCGTATGCCCACACATCCAACGAAGCATCCTCATCTCCGCTACACCCATTTTATGTACGTGTTGATGCTTCACCACCCAACATTCCATGCCATACATCATTGCCGACCTTATTGTCGTCTTATAAAAATTTCCCTTGAGCTTCAGTGGCATACAGCAGTCACACAACACACCGGATGCACTCTTCCACTTCATCCATCCAGCTTGTATTCTATGGTTGAGGTCTCTATCTAATTCTTCGTTCTTTTGCAAGATAGATCCTAGATAGCGAAAGCGGTCGTTCTTTGGTACTTCCTGATCTCCGATCATCACCCCTTACTCATTTGGCCCTCCATTTGCACTGAACTTGCACTCCATATATTCTGTCTTTGATCGTCTTAGGCGAAGACCTTTAGATTCTAACACTTCTCTCCAAAGGTTAAGCTTCGCATTTACCCCTTCCTGAGTTTTATCTATCAACATTATATCGTCTGCGAAAGGCATACACCAAGGAATATCATCTTGAATATGTCTCGTTAACTCATCCATTACCAATGCAAAAAGGTAAGGACTTAAGGATGAGCCTTGATATAACCCTACAGTTATAGGGAAGCTTTCGGTTTGTCCTTCATGAGTTCTTACGGCAGCTTTGCTTCATCATACATATCCTTTATAGCTTGGATATATGCGACTCGTACTCCTTTCTTCTCTAAAATCCTCCAAAGAATGTCTCTTGGGACCCTATCATATGCTTTTTCCCAATCTATAAAGACCATGTGTAAATCCTTTTTCTTATCACTATATCTTTCCATCATTCTTCATAAGAGATAGATTGCCTCCATGGTTGAGCTCCTTGGCATGAACTCGAATTGGTTGTCCGAAACCTATGTCTCTTGCCTCAATCTATACTCAATGACTCTCTCCCAGAGCTTCATTGTATGACTCATTAGCTTAATACCCTTATAGTTCATGCAATTTTGTACGTCGCCCTTATTCTTGTAAATAGGCACCAAAGTGCTCTTTCTCCAATTATTTGGCATCTTCTTCATTTTCAAAATCCTATTGAAAAGGTCTGTGAGCCATGCTATACCCGTCTCTCCCAAGACTTTCCATACTTCGATCGGTATATTATCTGGGCCCACTGCTTTTCTATGCTTCATCTTTTTCAAAGCTACAACCACTTTTTCCTTCTTGATTCGGCGATAAAAAGAGTAGTTTCTACACTCTTCTAAGTTACTCAAGTCCCCCAAAGAAGTAATCCTTTCATGTCCTTCATTGAAAAGATTATGAAAATAACCTTTCCATCTGTCTTTAACCGCATTCTCTGTAGCAAGAACTTTTCCATCATCATCTTTGATGCACCTCACTTGGTTTAGGTCCCTTGTCTTCTTTTCCCTTGTTCTAGCTAGTTTATAGATATCCAACTTTCCTTCTTTGGTATCTAGTTGCTTATACATATCGTCATAAGCCGCTAGTTTAGCTTATCTCACAGCTTTCGTCGCCTCCTACTTCGCTATTCTATACCTTTCACCATTTTCATCAGTCTTATCCTTGTATAAGGTTTTACAACATTCCTTCTTAGCCTTCACCTTTGTTTGTACCTCTTCATTCCACCACCAAGATTTCTTTTGGTGTGGAGCAGAGCCCTTGGACTCTCCTAATACCTCTTTTGCTACTTTTCGAATACAACTAGCCATGGAATCCCACCTTTGGCTAGCTTCCCCCTCTCTATCCCACACGCATTGGGCGATTACTTTCTCTTTCAAAATGGCTTGTTTTTCTCCTTTTAAATTCCATCATCTAGTCCTTGGGCAGTTCCAGGTCTTTTTCTTTTTCTCTCTCTTTTGATATGTACATACATCACCAACAAGTGACGTTGATTAGCCAAGCTCTCTCCCGGTATAACTTTGCAATCCTTACAAGTTATACGATCTCCTTTCCTCATTAGAAGAAAATATATTTGTGTTTTTAACGACCCACTCTTATAGGTGATCACATGTTCTTCTCTCTTCTTAAAGAATGTGTTGGCTAAGAAGAGATTATATGCCATTGCAAAATCCAAGATGGCTTCCCCATCCTCATTTCTCTCCCCAAAACCATGGCCACCATGAAAACCTCCATAGTTGCATGTTTCCTTGCCCACGTGTCCATTTAAATCTCCTCCTATAAATACCTTCTCCGTCTGAGCAATTCCTTGAACCAAGTCTCCAAGATCTTCCCAAAATTTCTCCTTCAAACTCGTATCCAACCCTACTTGAGGTGCGTACGCACTAATCACATTAATGAGTTCTTGTCTTATTATAATCTTGATTGCCATAATTCTATCTCCTACCCTCTTGACATCTACAACATCTTGTGTCAGGGTCTTGTCCATGATGATGCCAACATCGTTTCTCGTTCTATTTGTGCCCGCATACCAAAGTTTAAAACCTGAGTTTTCTAGATCCTTTGCCTTAAGACCAACCCACTTAGTTTCTTGTATGCACATAATATTTATCATTCTCCTCACCATAACTTCCACTACTTCTATAGATTTTCCCATTAAGGTTCCTATATTCCACGTTCCTAAATGCATTCTACTCTCTTGAACTCTACCCTTCTGCCCTAGCTTCTTCACCCTCCCCCGTCTAATAGGATCAAAGTATTTCTTTTGTGTTTCCTGTGTAAAGTTGATAAGAGCATATGCTTCCAAACAACTTTGAGTGGAGTTGTTCAAAAAGAAGTTTCTATGACCCCTTTGCTCATTTAACACTACATCCTGGTGCCGATGGAGATACAGTGACTCTTGCTTACTTATCATTGTGCTCAAGCCACACAGCGTGCCACTTACGGGTGACGCTCTCGTTTTAGCGCGATTTTGTTTTGGATTCATTTTCATAAGGATTCAACGTAACCTAAGAGTGATGGCTGTCGACTACCTGACGCCCTCTCCCTTTTCCTTTATCCGGGCTTGGGACCGGCAATGTTAGATAAACTTACACAGGCGGAGTTAATAATGCAGAAAGTGTGATTTACAAATATTAACAAGTAAAATGCTTCCAAAGGAGTGACTTTACTGGGTTCATTTGTATAATCAATGTATAGTGAGTAAGGGATTACAATCTATCTTTGTGCTCTAACTTACCCAAAGGTACTGTTATAAGCATAGTTTTTGTAGTCAATGACTTGGCTATGCAAAATATGGAATTAATTCATGTATATAGACAATTTCTTGCCCAAAAGTGTGACTGAGTCTATAGTTAAGTATGACAAGAACCTTCTGTAATTATTTCTTGGTCACAGGTTTCAATATGATAAGTTTAGTGAATGTAGAGAAATTGAATGGCAATAATTTCAAGGCATGGAAGCAGCAGATTGAAATGAATGTTGGTATGTTGGAGTTTAACATAGCATTCAAGGTTCCTTAACCTTCTGCATTGACAAATCAAAGTACTGCACAAGAAAGAGAATTCTTTGCAAGATGGGATAGGGAAAATCAAATGTCATTACTTATCATGAAGAATTCAATGGAGGAACACATCAGAAGAGGAATTCCTAGCTGTGATTTGGCTAAAAATTATAGGGACAGAGTTGAAGAGAAGTTTAAGAGGCCAGACAATGCTGAAACTAGTGCATGTTTGTCAGCTTTCATTAACACAAAACATGATGGTTCTGGGAGCATTCGTGAGCATTTGTTAAAATTGGTCAACATTGCAAACAAGTTGAATGCAATGGATATTGGTATTACAAATCAATTTCTTGTGCACATGGCGCTATATTCTTTATCCAATGATTATGAGTAACTGAAAGTGAGTTATAATACACAAAAAGAGATTTGGAGTATAAATGAGTTGATTGCTATTTGCTGTCAAGAAAAGGAAAGATTGAAGATGATGAAGGCTGCGACAAATGAATTTTCCAACCTTGTGAGTGCTGGAAAAGGCAAGGGGAAAACTACTACAGTTCACATAAATGAGAATTACAAGGGAAATAAGCCAATTGCATTCAAGAAGTCTGTGTCAACTGCTGGCACAACTTTTAGTTCCAAGAAGCAATTCAAGTCCACTGTGTTACCTGCAAAAGCTCATGCAACCTCCATTGCTTCTGGACCTAAGAATAATAACAATGGTGTCAAAAGATTCATTTTTGTCATTCTGAGGTTCACTTAAGAAAGGATTGTCTGGGTTTTAAAGCTTGGTTAATCAAGAAAGGTAACAAAATAATTAATGTTTTTGTGAAAGTAGAGTCAAATATGGTTTTTATTCCTCGAAACTCTTGGTGTTTTGACACAGGTTGCTCAATACATATAACAAATTCTTTGCAGGGATTTCAAAGCCATAAGAGAACAAGTAAGGAGATCTACAATGTTTATGTTGGAAATGGGAATAAAGTTGCAGTTGAGTCTGTTGGTTCTGTCAAACTAAGATTGTCAACTAGTTATGTTTTAAATTTAAGTAATGTACTTTATGTTCCTTCCATGAGAAGGAACTCATTTTCTGTAATTCAATTTGTCAAGGATGGTTTTTCATTTGTAGGGGATGTTAATCAAATTAAATTTTATTTCAAGAATCAGTTTGACAATCTTATTGATTATGCATTTCCCAATGGTGATCTTTGGCAAGTTCAATGTTCTTACCATCAAGAATGCTTCAATACAGAACATTCAACCTCAAAACCTGTGTCCTCTGATGACAAATCTTATATGCTTTGGCATCAAAGACTTGGTCATATCTCGAAAGAAAGGATAATGAGGTTAATCAAGGATGGTATTTTGCCAAAATTGAACCTTAATGAATTTGCAGAATGTATTAACCGCATTAAGGGAAAAACCACAAACTCAATAAACAAAAAGACAGCAATAAGAAGTAATGATCTTCTTGAGATTATACACACTGATGTATGTGGACTATTTCCAATAAAAACCATTTGTGGCAATTCATACTTTGTTCTTTTCATAGATGATTTTTACAAATACACTTTTGTATTTTTTATCTCTGAAAAGTCTCAAGTTTTAACTTGTTTTAAAAAATTTTAAGTTAGAGGTTGAAAAACAATTGGGGAAATTAATTAAAGTTGTAACGTCTGATCGTGGAGGTGAATTTATGGAAGGTACACAGAGAAAGGGTATGGGAGACTCATCATTAAAGTTTTGGAGGTGAATTTATTAAAGTTTTGGAGGAAACTCTTAGTAGGGTATGGGAGACTCATCATTACCAAGCCCACCTCACAATGATATGATGTTGGCTAGCATCAATAATAATGAGAGAGTACGCTTACTCATTTGCATCTTTTGCAAGTACCCATCTTATTTGGTCTCTAGAGAATGAAGCCTCACAATGATATGATGTTGGCTCCATTGCACTTAGTTAAGTCATTCCCACCATGCAAGTTCGAGTAGGGGTTCAAGAACAACCTCACAATGATATGATGTTGATCATTCTCGTTGCCTACCTTCACAACATCATGTATGCATATAGAACTCCTCCTGAGTGTAAGCACACACTTTGTACTCCCCCATAATAGGGTGAAGTCGGTGTACGAGTCACAAACGATCGGAGCCTACCACGGTGGAAGGCCATGAAAGAGTGTTCAAAGCACTCTCACGCTTATCAACTTAATAATGGTTTGGCTGAGGGTTTTAGGTCTCATCACATATAAGCATGCATTTTAATCTTATTAAAACAATTTGGTCCTATTACAACTATTAGTCCATGTGATTGATTTAGTTGTATATGATACTCCCACTATGCTTGTAAAACGGTTTTTAAAGCAAGAGTATATGGTACTACTAACATAAGGTTTGCATTCATTGATGGACTATATAGTTGCCTTAGGGCCTTAGGATGACTTTGAACCTTTGATTCGATCCAACACGAGCCTAGTGTTGAATCTCGGTCTAGAGATGGTGATTGATTTTAGTTACACGTTTAATCTCATTAAGGCGTGTTTTCTTATTGGGCGTTGGACCCTCTACTTCATTTTCATGCATATCAAATAAAGCAAGAAAGAAGTACTTGAAAGTAAAAAAGAGCTTATGCTCTTTTACAACATTTGATCAAAACAAATTACTTTAAAGTAAAGAAGAGCTTATGCTCTTTTACAATATTTGATCATATCAAATTACAACAAAAATCTAATCTACACATTCCCATGGTTCAAACAAATTTGAGACGGCCTTTCACATAGCTCAATTATTGTAGGCTTAGGTTCATAATCACCCTTTCTTTAATTAATTAACGCTTTAACTAATTAAACTTGAATGCAACATTTTCATTTGGTTTTTGTATCCATAGAATTGATTTAAATGGAGCTAAATAAAATGAAAATACAATTCCATTTAAAGATACAAAACTATTTTGTTCTCAACTAATTTGGGCCGAAAAACAATAACCTCAACCATTGGGCTATATTGCAAAACACAAACTTTTGAGGTCACTTTGTAAAAACACAAAAGTCCACTACTTCATGTAATTACAACTAGAATCCAAAAATTTCATCAAATACAAAAACTTCATTAAATGAGCAAAACATTTTGTCCTTTAGTGATTTTGGGCCTTTACGTAAAAACGTAAACTTTCGGGTCAAAGTACAAATACACAAAAGTATCAAAACTTTATGTAATTGTATAAAAACCCCAAAAGTACTCTATTTAATAGGGTGGCCGGTTTTGGATGAGAGATGGTGTCATAAAACTTTTGAATTTTTCAACAAAAGTGAAAGGTGATGGGTAGGTTTGAAAAAAAGTGATTTCCATAAAACATGGTTCCTTGAAACAATGAAAATGTGTAAGTGATTGGTATGGTGTTGATTGAAAAATGATAAATCATGTCATACCATTTATTACAATAAAGTCACACCAACCACCATAAACAAAACTTTATGAAAAACAACCAAAAACTTTGAATCAAAATACCCAACCTTTTTGTTCTTGCCAAAAACATAACAAGAACAATGAAGAACATCCATGAAAACCCATAAGAGCTCCATGAACATTTTTCACCCAAAGACACCCCAAAAACTCTCAAACTTAAGGGAAAAAACATATTACCAAACTAGGGTACTTAGGGGTTCCTAATGTCACTTTAAAACACTTTTAACAAGACAAACATGAACCCAAAAATCCACCCTTTGGATTTGGCCGAATTTCCCCAAAAACATGGCACCAAATTTTAGCTCCAAAATTCATGCTCATATGAACTACATCTACAACATTTGAGATGGCAAATTTTCTAACAAAATTTACATTCAAAGAAACAAGAATAAAGCTTGTAACAATTACAACATTCAAATCATAAACTATGAAAATACAAAACCCAAAAGGATTCACCAACTACTAGACCTAGGCTCTTGATACCACTTGAAGGAAATTTTGTAAAAACATGTTCATTTGAGCAACATCTTTGGCATGCAATTAACATTTAAAGGCGGAATCATGCTTGTATGCACTCAAAAACAAAACATTACCCATAAAATTCAAAGCCTAGTAGAAGGGTGAACCAAGACTCAACTCAAAACAAAGTGAGTTGAGAAACTTTATACCTTTGAAGCACCTCTTTGCTTAGCAAAGGTTAATCACCCATGTGAAGGCCTTCTTTCCTTTGTCACCTTACTCCTTGGCTCCATGGATGTGGATGGAGGAACTTTGCTTCTTGGCTCCATGCCTTCTTGGATATGGATGGAAGAATTGGTTTCTCCAAAAGTCCCCAAAGTTGGAGACCTCTAAGTTCCGACACCAAGGATGGTTGAGGAAGAAGATGAGTGACCTTGGAAGAGTTAGATGCTAGTAAACTCTCCCATGGTGGCCAGCTATTCTAGAGAGAAAAGAGATAGAGTTTTTCTCACTTTTCATCCTTAGAAAACCCTAATGAGGATGGAGCAAAGATACCCCTTCTATGCTTTCAACTTTTGTATGCATTTTGGACTAAAAGGCCCTTCCTCTCTCTATGGCTGGTTTTACCAAGCCTTTGGGCTGTTTTGGGCTTCTTGAATTTTGTTTGTTAAGTTGTCATACAACTTAAGCTAATGGGCTTGACGATTCGAAGCCCAATTTGGGCTTTAAGGCCCAAAACTAATTCAAGGTTTAAAACGAACTTATTCGTTTGATTAATTAACATATTAATTAATTCTTGCCATAAACAATTAAACCATTTAATTGTCCTTACTCATCTCCGTCAAATCCTTCAAGCATTACCTTACATGGTGTACGATCCATTAGGTTCCTTTTAGCGAGGCAGTGGGCAATTAGAACTCTTTCAAATCAATTGTGAATTGAAACTTACTTTCAATTCTCCCTTTAGTGATTATACACGTTTAGGGCTTCCACAAACCATGAGTGACACCTAGCAGTATGTCATGGTTACCCAAGCTAATCAGAAGAGGTGGAGAACCTATTCAGTTTAGGATTACAATGCAATACGGTTTTTCTCTAATACAATACTCTTGACCACATTGTTTGGTTTGATAGTTTAGTCATGTCTACTATCCAATGTGATTCATTTACTTATATGATTACCTTGAATGTGATTTGGAATGACTTCCTAAATCTCATTCATACTCTGGCCAGAGATTCTTAATCATATCATAGAGTATTCTCCCTCAAACAGTTTGAAGGTTAGAGATCTCTTGTTGCGCATTCACTTGCCTCCATGGCTGGCTTAACCCCAACTATGTCGTGGACACCCTCGAATGGAGTGACTTTGACATAGTTAAAGATCAAGGACCTAACCACAAGACATCTATGATGCTTCAGGTCAAAGGACTACTTTGCATTATCCCAACCATGAGTTCTCATGTGACATGAGCATGAGAACTCCTTATTGATCGCGTTCAGTGAACTCATTCTCTATTGAGCACCTACGTACTTGTCTTAGTGTCAGTCACACTAATGACTCGAGACCAGTTACTCTCCTTAAGAGAAGACATAGCACGTATTGATCTTAACGGATTGTCAATGCCCAATTGGCAATCCTATTATCAGCAACGTTTAGGATATGTATACGAAAGAGAATGGTCTCATGAATCTAACTTCTTTAGATCGCATTCTCCCAATTACATATTCCTTGGACTTATCATTTAAACGTATAACATTTATATGAGACGGCTTCAAACAATAATCTTTGCCTTTTAAATTAAACTATATTAGTTTAACATGTGAAATGTCCATAAAGTATCATCATATGATTGGTTTTAAGGCACATTTCCAACACTATGCATTCCCAATCCGGGAATTCTTATTAATTTGAAGAGATAAATGATGCATCACAAACCATTGAACATACAAATACTGAGATTCTCATACCTATGCCACTTGTAAATTCCCAGCCAAGTAGCATTGCATCTTTACCTTTGTCACCAACAAATGCAGTTCCAAATCCAGAGATTGTTACAAATTCATTGCAGCCTACTACATAATTTCTAATTTCCATTTCATCTCAACAGCCTACTGCATCCACTTCAGTCTCAGTATTATCACCCCTCATAGTTCAACCAAGGAAATCCTGTAGGCCTAAGATATATGCAACTCCTAGTGATTACTTATGTTATTGCAGGAAGTGGAGTTTGACATTGGTGATCATGATGTTCCAACTACTTTCAAAGCAGCTATGGAAAGTTCTAAGTCCTTAAGTTGGCAAGCTACAATGGAAGATGAACTAGACTCCATGTATAAGAACAATGTTTGGACTTTAGTTATGCCTCCAGACAATGTAAAATCCATTGGTTGTAAATGGATGTATAAAACCAAGAGGGATCCTCAGGGACAAATTGAGAGGTACAAGGCAAGGATAGTGGCAAAGGGTTTTACTCAAAATGAGGGTCTAGACTACAATGAAACTTTCTCTCTAGTTTCCACAAAAGATTCTTTTCAAGTGATCATGGCACTCACTGCACATTTCAATATTGAACTACACCATATGGATGTCAAAACAGCTTTTCTCAATGGTAGTCTTGATGAAGAAATATACATGCAACATCCAATCGGATTCATTGAAAGGGGGAAGGAAGATATGGTTTGTAAGCTTAACAAGTCAATATATGGACTCAAACAGGCCTCTAAACAATGGTACAAAATGTTTGATCAGGTTGTAGCAGCTTTTGGCTTTGTGGAGAACAAAATTGACAATTGCATCTACTTCAAAATGGTGAAGTCTAATTTTATTTTTATGTTTCTTTATGTGGATGACATCTTACTTGCCAGTTCAAATGTTCTTTTACTTGAAGAAACCAAAAACATGTTGTCAAGTAGCTTTGACATGAAGGATTTGGGTGCAGCACACTATGTTTTAGGCATTGAGATTAATAGGGACAGATCCAAAGAGATGGTTAGGCTTGTCACATAAAAGCTTATGTTGATTAGGTTCTCAAAAGGTTCAATATGGAGAACTGCAATGGAAGAGATATACCACTTGGTAAGGGTGACAAATTGTCCTTGTCTCAATGCCTCATTACTGATTATGAAGTGCATGCAATGAAGGACAAGCCTTATGCTTCTTTAATTAGCAGTGTGATATATGCTCAAGTCTGTACAAGGCTTGATTTGGCTTTTGTGTTAAGTGTCTTAGGAAGCTTTCAATCGAATCCAAGATTGGCTCACTGGAAACCAGGTAAAAAGATGTTGAGATACATGAAAAGAACTCAATCATATGTGTTGTGTTATGTTATCACCATGTAGACAATTTGGAATTGGTATGCTACATTGATGCTGACTTAGGTGGATGCATTGATGATAGAATGTCTACAAATGGATACATTTTCTTACTGTGTGGTGGTGCTGTATCATGGAGGAGCAAGAAACAAACTATAAGAGTAGTATCTACTATGGAGTCTGAATCTATTGGCTATTTTGAGGCAATGAAACAGTGTAACTGGATGAAAAACTTAATTTATGAGATGAAGATTGTGAGAAGTATTGAAAGGCAAGTCAAGCTTTACTATGATAATACAACTGTAGTATTCTTTGCTAAAAACAACAAGAGATCAGAGGCATCAAGGCTTATGGATATTAAATACTTGAAAGTTCAAGATAAAGTCAGAGAGGGTGTGATTGATATACAACATATCAGTACACATGACATGGTCGCAGATCCATTGACAAAAGCCTTAAATTTTACAATCTTCAACAAGCATGTATTAAAAATAGGGTTTCAGTTAGCTTTGATGTTCTTTAAATGTGGGAGTAATCTGCACAAGTATGCATTTAAGTTGAAAAAGCTGTGAGTAACATTTAATATGAATTCAAATATTGTGTTAATGTTGATTAATGCAAATTGCAAATGTTTAAAGCAATCAAGATATCCACAGTATATTGTGACCATAAGAAATGTGGGAGTGCTTGATTTACAAGCAATTAAGTCCCAAAATCTTTTATTCTCTCAATTACAACAAGAATGTGATGGAGCCTAATCAGTTTGTGGTTTTAAGGTATAAACATTGTATTCAATGTTATGTAGCCTTAAAACTGTTGCCGTGATTCAACCTTCAGGAAATAAGGAATGTAGGAATATTTTGGGTATGAGATTATGTAATAGATATCCTAGTATATTTAGGATACTTGTTTCCTAGTTTGTAGGAGATTGTGTAAGCTTATATATATTCCTCTATGTGAGAAGAATAAACAAGATCAATATTCATGAAAACCCTAGAATTCTATCTTGGTATCAAGAGCAGGTTCGGCCTGCCTTCAACAGTCAGAAAACTTCTAGCAAACTCTCTCACAGTCTAAACCATAGACTGCGTTAGAAACAGAAAAAACAAACCGTAGTCTTTGTAAACTTCAAAGCTGCGAAATCAAACAAAAGAAGAAAAAAGGTTGTTGCGATGGATGGAGAACAAAAGTCAGGCTTGATTCCCGTGCATACCGTGTCCAACCCAGGCGAGTCTACCAACATCAACGTCATTCCATTCGGGTTTCAGTTGAGCGACTCGAACTTCAAAGTTTGGTCGAAAATGATGGAGGTTCATGTTTCAGGGCTCGGCAAGCTAGGGTATCTAACAGGGAAAATTCCCGTGATCGGGGAAGACGATCTGGGGTATGCAAGGTGGTCAACTGAAGATGCTATTGTGAGGGGATGGCTGTTAAAAACCATGGAACCACACTTACTTGGTCTCTTTATAGACCTGCCTATGGCCAAAGATATCTGGGAGAGCGTCACCCAGATGTTCTATGATGGTTCTGATGAGTCACAATATTATGAACTCCAATGCAAGGCTACACGGACAAGACAAGATAGTCGTCCGGTTAACCTGTACTTCACCGAATTGAAGGGTGTATGGCAGGACCTCGACAAGAGACGTCCTCTTCGTATGGTGTGTGGAGCGGATTTGAAAACTCGTAAAGAAGAACTTGCAAAGGATAGGGTGTATGATTTTCTTGCTGGTTTAGATAGTGGCTTTGGCCAAGTTCGGAGTGAGATTCTAAGGATGAAGCCTATTCCTAGAATAGAAGAATGTTTTAATTTAGTACGACGCGAATCTCAAAGGCAGGCCATTATGATGGGAACAAAGACCACCACAGCATCTATTGGTAACTCTAGGTTATCCCATACACAGGATGATATTGACAAAGACAAACTCCATTGCAATCATTGTAATGGAACTAGACACACCGAGGAAACCTGTTTTAAAATCCATGGTTACCCAGAATTGTACTGGGAAAAGAAAAAAGAATTGAAAACACGAGGAAACAAACGCACCTCGGGACAAGTACGAGTTGCAGCTGCGGGACAAGGTGCAACACCGAATGGAGGAGGTCATGTTAGGCCCAAAGCTCAACAGGAAAAGGCTGATAATGGTAGAGGTGTTGTGGCTATTGCAGCGGGCCAATCAGGGCCCAGATTGTCCCACCTTATCACAGCAGAAGCCCAATTAGCAAGGCAAGCCGTGGAAGCAGCATCCAAGGTTGATGAGACAGGTCAATTACTATCTCTAATCAATCAGATTTCCATGAATGACAACTCGGAAGACTCAGGTAAAATCGGTATTGTTTTAATATCGTCCACCGAAAGAGATACTGGTTGGATAATTGACTCTGGAGCTACAGATCATATGACTTACGATGCATCATTATTTTATCACATGACTTTACCATCTAAAGAGGATGTCATCACAGCCAATGGTGATGTTGCTCCTGTAACTAGAGCAAGTTCTATTTCCCTTACTTCATCTTTGTCTATTCACAATGCACTACTTTTTTCGTCATTGTCCAATCATCTACTCTCTGTTGGTCAAGTTATTGAGCAATTAGATTGTGTTGTGTTAATGTTTCCCACTTTTTGCCTACTTCAGGATATCCAGACTCGGGCGATCATTGGGCGTGGTACTAAGAGGAGAGGGTTATACTATGTGGATGATGTGTCGGCAAGCAAATTGAATCAAGTGTGCAATAGCCAGCCGAATAAGAATAAGACAATCTGGTAATGGCATTGTCGATTAGGGCATGCCTCTTTTAGTTATTTGAAAAAATTACTTCCGTCTTTATTTCGTCTCATCTCAGACTCTGATTTTCAGTGTAATGATTACATTCTAGCAAAAAGCCATTGTACTTCTTATCATTTGAGTTTCAATAAAAGAACAGTGCCTTTTGAGTTAGTTCATTCTGATGTGTGGGGGCCCTTTTCCATTGCTACTATTCAGAGAGTTCGTTGGTTTATTATTTTTGTGGATGACTGCACCAGGATGACATGGCTTTACAGTATGAAACATAAAAGTGAGGTTGGGAAAATTTTTCAACAATTTTATCACATGGTTGAAAATCAATACTCTCTTCCCTTTAAGGTTCTCCGATCAGATAATGGTGGTGAATATCTCAGTATCGAACTCTCTCAATTTTTCCAGGAACGTGGCATCCTTCATAAGACTACTTGCCCACAAACCTCACAACAAAATGGGGTAGCTGAACGCAAAAATAGACATATTTTGGAAACCACTCGAGCACTTCTTATTGGTGCTCACGCCCCTCACTCTTATTGGGCGGATTCCGTCAGACATTCGGTCTACCTAATGAACCGCATGCCTACCAGAGTACATAATTTTTGAACTCCGATGGAAGTTTTTGCTGAAGATGTGACGTTACCATCTTCTCTCCAATTGTCACCACGTATCTTTGGGTATGTGGCCTATGTACATCTTCATAAAAATCAACGCAGTAAGTTGGATCCATGCGTTGTTAGATGTATTTTTTTGGGATTTAATGGTCAGCAAAAAGGGTACCGGTGTTACGACCCACCTACCAAGCATACGTATGTCACCATGGATGTTACGTTTTCTGAGCACGAGATGTTCTTTGTCACTAATCACACCAACTATAACCTTCAGGGGAAGATACACACACAAGAAGATTACAGTTGGATTGATCTTCCAACTAGGCAAGAGGATGGGCACCGTGCAACCCAGCAGCATGATGTCTGCCATGGTGACAGTAACTGCCAGCAAGGCCAAGAGCTGCTAGATTTCCCAATCCGTGAGGTTGAGCCCAATAATGCGAGTAAGTCTAATTTGAGCTTGGCTGGTTTTGAGAACCGTGAAACAGCAAATGAGCTCCAGTCGAGGAATGGACCTGAGGGCTTGGCACAGCCCAGCACACTGGTCAGTGAGCAATCCAGTGTAGGGTCAAGTGCACAATATCAAGGCAGCAGGGAAACAGCAAATAACCCTCTTCTAGGTGTACCCGTCCATGTGCCCGAGAATATCCATGAGGTAAGTTTATCCCAACTTGATGGAGCTCATAATTTGACTAATATTGAAAGTACGTATGTGTTAACATCTAGACAAAATCGTGGGAAACCACTTGACAGGTATTCTCCTGATGGAAATGTCAGATATGCTATTGCAAAGTATGTCTCTACTCATCGATTGTCCTCTAAGTACCAAGCCATGGTGAATACAATGGATGGAATCAAAATCCCAACAAGAGTGGAAGAAGCTTTGCTAGATCCTCGATGGACAAAAGCAATGGAGGTCGAAATGGAGGCTCTACAGAAAAATAGGACTTGGAGCGTGGAGTCACTACCTCAAGGGAAAAGACCAATGGGGTGCAAATGGGTATTCACCATCAAACACAATGCAGACGGGACTATTGACAGATACAAGGCAAGGTTGGTTGTTAAGGGGTACACACAGACTTTCGGAGTAGATTATCAACAAACATTTGCCCCAGTAGCAAAAATGAACACTATTCGAGTTCTTTTGTCTTTAACTGCTAACTTTGATTGGCCATTGAAGCAATTTGACGTAAAAAATGATTTTCTACATGGAGACCTGGAAGAAGAACTTTACATGGAGCTTCCACCCGGGTATGAAGTGTCGAATAGAGTGGGCAAAGTGTGTAGGTTGCGAAAAACTCTTTATAGACTGAAACAGTCACCTAGGGCGTGGTTTGGGAGATTCACTATGGCAATGAAGAAATATGGTTACCGACAAGGAAATGCATATCACACTTTGTTTATTAAACGTAGAGAAGGTAAGGTTACCTTGTTAATAATTAATGTGGATGATATGGTAGTTACTAGTGATGATGTTGAAGAGATGAAGAGACTACAGGGGTATCTCTCTTCGGAGTTTGAGATGAAAGACTTAGGTGGCTTGAAGTACTTCTTGGGAATTGAAGTTGCTCGTTCTTGTGAGGGACAACGGAAGTATGTTTTGGATCTTTTGTCTGAGACAAGGGTGTTGGTGTGTAAACCAGCAGAAACACCTATAGTTCAGAATCATCATTTAGCAATTTATCCTGACCAAGTCCCAACAAATAGAGAAAGGTACCAAAGGCTAGTAGGAAAATTTATTTACTTGGATATCACGAGGCCAGATATTGCATATGTTGTAAGTGTGGTGAGTCAATTCATGCATTCCCCTAGTAAAGATCACATGGCTGTTGTAATGCAGATTTTGAGTTATTTGAAATGTGCACCTGGAAAAAGGTTGATATTCAGGAAACATGGGCATTTGGATCAGTAATTAATTTCCATGTTTGAATCAATACTCCCCTTTTTCAGGTTTTTAGGTACTTTACTATGTGCTTTCTTTTATCTCAAGGATTTTTTTAAGCAACAATATATTTATACTAATGCCTAATGGGATGGGATTATCGGAAAATAAATCGGTTGTGAATTCGTCATTCCTAACAATTAGGCTAAGAGAAGTACCATTAGACCGTAATGCTAACTCTCTTTCCATAAGGATTTAGTATATAGCTTCCTTTCCTGGTCGTAATAGTATTACTTTCCCTTTATCCTATGTGATTTCCTACTTCAATTAGGGTTAATTTGAAGGCTATATAAATGCCTTGGCTTACAAATCACAATTGTATGAAAGGGTACTCTTCTCAGGCGTACGGAGAACTCCAGCATCATCACTTGTTCATAAGACAAAGCCAAAACTTTCCCTTAAGCCCTTGTGTGTTTTAAACTTTATACGTACGTTTGCATTAATTCCACATTGTAGTACACGATACCTCGTTCACGGCGTGACTACTGCAGCTGCCTTGGTGTCATCCTCAACATCCTCACCATCCTCACCATCCTCGCCTTCCTCGGGGTAATAGCCTTTTCCTTCTACTCCTTAATCTGGTTATGCGTCCTTCCCAATGAGCCCAAAATCACCATCACTGACGCATCTCTCACCCAATTTGATTTCGCTGCCGGCAGAAACAACATTCTCAACTACAACCTTGCACTCAACTTTACCATCAGAAATTCCAACAAAAGGGCCGGCATAGACTACCGTGGCATCCAAGTCATTGGCAAATAGAGAAACAAGAAGTTTTTTGTTGCGAGTTTGAGTTCGACACCTTTTTACCAAGACCACAAGAACACCACCGTTGTGCCTGTAGTTCTTCAAGGGCAGCAGTGGGTTAAGTTTCGAAAACATGACGTTTCTAAGTTTAACTTGGAGACTGCTGCCGGTGTTTACAACATTGGTGTAGAGTTTCGTCTTCGTATCAGATACAAACGCGTCAGGATATTGAAGAAAATTACGGACTCACCGAAGATCTATTGCAAGCAAGTGAAGGTTCCATTGAGTGGTTATAATGAAACATCTGCAGGGGGTTTTAAATTCAACCCTACCAAGTGCAAGAATGTTCCAATGAAAGAAAGGTGAAAGAAAGATTGTTGAGTAATGAGTATAATGTGGCATGCAAATTGGAGGTTCCTGTGAATTCGAACGGAAAGTCTTGTTAACATTTTAGAGTGTCTAGTTCAAATTAAAGGCTTAGTTTTATATGTTTATTTTGTGTTTTTTTTTATCTCTTAGAGGTTTTGTTCTTTTGTTCTTCTGCTCTTCTGTTCTATTCTGTAATCTACGGTTTGGGTAGTGATAGGGAGATCAAATTTTTTAAACCAAATAATGTGATTGTAAATGATTGGATTATTAATTAAGTGTCGGTTAATGTGTTTATCTCTTATTGGTGACACATCATTTGATTTGCAAATTTGATTTAAAGATTTGGTCTCCCTAACATTATTCATTCACTAATTGCTGACGGTACCACACTAATAAAACAACAACATCAAGAAACATTTGGAATGTTCTCTTATTAACAATAGCGTCAATTACTTTAAGGTTTACGGATGAGTTTTTGTTGATCCAGACAAAAGCTACAATGGATCCTTCTTGACACATTGTTTTCAAATGAAAATAATATTGTAAATCTTGTTTCTCCGTATGCATATTTTCTTGGCTTTGCGTCCTTAGTTTTGGAATTTTTTTTTTTTTTTTGAAGTACGATATTTTATTTACTGATAAAAATGCATTACAAATACATATTATGAAGAACTCGCCCCCAAAAGGATCCTTGCAAACTAGATATAAAAATATTACAATAAAGCATCACTACTCGCAAAGCAATGAGTAGACTTTAAGCACTCGTCCGAGCTCATCGAGAACCGCACGATTACTTAGATCTATAAAACTATTAAATTTCGTGTTACAACGAGATCATGTGAGAACAAAATCTCAAACCAAAAATTGCGATAGAGAGTACGATACCCATGGGTCTATTGCACCACCTAATCACCTCCGTCGAAAACTGTGCTTGCTATTTCCATGGCTGCCTCTTCTTACTTGGAGGCATGCTCGGAGCAAAGGGTCATGCGGGGTGTGACGGACCCAAGCGCCGGGGCTTCTCCCTCTTGGTCTCCTCCGGTGCAGGGAGTGGTGAAGGTGAACGTGGATGCCAGCAGTTGGAAGCGGGTGAATGAGTGTTGCCATATTGGGGTCGTGCTCCGTGACTCTTCCTCTCGTTGCTTGGCAGTGCGAAGGGAGGTCGTGGCCCCTAGTGCGTTAGTGGCTGAAGCAAGGGGTGTTTTGGAGGGATGTGTGATGGCTAAGCAGATGGAGCTTCTCGAGTATTGTGATGGAGTCGGACTAGAAGGAGATTATCTCTCGGCTAAATGGAAGTATTGACCAAGGAAATTGGGAGGTCTTCCTGACCTTGTGGAAGATTCACAGGGAAGGTGAGGGCTTCAGTTCGTGTGCCTGGTCTTGGGTACCAAGATCAGCCAATGGAGCGGCGAATTATGTGGCGTCGCATGCTGGTGCGGAGATGTGCGACTTAATCTGGGTTCGA
This sequence comes from Malus sylvestris, assembly GCF_916048215.2. Taxonomy (NCBI): domain Eukaryota; kingdom Viridiplantae; phylum Streptophyta; class Magnoliopsida; order Rosales; family Rosaceae; genus Malus; species Malus sylvestris. The sequence continues at coordinate 28,307,292 of NC_062270.1, read as the reverse complement.
CTCCCATTTTCATTTGTACGTTTTATGAACAAGGATGGTCTACCTGGCGTCCCTCCAACTTAGCTTTTGTTTGATGCAAGTTAAGGGTGACATGAATGGTTCTTCGTGTCATAGCTTTTCCTTTAGTCTAATTTTCATATATGTCGTTGTTTGCCCTTTGTGGCTTTCTGTACTTCTCTTTGACTTCGGCACTGGTTAATGATATTCTCTAGTTCTTCAAAAAAACAAAAAACAAAAAAAAAAAAATCATTGCCACGACCCTAGAACACCAAATGAAGTAGATTCAGCAAATCAAACAACTCCACCTTTCACACATAAATCCAAAAGATCCGAAAGAGGTAGCACATCAAAACGAAAGTTAAAAACAAGCACTCTCCTATAGAGAGTAAACAAACTAGCAAACTGTCCTACAAAGAGAAATCAAACCAAACTCCAAGACAATTCTTCAAAATTATTAAATAGAAACAAAATAAAAGAATAAAATCAGGTTACCGATCCACATTCCGGACATCGGAAAGCTATATCGATGCACCTGCTAATGTCGTACTAACTAAACTCAATGTCAACGCAAATCGACATTTTCCATGGCTTTTGCTTCAACCTTATATCGAAGGTGATAACTGGATTCAAAACCTTGTGTTAATTGTGTGCGTGAGTCAAAAAACGAAGGTTATCAAGTTGACTACAATGTTTCAAAGCAATAATTCAACACCAAAAAATGTAAACGGAAAGTGAGAGGGAAGAGACGAAGAATGATTTTCAAGAAGATTGTCGCCGACTCCAAAGCTAAAGGTTGGAGTTGGTGGCAAAGAAATTTTCGTTTGGTTTTTCTCTGACGGCTAGTTTTGAATCCCTTTAATAGTCAACTGTCCTACCCATCCTCAATAACGGCTCTAATAAGATATAAGTCCATTTACACTCATTTATTAGATTTAGATACACTAAGGTTGGATGAGAGAAATAAAATTTGAACCTCGACAAAAATCTGAATTTATAAATTGACATGCACTAATTCTCTTGTTTAGATTTATAAATACAAAAATTTAGAATTTTTCGCGTGGAAGAAAAACTTGCAGTTTGAGACCTCCAATTCCAAAGTTTAAATTGCTTGTAAATAGGTATCATCTCCAAACTTCTATGAGTGAGTTTAAAATAACAAATTTCGTCTTCAAATTCTATTATTATTTTAAGTTAACCAAACAAGAAAATTCACAAATTCTATAAAATAAAATTCCGTATATCAATTTTAGTAATTTTAAAATTCTTTAATAATCTTAAATTTACTAATCAAACGAGAGTGTTAGAGAACTAATAAAAATCATCGAAGTATTAATCGTACTTGGTTCTATTGTGCTTTCTCATGATTTCTCAACCTCTGATCCTAATTCGGGTCATAAACATATCTTCCTGGAACTACAAATCTACAAGCGCTTTTGCTCAGATAACCTCTTCCATCCTCATCCTATCTTCCAAAGGAGTGGCCGTGCTTTTGAGCTATGGCCTTGTGCTCAGCCGCTCGATCACGACGACTCCAAAGATAAAGCGGCGGCGATATCAAATTCCACTGATCGATTTGTTTGTTATCCACGTCAACCGATCCAGGAAGATAAAATGACTGCACAGAGACAAGAGCCACCATGACACTGAGATTCTAACATACAAACTCAGGAAACTGAGATTCTAATATATTAGCTTTACCTTCCCAGATAATAACCGATCATCCTCCCAAATCAGCTCATAGGGTGATTTCTTTCCATCCAACCTGGTGGACGGCTTACATGAGGAACATAATAACAAATTTGGGTCGAATATAATGAAAAGCAAGAAGTATGCGTGTCCATGCACATTCCCGTGTGCATGGACATTCCCCAGACACCCAATGAGGGTGCATTTGTGTGTTTGTGAGTAAGCGAGATCAGAGAGACAGACAACTGCATACTACCTTTGTGTTTCTGGTGGAACAATAAGAATGAGGAGCTTTGGCTCAAATTCAAGAGCCTTGTCAATGAACTTGTTAGCCAAAGCTGCTTTGACTCCAAAAGGAGGGTTCAGTCCAATGATCTGCTCAAGAAGCAAATATAAGGAAATAGTGAGGTTTCATACCCAGACATCTTGTTATTTAAAAAACGAAGCCTCAATTTTTACCAATGGCCCCCCTTTCTGTAACTCCTCTCTTTTAACAGTCATCCAATCCTTCTTCTCAAAATTAAAATCGTTCTGCCAAATCAGAATGTACATCAAAACAAGAATTTCCAACATTTTTTGTTATTTTTATAGCATTTAAATCAGCACATGCATATAATGCTCTACAAACCAACCTATATAAGAGAACAACGTAAGAAGAGGCAAATAACCACAATAAAAATAAACATTTTAAAATAACTTTATTAAGCACAAATGACGCTGATCGGAATCAAGAACCAGGTATAGAAATCAAGTGTGGGTTGTCCAAATTTCATTTCTGCTATGCCCAAGACCCAGTAAAACCCAAAACTTCAATACAGTAGGGATTCAAACGGGCAGCAAACGACTGTAAGTACTCGCAAATCTGTAAGAAACAATTTCAATACAGTAGGTCCCCCTTATAAAGATTACTTAAGAGCTTCAGAAATTAAGAAAAAACAACAAAAATAGCCCAAAACACTTCTCTGTGTGATAAACTGTCGGTAAAATGTATGAGCAACCACATTTGAATATGTTGTTGATCTGTACTGTAAGAAATCTGCAGCTTCTCAAAGTAATGCGCACCGCACACCACTATTTCTGCTCAGAAGGAAAATAAGAGGGGTGAATGGAGGGGTAGAGAAAAAGGGAAGGAAGAATGGGACATCTCTTGTTTGGTAGGAGAGGAAAAGTGGAAGGGAAGCAGACCTCTCAAGGCCTCCCATAACCAATGGGGTCCAATACCATAAAGGTTGGTGAGATAAAAGATGAGAAGATTTTGTGTGCGTCAACCTATTTTAGCAGTGATATGCCTTAAACTTATTTTCCTCCCCGTCTACCAAACAAAATTAGGCGATATGATGGTTTAAGCCAAACATAGTGTAAGAGACCAATGGAAGAAGCAAGCGTTTCAGACAACATGCCCAAATTCTTAATAAAAATGTCAAGTATTAAGGCAGGTGACCCATACCACCGTGTCTACAGAGATCATAATCATATGTGATAGGCCTTACAAGAACTTAAATAATGGATATTACCTCTGGCTGAAACAAGTCATAGTTTTTATACAAGCAGTTCTTCCCTGTCTGTTCAAGCTTTTTGCTCATTAGGATACTGAAGTCATTGGAACCACAACTGAAGTCCACTATCTGCTCATTGGGATCATAAGTAATCAGGTGCTCTTAACTCAAAATTGTACAAGAATATATACCTAATATGTGTGCACATAGAAAACTACGAACACTAGCAATTATTAATAAAGCGCAAGGTCGGTATCCAAAATGAACATCGCAGAACGCAGAAACCATTTTCCAAAGATAACTCGCTTGCAATTTTCTGTTTTAAAATTTTTTAGAGACCATAAATTTGTAAGTTGCACGCGAGTTCATACATTATCAAGATAACTTAATTAACAACTATTATATTATTCCCATGGGAAATCTGCTTTATATAAAATCTATAGTATCGTAGGAATGAGTTGGTTTCTCTTGCTATATATTGCACACTTTTTAGGGTGACATATTCCACCCCTGTAATTTCCCCGAAATTGCACTTTGGTCCCTCACCTCAAAGGTTACCCTGTCCAAGGTTTTTCTAACATTGTCATGTGTGCCGTTCCTTATTCAAATATTTTAACCTAAGCGTAGAAATTATGCGTGGACACCATCTGTGTCACAGATTAATTAGGTGTGGAAAATTCTCTTGAATTCCAATAATGTCATTAAAAGTCTGTATTAGGGGGACTAATTTAGTTTTTAAACATTAATTTTACGTTCAAGTTTGGCATGATTATTTAGGATATTTTTCTTATAATGGGAACGCCTATATATAATAGGTATGTGAAGTGACTCATGTATATTAGCATGGGAGGTCAAGACAAGATATAAATTGCACTTGCAACACCAAAGTACTCAAGATTTCACAGAAACAAGTATATACATGCTTACCATATCTCCAGGCTGAACATACCAATGGAGCCTATCGACAATCTGCACATTCAATGCATCATTTTATCATTCTCTTTGGTATTAGTTATGCCCATTCAAGTTTAATAGAGAGATAACCACACAAAAGATAAACAAATGGAGAAAACTGTTTGAACGAGGGAGGCAACAATCAAACTTTTACACATCAATGCAGTGTTTCAAGTGGCTGAACAATATGGGAAAGAGGTAATAATATAAAATTAAACGAACTATACTTGCAACTATATTTGAAAGAGTCCTGCATCTAATTAACTTTTGTTTGATGGCAGGACCAATTTACATGGAAGTCATATCACATCATAATGTGAAAACAGGACAGGAAATTTTTTTTTGAGAAGAAACGATAACAATTTATTAAAAGAATTACAAAATAGTGGATAAGAAATCCACCATCCAGCAAAACTAGCTAAGACCTCTCAAGTAGATCTATCTACAAGTAACTAAAACTGAACCAAAATCATTTTACAGCTGCTAACATATCACACACTATATGAGAGAGAATAATCCCTGAACTCATTCGAAACTGATGCCCAGAGGGCTGCCCAGTATCTTACTCTACCCCATAGTTCTTCTACCCCCACTCCATTATAATCCTCAAAACTCTTCTATTACGCTCCAACCAAATGTTCCAAAAAACTGCCAACACCAAACAGCCCCACAAAGCTTTAGCTTTCCTCCCCTTTCCTAAAGCCTTGAACTTGGTGCTTAGAAGCTCGAAACAACCCTTTGGAATGACCCAACTAGCTCTAACTTCCTGGAACAATTTCCACCACAACTGTATTGAGTAAGAACAATGGAGAAAAACATGATTAACACTCTCCTCCTCAGATTTACACAAGCTGCACCAATGGGGAGAAATATAAATAAAAGGCCTTCGCCTTTGAACTTGAGCACTGGTGTTCACACCTTCCCAATAGCCACTAACCACACAAGAACTTTGACTTTTGGAGGAATTTTTGATTCCCAAATCTGAGAAAAGGGTGGAAAATGTTGCACAGATCCATTGTTGCACAAGAAAGAGCTACAGGATTTGCAAGTGAACAATCCTGATATAGTTTCCACCTTCTATTATCCGCTCTTGATTGAATCAAACGAACATTTTCCACCTTTGTGTAATAACCTAGCCACCTCTGCTATCTCCTGCTCATTCAAATTTCTTCTGAAATCAAAATTCCAGCTCAAAGACTGAAGAGAAAAATCCACAAAAGTTGAAATGCTCTGGTCGTGCTTTCTCGATAACAAGAATAATCTAGGATACTGCTTTCAATGGTCCACCCTCCAACCAACCATCCTCCCAAAACCTCACCCTCTCCCTGTTGCCCACCTCAAACTTGCAGCACTCTAGGAACGATGAAAGACCAGACGGAGTATCTATCCAAGGGCTATGACTTGAAACACGCACGAAGGATTTGCATCCCACCCATTAGCCTGCAAGCCGTACTTCCTCCTTATCACCTTGTGCCAAAAGAATTTCATTTATGCAAAAGAAAATTTCATTTATTCTTTTGTCAATTGTATTATTTATTACAATGAGAAATTTGGTATTAATTATTTATTTGCCTTTATTTATAACTAGCCTGATTTTTCAGTAAGCAACTAAGCATACTTCACACACTGATACGTAAGTGAGACGGAGAAGTTTTTCAATCCAAGGAATCAGAGGGGGATGAGAAAATATTTATACAGTAACAGAACAAAGGTAAAACCGTAAAACAAGATATGAATATTTAACATAGTTATGAAATAGAAAACAGGACCAGATTACCTGTTCCAGTTTCTCCACCTTGGTAAAATGGCGGCCAAAGGATGTGTAGCGTGTGGCATTAAGAAATGGAGCAAGATAAACATGCAGCTTCTTCTGCATCAAAGTAAATGTATAATGAAAAAATATGAGAACGTCATAATCTGAACGATCAGTACAAATACCACACAAAAGTAAAGAAGGTAACTAAGATAATCAAGACCAAAAGACTGACAAATATTACATAACTTCACATACACACAAGGACGAGCAGAGCCACAAACTTCAGATTTCACTAACATTTAATGTGGTAATATCAGAACTTAAATGTTTTCAAAATTATTCTGTACACTGTCTGTTGGTCTGTATAAAAAGGACCAACTTCGCATTTCATTACAAACTGCAGACCAGAATTTCAAACCGCCTTAACCAACTACTAGCACCTACACAACAGGCATAGGATGATAGCTGGTTCCTGTAACCTTTCCATAATCTTAAACATGTCCTAAAAACCTGACAGAGTAGGCAACAGACTCATATGATATGTCTAGCATATCAGGCACGTATATCATCAAAGCATTAACAAAGAAAGCCTAGATTTAAAGCAAAGAACATCCCGATGAAAAGATTTTTCCACATAAAAATGAGAGACAATGTAGGATGCTACAAGAATAAGCAACCACCTTCCACATAAAAATCTGGTTAAGAACATCACGCTCGCAGACAGCTTCTGCATCTTCAGTGCTACACCCGTTCTCTAGTTTTTGTAAGGCTGTTCGAACAGCCTTAATATAGAGAGACAACATCACAAAACTAATTGATAAGAGAAATTATTACAAATAGCGCTGTCTACAGACTGAAATAATATTTGGATTTTTCACTACATGTACCTCAGTCGAGCCTTCCACCTTTCCTAATAACATCTTCTTGTTCACAAAAAACTTTGATGAGTACGCATGAGTTGTTGGAATTGGGTGCTTACGTATAACATCTTCCAGAGTTAATGAAGATGAAGCTTTTTCCATTAGATCCAATACTCTGAATTGCAAAAATCAACCTTAGAACCGAAAATAGAAAACCACCAATAATATTGACACCCATGATTGTCTATAATCATACCAAATCCCTTCGAGTCTAAATAAAAGGGTGTCGAATTAAGGGTGTAATAACACAGATAGAAATATGATTGCATAAGTTTGATAAAGTTACCTCCTCTCTGAATCAACACTAAGTACATCTGGATTCTCATGATTCACAGAAAAAGATGGCCTATGCTCCTGTTTAGATACTGGTTTTTGCTTCGGTTTGGATACCGTGGGAACAGTTCTCCCCCTACACAACTCTTCATAGGAATCATTTCTCGATTTAGATGGAGCTTTCCTTCTAGCTACAAGCTCCTCTAATGCCTGTTTTCTCTTCCTCTCTTCAAATTCGGGAAATTTTATGTGGTCCCTTGTTGCAGATCCGGTGTAGCTGTTTATCGCATGCTTCCTGGTCAAAAGAAGAAAACAAAACAAAACCATTCAAAGTTACAGCCAACAAAGGTAAATAAAAACAGCTCATCAAAAAATATAATGCATACGTGCAATATATTAGTATGCGGTTTGGAAGTAGATCATCCCAGGCTCTTTGTATTGATCTCCCTTCTCCAAATTTTCCTCCCTTCTCCTCAAAAGCAATCTCCCTGTTACAAGATATTCAAGCATCAACCATCGAGATGCTCAAATGAAGTAACATTAATATTCAATATAAAACAAAAGAAAAGACCATCAAGAGTACCTTGGCAAGCATTTCCTATGGTACGATTGAGGGCAACGCATGCACACAGCCAACTGCAATTCATGGACCTTCTTATTCTCCCCTTCTTGACAAACGCTGCACTTGTGAACTGGACACGTAAAATAATCCCCCAGAGAAATCTTTTCTTCAAGTTCTTCAGCAGATTCTCTATTATTTTGACAAAGTAACTTTGCAACACATCGCGGATGGTAAAAACGACCACAAATCGCGGAAGCACAGGGAAAAACCTAAGAGAACATGAATAGAATTCTTTAAAATAAAGCCACATAATATATACACACACACACACATACATACTACTACTACTGACAATACTATTGATAATAACATAAAAAGGCAGAAAAGGATACACTGATGATTTCTGACAGAGTCACAGAAATACAAGGAAAAGTTGGCTATTTAATAAAACAACAAAAAAAGGAAAAAGTCGGATCTTTCACAGAAGCAGAAATTCAAGTATCTTAGTAAAGAAAAATTCAATCAGAAATATAAATGGGTAGAGAAAGTGACCAAAACGTACGTACTAAAATTTGCATCAGAAATGGTGAATGCATTAAATGAATGATATGGTAAGCGGAATATAAAGGAAATAGGATATTTCTGACCAATCAAACTAGTTCTGAAATTACAGAACTCTTTGAGTAGGGTTAAAAATAATCAAGTGGCACTTCATACAGTACAACTATATAAAACTAATCCAACACTTAAACAGCAGTTCAGTTTGTTTCGAGTTACAACAAGCTCATACCTTGGCCTCTGAAGATTTATCAGAGGACCCTAACTCCCCACAAGCATAGCACTGATGTTGTTTAAATTTACAGTTCTTGCATAGGAAAGTTGACATCACCTATCAATTCAAAAAACATATATAATTAGTGAGGGTCATGATGATTATAACAACAGAATGACAAACGAAAACAAATAAATAGAACTTTCAAAGTAAATATATAACATGAGCATACATCGACAGCACCCCGCATAAAGCCGAGAGATCTGCAACCAGATCCCACTCCAGCCTCTACAGTCGCATGAAAGGACCTAAGGCACCTCCCTTCACAGCTGTGCAAGAACATAAAAACATTCACCCGTAAATTCTAGGAAATAAATTTCATAACAGAATTTCTGAGATTACCATCAGTATTATATGAACAAGATGACACGAGCATACCACAAGAGGTCGCCACCATCATCGCATATACAACAGACATAGCCAAATATGCCATCAATGTCCACTGAGTCATCTTCTGCGTCACTAATCATATCCTCATCCATAAATCCGAGCATTTTGGCATATTGAATGTCCTGAAAATCCAACAAATTCACTGGCTCTAAACATTATATAGCTCGGAAACAATGAAAGAGAAACAAATACCAAAACTCAAGTATACAATGTACTTGAGGACAAATGAAAAAAAATAAAATGAGCAGGACATCAATATAAAGAGGACAAAGTTCATCAATCTTGCAACTTTCTCTTTTTCTATATGATTTGTTATATGCATCTTCTTATATTAAAAGGGCAGAAACCGAAAAATATCCGAAAAAGCATGGCAATTTTGTTGGCATTGCTGTGTTCAATTTCAGAGAAATGCTGAGTTGGGCTACTAAATGTCTGTTTGGTATTATTCTTGAATCTAACTTTTTATACTCAAAAACAATTTTCAAGTTTTAAGCCTTAAAAACTTATTTGATATAACTATTTTTAAAAATTAAACTCAAAACTAATTCAAAAATATAATCTATTCTCTAAAAAAACAAAAAGTGAGATTTTAGAGTCCTATTTCTTTTCTCTCCCTCCTTCCCTCTCACTCTAAGGGGGGTGTATTCAATTAAGAATGTGAGAGATTTTAATGGATTTATAAATCCATGGATTTTTATGGAGTTTAATTGATTTGTAGAGATTCTATATAAAATTTTGATTCAATTCCCTCGAAATCTCATGTGAAGAGGTGAGATTTGTGGATACTTAAAATACACTACGAAATCTCTCAAATTCCCTCTAATTCCTTAACTTTCTCAAATTCTTTAAAATCAATTTCTAATTGAATACACCTAAAATGTTATAAACTTCTTTAAAATCTTAATTGAATACACCTGGATTTCTAAGGATTTTAATAAACTATTTTAAAATTCTAATTGAATACACCTAGAATTTCAGAGAGTCACTTAAAATCCTGATTGAATACCCCTAGATTCATTAAAAGAATTAAAATCCCTTAAAATCCCAATTGAATACACCCTCCTAAATTTATCTCTCTCTTTTCTTCTTTCTATCTCCCTCTTCTCTTTTTTTTTTACCTTTTTCGTCTCTCCTCCAATCCGCTCTTTTCATTATCTCGGTTCTTTTTCTCACTCCTCTTCCTCTTTATCTTCTCCAATCATTTCTTTTCTTTCTCTTTCCTCCAATCATGCCTTACTTTCTTCCCTCTTCTCTCCTCTTTCTCCCTTGACCTCCTCTTTTTGGATTTCTTTATTTAGTTTAAGTTGTAAGATTTAAAAATTTTAAATCACATACCAAACAAGTTTTTAAATCTTAAAAAAAATTCTTTAAAAATATTTTAAGAAATAATAAAAAATTTCAAATATGATACCAAACAGACATTTCAAATATTCGAACTTGAGAATAACTGCTTGGTACATAGTACCACAAAAGTGGAAAGCGGAACCGAAAATGTAAAGAGTCACAAAAACCAAAAAAAAAAAAAACTTGCGAAACCCTTTTCATCCAACAAGCACAAGTCCAACGTCGAAACAGAAAAAATAAATTATTCACATTTTGGAAGGAATGAAGAGAAAATTTTCAAGGTTTGGGCGGAAGATCATACCTGAGACATTTCAGAGAATCAACTCGACACGGCGTCGTACTGAGCAGAGAGATCAAAGGGCAAATGGCGTCGGGGAGAGAGAGAGAGAGAGGGGTGGGTTTGGGAATGGAAGGTTTGAGTGTTGTAATTTGTGGAATTTAATGCATGTAATGCAAGTATAATAAAATTTATTACAGCCGTGTTTCTTCTTTTCAATTTGGTAACCCCTAAACTAATACTCCACTAATCCCTAAACTAATACTCTACTAATTAATTTACCAACATTCCTTTTTTGTGTGATACTAGGATTCGTTGTTAGCTTTTGCCATTTTATATCCTCTCCTTTTATCTTCTAGTCTGTCATTTTACACTATTTCGACAATTGGGTTAAGACAAAAAGTTAATTTTATTAAATTGAAGGAAAGATAAATATTGGTTACGGTGGTTTAGACATGTGAAACAAAAGCTTATTGACGCCATTTAGTGGGAAAAAGCTTTGTTGTTGTTGTTGGTTATCAAAATTGGGAATATAACATATGTTTTTTTTTTAACAAATGATATTATCTACACTAAGGAGAAGGAGTGAGTTTCACAATAAGCTAGTAATAATATAGTTCAAATTTTCCTTTGACGAGAATCGAACCTAAGACCTCTTACTTACAAGTGAAGAGGAATATCACTAGATCGTAATACTAAGTGGCAATAGAACACATGTTTTTAACATTAAACCTACTTATTCCCATAATATTCCTCTTGGTTATCAAAATTGGGAATAGAACACATGTTTTTAACATTGAACCTACTTCTTTATTCATTCTTTGTGTACTATAAACCAACAAATTGTTTTTTTTTTTTTTTGGTCCAAAGGTAAATTCTTCGTTACCAATACATGAAAAAATTACATACAAGAATTCAAATACAAATAAAGCCCAAAATTACAAAAAGAATCCCAAAGCAAAAGACCCAACCCAAAGATTGAGCCAAAACAAACAAAAGAAAAACAAAAACCCTAAGAAAAAAGACGCAGTCACCGAACCACAAAAAAAAAAAAAATTGCCGACAACGAACCACCGCCTCTTGCAGTCACCAAAATCCAACCAAACGAAGCTTCCAAATCGAAAATCAAGCTGATTGTACCCTCTTCCATCATACCACAAAATCCAAATCTGCAACCAACAAGTAAATGAAACTCATGGAAGATGGTGGTGTGACCACCCGAGTATATGCTCTGCACACCTTCCAAGAGAGCTGCGAAACGCACTTAAAAAATACGGTTGCAGATCTGAGAAATAATGGGATAGAAAGAGGCTAGAACCATAAGGGATGGGTAGAAGATGGGCTTGAAAAGAGTCATGGATGTTGGAAGACAGCAAGGGAAGAGAAAAAAGAAGGTCGGAATTGAGAAATTTCTGACGGAAGCCAAGGTTCCGTTAGATCCTATGCAAGAGGAAGAAGAAAGTGTTGGAAGTTTTGAGATTCTTGTCCCACATCGGGGAAACAAGATTCCCAAAGACTTCTATATATGTTTTATCTTTTACAATATTAGTTAGGTGTTGGACAATTTGGAATGATGATTAAGGCTTGAGCCACTAATTGTGTGGATTAAACTTGATGATTATACCATAATATTAATATTAATTAAAAATGTTTTGATTAATAGACACAACTCTTTGGAGAGAGTTGTATAGCTTCATATACATCCAAAAGGTATTTGAAGAGGTATGAAAGAGCATATATAACAGGAGTATTCAGTTCCATCAAACATCATCTTTTAGCCCTCCTTTTCTTCTGTAAAAGAGAGAGTAAACACACAAAGCAATTCGCTAGAATTCTTAATCCAGTGCGGATTGTAAAATTAGGTAGTTGTATCATGATCGAACAGACATTGTAGAACCACAAGCACAAGAGTGGGATGGAAATACTATTCAAATGATGTAGCTTTTGCGCTAGCCTCTACCTTTGATTCATTCAAGTTAGTATCATTTTAATTTTTTGTATTTATTGTGTATCATGCGACCAGTTTTCATCAGGTACTATTCATGTTTGATTTTAAATAAAAGTATTTAAAATGATTTCTTATCGCACGATGTATGATGAACAGACACAATTTGAGAATCCTAAAATCCTTACAAAGAGGATCCTCATTCACCTTAAACAACCTTAAACCTTTGTTCAAATTAAAATTAAAAATGAAAAGGAACTCCGGCTAAATAGCCAAAATAGTCCCTGAGATTTGCATAACTCATCACTTTGGTCCTTAACATTTCAAATCGATAAAAGTGGTCCCTGAGATTGTCCATCATCTATCATTTTGGTCATTCCGTTAAAAACTCCGTTAAGTGTCCCGAAACTTTTGGCCGGAAGTTTGGACAATTTTCAAAGCTTCGTAACTCAATCGTTTCTTAATCAAATTCGACCCATAATATATCAAAATGAAGATAAGAAAGTGTATAATAAGATTATACCTATTTGGAAGCCCAATGGCTGCCGGAGATAGCTAGAAAATAACCTCAAATTTGACTGGTCCGAAGGAAAACTGGAAAACTCGTCGAAAACTGGGTAAACTTTAAACATTCATAACTTCTTTAATACTCAACGAAATCAAGTGATTCAAAAACGAAAATCATACTTCTTGACGAGATGAAGAGAATGGTACCTTTTCGACCGCTAACTCGTTGTGGTTTGGCCGGAAAATGGCTCGAAAGTGGCTGTCTTGGTCTCGAGTTAGCCACTTTCGACCCGTTTTCCGGCCAAACCACGGTAATTTAGCCATCTCAAAAGGTACCATTCTCTTGGTTTTATCGAGAAGTATGATTTTTGTTTTTGAATCACTTAATTTTGTTGAGTATTAAAGAAGTTATGAACTTTTAAAGTTTATCCAGTTTCCGGCAAGGTTTTCAGTTTTCCCTCGGACCAGTCAAGTTTGAGGCTATTTTTCGGCCATCTCTTATATTCATTTTGATATATTATGGGTCGAATTTGATTAAGAAACGATTGAGTTATGAAGCTTTGAAAATTGCCCAAACTTAACGGAGTTTTTAACGAAATGACTAAAATGATGGACGGTGGATAATCTCATGAATCAGTTTTAAAGATTTGAAATGTTAGGGCCAAAGTAAAAGTGAAGAGTATGAAAATCTTTTTGGCTATTTAGCCAAGGAACTCCCGTTAAACCTTAAACCTCGTCTCGCAATGAACATCTGTCACGCTCAAGGCTCTCACCTGCACGCACGCACTCTCCTCTCTCGTCTCTTGTCTTGGATTATTCTGGGCATTCTTTCTACTTTCCATTGAGTTTTGTTTATTATTTTTGTAGAATTATTGGATACCTTCTTCCGCTTCTAAACAATCAAAGACACTTCTAAATTAAGGTATTTTATTTTATTTTCTATTAGCTTTGTATAATTAAGAGTGCAATTTAAGTTAAATTTGTAGCTAATTCTCGCTGTAGATTTGGGGAAATTAGGGGATTTTGTGTTAGGTTTTGAAGACTTGTTATATAATATGTACCAAGTGTGAATTTTAAGATTTAATTAAGGTTTAATCCAAACTGATGTCTGTAGCTTGTATGTGATTGTTGGGCATTCCTCAATGCTTGCTGCTGGTTCGGTATTGGAGTCTTAACCGGTCTGAGGAAGAGCAAATGCAGTTTTGTACACAACATTGGGAAAGAAGATGTTGAATGTAAACCAATTACTTGCAAAATGCAAAACCCTCAACCATCTAAAGCAACTGCACGTCTTTATCATCACTCTTGGTTACGGCCAGAGTGAAATCTACGCCTTCAAGCTCGTCCGCTTCTGCCTTGTCACTCTCCCCAATGCCAACCTTCCCTATGCTCGCCTCATCTTCGACTGCCTCCACTACCCGAATGTATACCATTACGCTGCCATGATTGCTGGTTATGCCTCCCAGTCCCACCACCATTCTGTTTTTTTGTTGTACCGACGCATGTTTTGTCAGGGAAGCCCTCAACCCAACCATTTTATCTACCCCCACATCTTGAAATCTAGTCCAGAGGTTTTTAAGTCTCACGGGACTGAACTGGTGCATACCCACATCATGAAATCGGGTTTTGGTCAATACCCTGTTGTGCAAACGGCTCTTCTTGATTCCTACTCCAGGTTCCGCTCGGATGTTGGCTCAGCAAGGCGGGTGTTTGAAGAAATATCTGAGAAAAATGTCGTGACCTGGACGGCTATGATTTCTGGGTACACTAGAGTTGGGGACATTGGTGGTGCTCTGTTGTTGTTCGAGAAAATGCCGGAGAGAGATGTCCCTTCTTGGAATGCTGTTATTGCGGGTTGCACGCAGAACGGCCAGTTCTCGGAGGCAATTTCTCTGTTCAAAACAATGGTTCATATTGCACATGGGGAGAAACATCGAGAAAATAGGCCGAATCAGGTTACTGCTGTATGTGTTCTTTCGGCTTGTAGTCACACTGGCATGCTGGAGCTTGGTAAATGGCTGCACAACTATATTTACAAAAATGCGCTTGGTCCAGATTCATTTGTTTCCAATTCTTTAGTAGATATGTATGGGAAATGTGGGAGCTTGAAAGTGGCAAGAAGGGTTTTCGACAGGACCTCGCAAAAAAGCTTGACCTCTTGGAATTCCATGATCAACTCTTATGCTCTGCACGGTGAAAGTGACAATGCAATTGGTGTGTTTGAGGACATGATACAGTGTGGGGCTGATGTAAGACCAGATGAGGTCACTTTTGTAGGCTTATTCAATGCTTGCACGCATGAAGGGTTGGTAGAGAAAGGTATTTCTTATTTTGATTTGATGACTCAGGGTTATGGGATTGAGCCTCAGATAGAACACTATGGATGCTTGATAGACCTTCTTGGTCGAGCAGGTCGATTTGAGGATGCCATGGAAGCTGTGAGGGGAATGAAAATTGAACCCGATGAGGTCATATGGGGTTCTCTGCTTAATGGATGTAAGATTTATGGTCGCACAGATCTCGCAGAAATTGCAGTTAAAAAGTTGATTCAACTTGAACCAAATAATGGTGCGTATGGGACCATGTTGGCCAATATATATGGGCAGTTGGGGAAGTGGGATGATGTCCGAAACGTGAGAAAGATGCTGAGGGAGCGAAATGCTTATAAAACCCCAGGTTGCAGTTGGATTGAGGTTGATAATCAAGTTTACCAATTTTATTCAATTGACAAATCACATCCTAGAACGAAAGAGATCTACCAAATCCTAGACATTCTCCTCTTATTTCTTCCCGACATATGAACTGTGTTTTTTTTTTTTCCAATATATGAACTATGTTTAAAAGCCTGAATATAGTTCCACTGTTCAAGCAAGCTTACCTGGTTCCTACCTATTAAAGTAAGGATGACAGCAAGAGGAGAATGAACTTTGTGTTATAAGTGGCATTCAAGGGTCTAAGGGGTGTCTCAGCGCAACCATGTAACTTACTCCTAGTGACTTGCTGTGGCACTTCAAGTTGTGGAAATATAAATGTTTTTACAGCCTGCCACCTGAATTGGCCTTCCATTTAACTTGAAATGAGGTTATGACTGAAGATGTCTTTGGCTTTGTTCGTCTCGCATTGGTGATTACCTTCTTATACAAGACCGCCGTTTTGCATTAGCGAGTTTTGTAGCCAAGTTGGTAATGTCCAACCGCACAACACCAGTGGTCTTTCTGCTTTCCAAGTGATAATTCAAAACAACATTTTTGTTCTGGTAAGTGTTTCGGCCTTTTTTCTTTTCTTTGGTATTTTGACAGATGACATTTGTAGTAAAGGCAATCGCATGCTTTGTTCCTTACACACACACACATGATTCTTATGCTTCCCCTGTACCTTGTCGCATTGAATGTTTAGTTAGAACCAATATGTGCTTTCTTTTGTTTATTTCTTGATGGAGCTTCATTATATGAACTTGATTGCTATCATCGGTTAAGTTCTTGTATGAATATGATTAACTAGAACTAGAAAACAATTTACTTCCCAAAGCAGTGATGTCTTTTTAAATCTGTACACTTTCTCTTTCTTCCAATCAAGCTGAAGATTGCAGTTTAAAGTTAGAGTTGAAGTAGGATTTTATTTACACACGTGCATTATTTAAACTTTGTTGCCATTTATAGGTAAATTATTTAAGAGAGGGTGGAAATTGTTGAGTATCAATACCGCATCAGCATCCACATCAGCATCAGTAGTGAAGGCCACCTCAGCAGAGTTTGTTAAATGATTGTTAAAGCTGTTAGAGTTTGTTAAAATGTTAGTTGAGTCTGTTAACATTTAGCCTCCCAGCTATATAAGTCTGGTTGTATCTCATTTGTAAAACACAGATTAAATAATCAAAAACATTTTGAGCTACTTGTTCTCTTTCAGTTGTTTCTCTCTCTAATTCTTCAGTTTCCTCCATTCCTTATTGCCCTCTGATTCTTTCTCAATGTAGTTAATAGAAATATGTTGCAGTCAAGTACAATTCTTGGATGCATTTGACAGGTTTGACAAAGGCCCAAATCATCCAAATTTTTTTGCATTCATTTATTTACTGGTGGCTCCTGTTGGGACTGAATTTTTATCTGTACTTTGTGAATCCATTTTGCTACTAGTCTCTTTTGACTTAAAACAAACATTAAGTTACAAATACAAGTGTTTTTATGGTTATATACAAAGAGGAAAACCTTAAAAATATAAGGATAATCTTGCCTTGGCTCAAGGGGAAACCTGCCTGGAGATTGTATGTCATCGTATTGTTGTTCAATCTAAGACGTTGCTGATAGCATGAACAAGCCCCTTATGAAACCAACTGAAAGCAGCCTATGGTACTTATGTTGTTAAGGTTGGGAACCTTTTGCTACTCTGATAGAAAGCCGTTTGCTTGTTGCCAAACCCTTCGCCTTTCTTTTGAATCAAAGTAGCTCATTTAGTCGCTTTTTTTTTTTTTTTTTCTTGGGGGAGGGGGGGGGGGGGGGCTCAGCTTCCTCATCTCTTGTTTTTGCTGTATCATATCAGATCAAATTACATCTATTGAGTGAAAGCTATACTTATATTCATCGTTATAGAGATTTCTGTACCTAGTCATTCCTAGGATTCTTCGTATCAGAAGTTAGTATGATCTGGACTTGACCCACATAATGCCAACACAAAGTTATGATAGAGGCAGTTGAAAACCACATGCCTGAAGTGATCATGTCAATGAGATTGGCATGGAAACTGAAACTGTCGCTCGATTGCTGAGAGAGGGGTCATGCTTATTGTTACTGCTCATGGGCTGACACTTAAGAATATAATAAAGAATCCTACTCCACTTGATCTGTTTTGTTCTGGTCTCTGTTTAAAACTCGATGTGGAATTATTTGCCTCTTATTCCAATTATATCCGAGATGGTGCGCTCTGGACACTTTTCTCTTCTTTCCATTTCATCAAATTGAATAATTCACAAATTTACTAGACTTTATATTGTGTTTGCATTTTCCATATGAGAATTCTTTATTCAGTGGTACGTTGGAATGATAGTTTCATTTTCTCCACACTATCATTTCAAATATACAGAGATTTGCTGCTGGCTAGTGGTTTACAGCCCGAGTTTCATCCTGTGGTTTGCTTCATATTTCTTACCCTGGTGCTCAAAAGCTTTCCAAAATGAACTACGAGCAACATACAGCAACTGTGTGAGGATGACATTTCTGAGCTTCATCCTGTGGTTCGCTTCATATAATTATGTGTTCAATGAAAAGCCCTTCAGTCTACTCTTTTCTAACTTGCAGGTGCAATAACTGGAGCAGTAAATTTTCTTTCCCCCGTTTTCTCTTTCCTTCGTAAATTCTGCAGGGATCAGAAAACCAGTAGCAAGGAAATTTATGATTGTGTTGGTCTCAATGAGAGAAGGAAGCCCTGCTTTTTAGAAGGTATGATCATTCCTTGCTACTGTTTAACTCGAGAATTGTCTCGTCAGAGTTAAGTTACTGTTTCACTTGTCTTTCTTAATATGAAAAATCGTAAAACTCCCATTTCACCCCAAGATGTCAAATGAGTATGTTGCTGTATTAGTGTGACATTCGATGGAATTTATTTTTTTAGCAGATTGAGGGCTGGTTTGGTATTGCTGTGCTTAGAAAAAAAGCTGCTGTGAGAATAAACGGCTGTGCTGTGAGAATAAGCGGCTGTTAAATAAATCAGCAAAGTGTTTGGTAAACTTTTTTGTAAAAGTGCTTTTGGAAAAAAAAAAAAGTCTGATAGTGGGTATTTTCATTAAATGAGCATTGTAACTCTGTGTGCTTTGAAAAAAAGCCAGTTTTCCAAAGCTGCAAATAGCTGCTTTAGCTTTTTCCTTTGATTTCAGCTTATTCTCACAGCAGCTTCCAAAATAACCCCCTTTTTGTTAGTTTACCAAACACCTAAAACCCTCACAGCTTTTTTTCATGGGTGCTTTTTTTTTAAGCACCTGACTCCCAAACCACCCTGAAGACATTGATGAACTTTGGATGATGGCTTTTGAGGGGGAGTAGCACTTTCCTTGTACTTTTGCTTGTCACTGTAGGCCTAGGCATTAATATTATGTAGGGGAAAATGTAGAGTCACTTAATGGATTTCGAAACTACGGAAATGCCTCAGACAAAGCAAAAATGTAAAGAATTTTGAATTTGAAATCGAATTCGAAACGCCTATGGACATGGATTGAAACTATGAACTCCTTAATCTCCATACTTGATAAGATGTTGTTAGCGCCATAGAACAAGGTTAAAGTTGTTATTGGTTTGACTTGGTGTTATAAGAAAGAGAACACCATTAAAACTTTCAAAGAGTAATGTAGATTATAAGAAAGAGAACACCATTAAAACTTTCAAAGAGTAATGGTGTTTCCTATTCCAACATTAAAACCTTCAAACTCAAACTCGAAAATTTCCAAATCCGAATATCTTAAGAAATTTGGAATGGAAATTGGAATGTATGTAGAGGTTCAAAGAATTCCAAATTTTATGAATTTTTCCGAAGTGTTCTAAACTTATTGATATCTAAAAAATTCTAAAATATTTTCAATGTTTTATTTATTAACATTATGTATTTTGTAATCAAGTTTGTTCATTTTTTTTATATTAATCATACACTTATATATTAAAAATGCTAAGCATATAGTATATTACAAAATTAACGAAATTTATGCGCATACATGTACCAAATACTATGAAGAAAACAATAAAATGTTTTGAAATTTATGAGATTACTCTGATTCCAAAATACCGGATATTCCAAATTTGAAAATTGTGAACCGATTCGAAATTTTGAAACGAAAATAAAAAAAACGTTGTTTCCAACCCGATCCATTAAAAAACACTTGTATATGCTCTTTATCGATACAAAAGAGTCAGCCTGTCATTCTTCCATGGGCTCTTTTCTTGAAGTTTACATTTCAGCTCTTGCACGTTACTCTCTTTTATTTTCTTTTCCTATTTCTCACTTGTAATCCCAATCGCCAAACATATCTTGTGAATTATACTGTCAAAAATAAAGTTGCTATCTACATGGTAGAAATACTTTACAATGTTGTCCCCTTTTTCTTCCTCTCTTTCAACCTCCGACTCTTGACAACAAACCATATTTTTATGGAACTCTCTGTTTACGCTTTTCCTTCGACCTACTTTACAGCTATGCACCCTCCTTCCCCTTCCACCCCGATCCCGCCTCCCAGAGGAGCGTTGCTGCTGTCATTCTCAACCTGCGAAGAGACTGTAGTGTCCGAGGCAGTGTCGTCAATGCTGAAGTTTGAAATCTCACCACCAAGGGAAGAGGAGCTTTCATCCTCTTCGCTGATGGATGTCGCCGGTGAAGTGTCCACAGGGGACAGCAATCTTTCTGTGTCATCAACTGGCTGTTGCAGACTCCAAAACATAATGCTGGCTGTTAGGGTCAAAAGCATCTTCTGATTCACCTGCAATAACATCACAATAATGACTTCTTGGTGTTAAGTGGAACTCTGCAGTTTTGTGAAGTTGTACGAAACCTATATTGCTACTGTTCCAAAGTTGTGCACAGCTTGCTTCCGTGCGTGTCTATAAATTTCGAGGCCATGTCGGTGTTTTCTCTCTTTAAAAGCAAAAATAAAAAATATTTGGCCATCAAACCCACTCAATTAACAACTCTTCACAATATTCAAGAGGGGAAAAAGGCCAAAATGCGAAGTATTTTTTGTAGTTTTTTCCGCTGAATGGTGTGACAATATCGTTCTCATAAATCATGTAGGCCATCAAAGTCATGAGGGTGTCACTACTTTAGTCTCTAAGTATTGAATGAGGTAAATGAGGAAACGAAACAATTGCAGTTGGAGTTACCTCCATTATGTCCTCAGGCAACAAGAATATGGAACAGCCAAGCTTCCGGGCAACGCTGACTATGTAGGTAGCATTCAACTTCTTTTCATCAGCTATCATTGCAACAAGAAAAGCACTTTTCTCGTCAGTACTTTACTCAAACTTGGTTAATGGGTCAAAGGCTTTTCTTGCTCAATTGTAAACCATAATGTTGCAAAGAAGCTTACCACTTTCACCCTTAGTAACAAGGTTCCAATTGACAACTCTAGGCTCTACCGCACTGAGAAGCTCAAGGAAGAAAATCCCATTTGACAGGCTCTTATCCTGGAGAGAAATCTCAGGTTTCAGAATACATCATATAAACATATCTAGAATAATTACCGAACCTACATTTAAAACGAAAACAGGTTTAGTCGGTTTGAACCTTAAAACTCTCCATTTGAGAAGTTCTGCCTGTGCTTCTGACTATGCTGTTAGCCCACTTTAAAATATCAGCATCCGTCATCTCCTTTCCTTGGGAGTGAGATCTTAGACTTCTCAAAAGTTGAAGCATATTAAACCTCATCAACTGCCATAGGAACGCTGAAAAAAAAGATGAAAACAAACTTAGTATTTGATAACAAATTCTCGAAAATTAGAGAGACGACACTAATCCAGTTCAGAAAAAAAGAAGCAAACATTATTTTAATTAATTGGGAGTAGCAAACAACTGCACAGCATTTTGTTCTTGAGAATAGAAAACAAAGAAGAAGCTTTAACGTAAAGTTAGATTCAAAAAATAAGTCAACCTCTGGATGCAGATTTATGTACTTCATCAAATAACTACATCATGCATCTCCCCCTCAGAACTCAAATAAAATTTGACGGTGATATCAATGGAATATAATTGATGCCAGTAAGGAATAAAGTGTGAACTTGAAGCAAAAAATTAGATTTAGCACATAACCAGTTACTCCAGTAGATCTGTTCAGCTCAAAAGCTAAGGGAAAATTACCAAGTATGAGTTTCTTGTTTCCCTGCACAATATCATTTCCAGCTACGTTCACTAGCGAGAATTTCAGTTGCTTTCCGATCCTTACAACTTGATTGCAATTCTCTACTTTTCTAAATGGCATTTTAATCGGAGGCCTTGATGCTTGCTTCCAGTTCACTGATCCTGGAGAAACCTTATCGAGTACTTCTAATAGTATCCATCTGCATACACGAATTATGAAAGTAAAGCACATATATTGTGAGTGCCAAAATCATAATTAAATGAAAAAAAAGTACATCAAGGAATAGCATTGTGTCTATCTCTGTCAAATAAATTCTTGCTTAAATTAGGAACACTGACCCATTTCTCACGTCTTCAAAAACATTATTAACATAACTAATAATGCCTAGACTGTTGATCCACAGCCGGAAGCATCTCTCTTCTCTAGATGTTTGCACATCATCTGTCATCATCTCTGCAAAAGAAATCTTCTTGCTGTCTGTGGAGAGGCCGTTCCTGTACACGGTATGCTCTTGGTCAACAAATTACTAAAATGATACAATTTGTTTAAAAACCATGAAAGTAACCACACACACATCCAGGGAGAGAGAGAGGGAGAGAGACAAAGAGAGAGCAATGCAATGCTTGCTTGTCAAAGTTTGGCCTTATGAGCGGTCTTTGCTAACAATCTAACAGCATAGTGTCTGTCTAGCAAGAGATATACTTCCACATATAAGACAAGACCAATAAGCTAGGCTACTAGAAGAATGATTTCATCAAATTCTTTTGACAACATATCATATGCAGGATTGTATGCCTATGCTTATTCTCGATTCTCTACATAGTTAATTCGATCCATATAAAATAACACAAAGATACTTTGACTATAAAACGTAGTGATAGTTCAGTTCCAACCTTTCATGGAATATCTGGGCCACAAATGCCAGATTTAAGTTTGAAGAACCCTCAAGAATGTCTTTCGGAGTTAAATATCTTTTGCAGTTCATTCTCTCAGCATGATCAAGAACCAACTTTGCCCTTTCATTGGGTTTGGCATCCAATGTGGCAGGATTGCAGTATTCTGGAGCAAGAACATTAAGTAGGTAAGCATAAGCTTCTCCATCCTGTGCTTGGATTACAAATTATGAAAAAATAATCAGTTGGTTTACAGGTCTATTCAAATGATGAGAAACAAATAATGATACAGTGGTAGTGATTACAGAACTGCAAGTTCTGATTGAATGAAAGAGATAAGTGAGGAAACAGGATATCACTTGTAAATAATTATACTGGAAAGAGTCTCGTTAACAATACTAGTCCTTGACACTCTATTCTATAACAGGACAAATATGTTATGTGTTATATTACCTGTTTTATAAATCAATCAGATCATTTCTTTTCAAGTTAATTTGCTTTGGAGAGAGAATGGGATCGCATTAAGCATTCTAAATTCCCTACCACCTACCCGCAAAAAGAGAGAAAAAGAACACAAGAGGAGTGATGATGACACTGGCACTTGCTACATGCTCCAAGATATACAACAGGGATGATAAAATACCTTCACGTCAGAAGAAAAGTTTGATACAGGTTTCTTGTAGCCTGCTTTCTGGAGGTGGAAATTCATCCATTTCAACAAGACCTTCTCAGGGGGTAAACTCAAAAGCTCTTCAACATCCTGTGACATAATAATACAAGAAAAAGAAAGTCCTTAACAAATTCCTCCTTTCCAAAAACTTATTAACTACAAGGTTTTACGAGTCAAGAGTACAAGGGAAAAAAAATTCCAAACTGTATTACCCTGCTGTCATCCACCAATTCTACAAGCTGAGGCGTCTTCTTCAGGTTGAGATCTGCCAACAGTTGGATCTGAAGTTTCCATATTGGTTTCATGCAAGGCAAAAAGGGGAAAGAGTCAACTAAATGAATCATCTAGACTGCAACTAGATTAACTTCTCTGTGGTTATGCTAGATTTAGTGTCAAAACTAAACTTTAGCTACCTACCTTTATAATTTGCGAAATCAACCCCAATACCAGATGAGGCTGCAAATAAAATAACCAAAACATAAATTTTAGTATCCCAAAAATTTACACCAAACTAGTTTCAGAATCAAAATTTTAAACGTACTCTTCCTTCAACCAGGTCCTGCGTGCCAATGTTAACCACTGTGCAGCCAATGGCCTTGGCAGAGTTGAGGCAAAGAGTATGGTTCTCATTCCTCTCCCATGGGTTGAGAACCCTTTTGGTGTTAATTGCTCGTTCATCTATTGTCCCAGGCACAGCAACATTTATAAGCTTGCTGCATTTGATCAATTACATGAACTTTATAAAAGAATTAAAAAAAACAGCTTTAACTGACGGAGCTGCATAGGCATTGATAAACCCAAGCCTGATTAAATACCAGAGGAGAACTCCATCTTTTGCAAGATGGAATAGGTCATTTGTAACTGGGTCTAATGGGAGAAACTGCTTTAGAAACGGGTCATCCCCGAGATAGCTGTTTATGTGAGCCACGTAAGATGCTTTCTCTGATTCACTGATTGTATGAAGGAGGGTGGTTGTGGTGGCCTTCAAGAATGATGAAGAGTTCTTTGAACCACCCGATTTTGCTGTTGTTTGCCCTTGCAAACTTAAGTATGCCTGTGCATTTTGTGCAATAAATTAATATTTGAAATCCTATAAACTCCTTTGTAAACGTATGCAAATTACAGTTTACATGCAATGTCATATGCACCTAACTAAAGAACAAGGAAAATAAAAAATTTAAACAAACATTTCTTCTGATTTGGGAGTTCTTTCAATTAAAAATCGTAGTAGAGTACTATGATACTACAAACTACCACACTTATTCGAATCTAGACAGGGCAACACACATATGCAGCCTGTAATGTGGAACCCAAGTGGACACTGCCCTAAATCAAAGGGTGTTTTAGTCTTGTATTCTCTGGGGTTTTAGTCTTCTGATTTCCGTTTACATATGTCAATGTGTGTGTGAGAGAGAGAGAGAGAGAGAGAGAGAGATAGGAAAAAGAAAACAAAGAAACAATATGAATCACCTTAAGGAAGGATTCAAAATCAATCTCGTCACTGAAGTCAGAATCCAACGCACTTAAGATACCTCTGATCTCCTCCTCAGAATACATTTCCCTAAATGCCTTTAATTTAACCATTAGAGGTGGCAAATCTCCAGCCATAACTTTACCATTCTGATTCTTCACTGAATTAAACTGAAAAGCACAGAAAGTTTGCAATTAACTCAAAGCCACATATTAAAGAAAAACTATCCATAATAACATCCACAAATACCATACGATACCAAAATTCAGATAAACCTCATATACTTTAAACATCAACTGGCCAGGGAACAAAATATACGTACTTTGGATTCCAGACTACGAAGCTCAACCTGCGTGAACTGACTTTGAAGCGATTGATCCGTAATGTGAACCCCCACATAACTTGACATCTCCACCAATCACCAAGTGGAGAAAAAACTAATTTCCCAGTTTTTGAATTCTTCCTCAGATTCCACTGCTGGAGAAAAATCTAGCATAAATATATCAAGCAACAATTCAGTAGTCAACACCCAATTCCAGAACCAGAATCACTTCAAATCCATTTAACGTATACCTAAATCAATAAACACAAAGCCCCCAATCAGCCTAGTGATTTGCTCTATAAAATCACCAACCTCTCTTACTCTCTCCCTAATACTCATCATGATTAAGGCATAGATTTATTTACTACATCAATGGAATACAGATATGATATCATCACCGATATCCTTGTTAAGATATCTTACATCAAGTTCACAATACTACAGCAGACATAAACTCGAAAGGTTCCTACAAATGCAAACATAACGAAATTCAAACAATGAAAACAAAAAAAGAATTGAACAAAGATTGGCTCTACGGCATATAATTCAATGCGAACCGGAAATCAGAATCAGATATATAGATTATATGCATATGAAGCATCGAATCTAATAGAACAGTAAAAAAACATGTTAAAACATCCAGTCGAGTACAATTCTATGCCTGCTCACCCTCTATCACGGTAATCATGAACAAAAACAAAGAAAAGTAAGGATTTTGAATCAAACGCAATAAACAAAACGCACAAGTGATCAAAACCCAGAAATCCAAGTACCAGTAAATACCAAACGCAGAAGTGCTTCCATTCTTAAAAGCACTTTTTCATGAACAAAGTTTGCAAACCAATCAAAACCCAATAAAGAAAACGTGAAACCTACGGCAACCCAGAATTCCTTACCTCCACAAAATCAAGAACATGCACTGAAATTAACGCCCAAATGTATTAAATTCACTTCCCCTCAGAATTTCGGTGCCCAAGCACCATCCAACACGTACAATGCAGAAAACAGAGGGATAGGTTTTAGAGAGATAAGGGTTTAGAGAGAGAAACGGGATCGATTTTTCTTCGTGGGAGGGCAGAGAGAGAGAGAGAGAGAGAGAGAGAGAGAGAGGTGTTTATAGTATAAGGAACCGCTGAGTGTCCATACGAAGACAGCCGAGAGTTTACTGTCTCTGAGAGACCCGATTCACACAGCGATGAGGGTCCGCGCGCGTGTATATTATGGTTTGGTGTACTCGCTCGTTCTGTTTTACAACGCATTGCGTGGGCGTACTCGTTTGGTTTCTTCTTAAACTACTTCTGGTGACTTTTTGGACTCACTCTCTCTCATTTCTGTTTTTTCTGCCCTTTTCTCACTTTTATCCTTTTTATTTTTTTTCTCATCACAAAATTTGGATGACACATTCCAAAGCATTGCCATTTTTGAAGATCAGGTTAGGGGCGGGATCCTTGGCATGTTGCTGGACTGATAATGTTGACATGTCTTTTTAGTCCTCATTGTATGTCAAGATAGTGTAATTATTGTTATATTCTTTGGTCGACCACCGCAGACTTCTCACTTAGAAAAACATATATGTTAATGTGAGATTTGATTGCAAGATTACAAGTGTTCAATACAAACACTATCTCAACTGTTAGATGACAATCATATTAAATACATGTAAGTATTGTAGTCAGTTCTATTAATGCGTGTTGGACGACTAAAATATATTGATACTATAAGATATAACAAGTCAATTTATAGGGCAATGGTCACACATCCGGATGAAACCCTTAAGTTAACGTTGGAATAAGAGAATTTTGATTCATAAAAAATTTCACATAAAGGACTTCAAAGTGAGACAAATGTTAGGTCCTTTTATTCTTACTTGGGGAAAAAGAATAAATGGTTAGAGGGTTGGGGAAGGCAGATAGTTACATCAAAAGTGGATCAAACGTAGATCTAGATGGTATAATTAAAGTTTATATAGTATAATTGTATTGACTGGCATTTTTTCATTACTTATTAGACAATATAAAATGATGGTGCCATGGTTTACATTGCATGTCAACTTTGTACAGAAGATTTGGTTTGTCCCAGCTGAGCTCCTTTGAAGTAAGTTATAATCCAATGACAAAACAAACAAATATGTATAAAAATATGGACTTAGAAAGAGTGGTCTTTTGGTGATTAAAATAGTAAACTAGCATAGCAAGTACGTGCTTTCTACAACTATTCTTGCTTTCAAGAGATTAGTTGACATCAATATTGTTTTTTTTCTTTGGTTAATAAAGAAACGGAGTTGACATCAATATTGTTTTTTTCTTTGGTTAGTAACGAAACGGGGAATACAAGCTAAAGCTAACTCACAACATCAAAGAAAACAAGTGAGATCGAAAAATTTCAGAAATATTATCTATGATTGATTTGGAGCCTAAAATAATTCCAAAAATTACAGAGGCGACACGTGGACTTTCACTCAAGAAAGACAAGATTGTCCTCATTAAATGTGCAGACTTCTCAAATAATCCTACACACAGCTCAACACTCCTGAAGGTCCAAGCAGCTGAATAACTCAAAAAACATTAAAGATAAGGATTAATTACCAAATCATATATTTAATACATTCCAATTGAAGATTGACTCAACTCAAGTAAGTAATTCCTATTTCAATCAATTAGATACTTTTACTATTATCTCAAGATATTATTTACTATTTAATATTTGCAAAATATTATTTCCATACACCTTGGCCAATAGAATGCTGCCATATGTAGGGTAAAATCCTAACACCATGGTCGTCCCTCTCTCTTATATATTTCTCCATTTCTACCAAATTTTTGTAGGTTTTTGCTACCTAAAAGCCCAAAACACACTATTTTCAAAGAAACTAACTTAGACATCGGAGATCCATTGGTTAACCCTCTTTGATCTAATGTTTATTGTTTTGCAGGTGCATTTCCATCAAAGCAAAGGACGATGAAAATTTGCATCAACAAGCGCTAACTCAATCAAATCAGGAGATTTATCAAACACATAAATGCCAATATCCATTTAAAAACTTAAATTTGCTAATATCAACACTGTTTTAATATCTCTCTCCAAACAATGACATTTCAACCCTTTTTTTTTTTTCTTCTTGTTAGAAATTTTGCAATATACAAGAGGTGAACTTACCTGCAACACATGTATGGGTAGGGATCAGTTAACCATATTATTCAAGTCGGTTTTTTTTTCTTTTTTCCAAGTGGAGCATGGTACCACTCCTGCACTTAAGCTCATTTCATGTAAGTTATTCTTCGTACATATATATATATATACACACACACCTTAAGCTCATTGCTAAAGCAACTTTTTCCAATTATAAACTGTTTAGTTTGGAAACAACCCAATCAAAGTTGATCAATTCAGCGACACTCAGTTGGCTAAGTTTGTACTAAATTTTTCTTTAGAGGAAGGATCAAATTGGCTCATCAATCTTTCAAACTCAATAAATTCCGAGTTTGATTCTCCTTTTCCCTTTTTTGATTGTAAAAAAGAAAAAATTACAGTTTGCCCCCTCAATTTTCGTCTAAATTCAAATTCATACAAGTTTTTTATTTTTTATTTTTTTTTATTTTTTTTTTCAATATCATACAAGCTCACTATTTCATACCAATGACATGCAACCGTCTCTTTTCTGTTAGTTCCTCTGTTTACTGCCTATGTGGCCTTCGTAAAGTCCCTCCCCATAGACTTCTTCCTCTCTTACTTCATCTTCATGCTTGCAACCTGCTCTCTCTCTCTCTCTTTCCCAGGTCCTAGCTGAAAAATTGAAGCAACAATCATAAACACGATCTAAATGACTATACGAAGTGGGCATCGAAAAAAATTTGCATTTCCAGTATCTGTTCTTTCATTATTATTTTTCTTCATTTATTCCAAAAATTAAAAATTTCATTCTTCATAATTAAAAAATAAAAATTAGAGAGAATTAGAGCAAGATGGGAAGGAGGCAAAGGCAAAGAGGAATAAATGAGAGAGAGCCTCCCCTATAACCTTTGGTTCTTCACCACTATCATTTTTCAGTGTTCGACTGTCTATTCCGAGTGAACTCCACCATCAAAATCATGAGTTCACAATTTAATAAAGTGACACTTTGGATGCGGTCTCTAGCTATTAATATTCTTTGATTGAAACCTTGTTAGTTTTTAGTTTTTGATTGAGGTCCCTGACATTAGTGTAATAATGTAAGTTACTATATTTTTTAATTAAAAATTAAAAATTGAAATTTGTAATTGTTTATATTAATGAGATTTTAAATAAAACCCATAATTTATGGGATTAAAAATAATAAAATATAAATTATACTCTCTATTATATTGTGTGTGTGTGTATACATATATGTATGGGTACATTAACCAAAATTAACAAAAAAAGTTATTGTACCAAAACATGGATACATTCTCAAATCAACGAAAAAGAATGTACCCATATAAGTTTAAACATGGATTAAAAAATTTGAATGGATTTTATATTAAAAAAAGGGTACATTTTACATATAACAAATTGATATATTTGAGAATGGGTACATTTAAGATTAAAAAAATTGAAAAATTATATGAATGGGTACATTTAAGATTAAAAAAAATTGAGAATCTTTTTATAAATATAAAAAAAAACTAATAGGTACAAACTTAATTTAATTTAATTTTTATTATTTTGGAAATGTTTGAATTGAAAATTAATTAGAAGTTTAATAGAGGTGTGAGTATTAAACCCTAAATTAATTACTAATTTTTATATTAAAAATTATATAATAAATATGTAAATTCATTATCACATTAATGATAGGGACTTGAATCAAAATTTGAGAACTAATAAGGTCTTAGTCAATGAACAGTAAAAACTAGGGACCAGATACTAATTTTTCCTTTAATAAAACGCAGACAATCAATTTTCGATCTTTAATTCTAGCAAAAAACAAATACAGTGGCAATCCAAACACGAAGTCAGTGGTGTGTGGTATAGTGTGGGTGGTGGTGTTGGGATGTATGCCCTGGGTCTGGCGGCACTACACCTACTAGCCCAATATGCACCACCCCCACTTCATCCACATCCCTATCCTCATCGCCATCTCCATCCGCGTCTTGTTCCCCATTGGTTTTTTCTTTGCCTTTGCCTCACAAACTTGCAATCGCTTTCAATTATGGGAGCCATGCATCATCTTGTTTTATTTTAACATTAAACTCTGGGTGCACTCAGCCTCTTAAACTAATTGAATGAAAACATAGAGAATTTAGTGCCTAAGATTTTTGCAGGATGGAGGAACATGAAAGAAGAAGGTGAAGGTGGGGCGAGTGAATCGTTTGGCGTTAAAGAAAACCAAAAAAAGTAAAATCAATTCATGGTAAGGATTGAGGCCTTCTACGACCACGAAATTGATGGAAAAAGAGACGGTTGTATTATATTGGTAACAATTGAAAACATTGCATGAATTTGAAACTGAAGAAAATCTGAGTAAGTAAATATAATTTACTCAATAATTTAAATAAATAATAGTCCGATCTTTTGATAAAATAAAGGATAAATTACATTTTATTCCCTCAGGTTTGAGTGCAAATTCAATCTCATACAATATCTTTAAAACACTTCAATCTTATACATTTAGTATTATTTCATTTCAATTTCATACATTCGATAAAAAATCTGTTAAGTTAACTATTAAGTGATGATGTGACAAATATGAGGTCCACATTTGTGCTGATATGGATTCAACTTTCCAACTTGTGACTAAAAAAACAAATTTAAAAAATTATTCACCCCATCTTCTTCTCCAACAACCTCTCTCTCCACATCTCCATTTTTCACTCTGTACAACTCCGTTTTTGCTGCTAAACAACTTTCCTTTCACCATGTTTTCTTTTGATTTTTTTTGTTTTGCGTTTTTATTGACCACCTCCTCAAGACTCTTTCCTTTCCGTAGCACAAATCTTGCTCCAGCGCAAAATCTTCGCCACCGCTCCGTCTCAGATCTAACCCTCTCCGGTCAAGACCTCCTCGTGCTCATCCACCTCCTCCCAAGACTTCAATTTCTCAACCGCGGCATATGAACCGATATCAGACTGTTGTTGATGGGCAGGGCCAGTCTTGAGTTTTTTGGTGCCTAGTGCGAAAGCTCAAAATGTGCCCTTTTTAATACAGAAACATATGTTTAAAAAAAATATTTAACGAGGGATAGAACCCAGTTGAAGTTGGGGGGCTAGACCCTCACGCCCATATTATATTAGGTGAGAAAATATACAACGGGGGGACATAGTACCTAAACCCATGAAATACTCCCTTATATTTATTGACCTACTTGACAAGTCAACACATCTCAAAATTAAAGTCATATGTTCCACATGACTTGCATCAAGAGTACAATCAAGAATGACAGAAAAAAATTTGGCTTCTTTTACTTTTTTTTATGATTGCGGTTTTGACTTTTAAAGCTAAAGTAGCTATTAACCCATTTTAGATTTTATGGCTCAAATAATGATGATGAATCTTTTTATGCTTAATGAGTCAAAAATGTTTTTGCATTATTGGACCAAACCCCGTAATCATTTCAAGTAAACATAAGAATTTGTCATTAGAGTCTTCATAAGGTCTTTTATTTGTTCCACGAAATGCTAAATTACGTATAGCAAGACATTTCACAACAACAATAATTCTAAGCATCATTTGTTTTCAATGATTTGTCTCTTTTTTTATTCGCATTTAAAATTCTTTGTCAACTATCTGATTTTTTGTCAATCTACTTTTCAACCCAACCCAAGTTCTTGAATTAGTGAGATGCCCGTTACTCTTTTCATGTTGGTCAAGTTTCTCACCAAGATGTCTCCAATCACTAATTCCATCTTTTGCTAACTCACTTTTTGAGGCAATTGTTTTAAACAATTTACAACAAAAGCAAAAGACTTTATCCAACTCTTTTGAGTACACGAGCCATTTCCTATCATAAATTTCACCCCTTCATAATTTTTTATCATAGTAGTGTGAGAAAAAATTTCTAGAGAGTTTGTCCTTAGGATAAGTGAGATTAGTTTCTCGAATTGGTCCCTTTTCTACAAGTAAGTCTCTCATTTCTGCATTAAGGTCATCCCAAACTCTTGGATCCTAAATATTTAAATGGAAAATACGTTTAGGAGATTCAATATTTTCCTTTACACCAATATGATCATCATTAACATTTAAATCCACATCACCACCATTTAAATCCACATCACCACCATTTTCATGGTCTTGAGACTCATCACCAACATTTTCCTCTAAATCACCACCATTTTCATGGTCATGAGATTCATCATTAACATCTTTCTCCACATAACCACCAATTTCATGATCAAGAGACTCCTCAACAATATTTTGTGACTCTTTACCAACATCATTTTCTCTCAAATTTTCAATCGACTCGTTCTTTGTAGAAATTTTTTTATTAAGAGATCATCTTAAACTTTCGGCAATTTCGTTATCCTTTGCTTTTTTTTTTCTTTTCATATTATCAGAGAGTTGTTTCCTAAAAGACATAGCTTCGATAATTTGTTTGCAAAAATTACCAACACATGATATAACAAAAATTTCCTATTAAAATTATCATTCTAACACATATTATATATTATTAAAACACTAACATCTATTATATATTATAAAAGCACTAACACATAGTCTAACATATTTATAAAAATTGAACCTAAAAATTGGGTTTGAAATGAAATGAAATAATTCAATTCATCAACAACAACAATTCTATACATCAATTATCATATAATTCTATGTCACTTGCAAAATTTTATATTAAATTATGCATTAATAATTCAAATTTTAAAAAGTAGTTTACCTCAAAACTCAAAAGGGTTGATGAATGCACTAAATGGTGAATGGCGCTGAGAAGGACCTGTCGGGCTTGGAACTTGCAGTTGGGAATTGGGAAACAATGAATTTTGGGAGTTAAAATGCTGCACTTGCAGCCAAAGGAATTGGGATAAAAGAACAGAGACAACATGGCAGTGGGGAAACAAGGTGAGGTGGGGAATCGGGAAAAAGGGTAGATGTGTTAGGAACTTAGGGTTAATTGGGGGGGGGGGACTAGTGATCCCCCTTATGTTAATTTTTTTTTATTGCCCAAAACCTGGGCCGTTCCATCTATTGTCAAACTTGGGCTCTTGCCCTCTAGCCCCTATTTTGGGCTCTGGACATTTTTGTTATACCTCATTATTTGGATTTTTTTTGGGTCCTGGACAACTGCCTTGGTGGCACTATGCTTAGGCTGGGCCTGTTGATGGGCTGACTAAGATGCAATGCTTGTCCAAGTATTTTTTTTTGGTAGGCGAATTAGGATTAGGAATATAATCATTCATAAATTGTACTAAATATTGTTCTCTTTTGGTGAACTGAAATATACTGTATTCCAAAAATAACATTTGCAATCCTATTCGGCTTAAACTCCAAAACCCTTATTGTTCCTCTTTCCTCTAGCCTTCTCAAATTTCCTTCATGCTAATTTTCTTCTACGGCAGATTTGCTACAATACATAAACCAAATGCCAATTCACAACAACCTCCATAACCCAAAACAACCATAAAACTCGATCATCAAAATCCATATTTTTAATAAATAAAAAATCAACTCAAAAGACATCCATTACAAACCCAATTAGCACTAGTAAGTGAAACTACTTGGAAGGTGCTGGGTTCTTGGGCCTCTTTGATAGTGTGGACCAGAGCAGCAGTGGCGAGAGAGCTTCAACGCTATGATTCCACAAGCAAGTGGTGGAGCAGCAGTCTTTGAAGAGCTAAAACGCGTGTGTGGGACCATGATTTTCCAGGGTCGGGGTAAGACTGATCCGAATAATGTTACCTCAGAACTCCGGTCATGGACTCACCAGCTCTAGGCGAAGCTGGATTAGACGGAGTAGGGTGCCGTTATCATTCTGCTTCAGGCATTAGGCGGAGTTCAAGTGACTCCGCTGGATGACCATACTTGTTTCGCAAGACACGCGATTTGATTTGGATATGGACTCAATCAAATCTTATAAGCCTTGGAGTCCTTACAATCTAGGGATAGGCGTGCACCGCAAGTAATCACACTCGTAAGAGGATGCAATATCTACTTACCAGATATCCTCTAAGATTCTTCTGGCTTTGAACAAGGATTCTATCATAAAAAACTATATCTCCCACTGTATAAATACACCCATCTAGGGTTCATCTACTGTAACACAATTTGTACATTTGAATTCTCTTGCCAATTGCTTGAGTCTAAAATGATTCACTAACTTGACCGTCAGAGAGCCTTTGGCTGGTACCTTTCTAGGCCTAAGGTTTTCTTACAGTTGTTTCACTGTTTTGTAGGTTGTTCCAGACTACACGAATTTGTGTTCAACCGTCTCTCACGGAGGTGTGTAGATTTGGTTCCAATAGTGTGGTTCGAGATGTCGTTTTCCAACCCCGTAATTGAAGCGGCATCGATGATTTGCATGAAGGTCCTTAGATTATTGACCACCACTGTAAATGACGATTAGGATATGGAGAAGAAGGAGGTGGATTCGAGGGTGCATTCCAGCTCAACGAGGTGGTCGAAGAAGGAAAGGACGGAGTGGAGGAAGAAAGGGTTGGGCTTCAGGGCCCTAGTGGAGAAGGGGGTGATGAAAAATATTTATAAAAAAACTAGCTTTTTAATTAGTTGTTTGGCCACGTGGCACAAGTTTGGCAACCACATTAATACATATGTGAATCTTATATTTACGACATCATCACTTAACTGTTGAATAAACAAATTTTTTAACGGATGTATTAAATGGAAATGAAATAATAGTAAATATATGAGATTAAAATATTTTAAAAATATTGTATGAGGTTGCAATTGTGACCCAAATTATAAAATGTAATTTACTTTAAAATAAAATAAAATTTCAATAAGGTGGATGTTTTCTTTATGTTCTTTAATAATTAATCTTGGGAATTGTTATTAGTATTCTAAAAATCTCATTCTACACTCCAAACTTTCTATATTTGGAAAGAAAAAATACAGTTGTGAGGAATGTAGAATGTGATTTTTAGAGTGCAATAACACTTCCCTTAATCTTTTTCTTATTAGATTTCAAAGTATAAATGTTGTTGCGATGCGTGTCGCTCAAATTTGGTAATTGTTTTTGAAAAAAAAGAAGAAAATAAATAAAATCTGGTTCCGTAAGGTCCAAGGTATTATGGTTCCTATGATTTATTCACTTTTCCATTTTTTTTTTGGGTATGTCAATGAGTATTCATCGTTAATACTTTTTGTTTTTTTTTTAATATTTTGGACGGAACAAAGCTTTGGTTACAGATTCATCCCTTTAATTAAGATAATTTTAACAAAACGCTTCTGGTACTGTTCATTTTAACGAAAAACCACATTTTTATATTAAACAGTCAATCCAGGTACTATTCACTTTACCTTTTATTTTGTCCTTATCGTTATAACTCAAAATTTTCAAGCCATTTTCATTAGTTTTCTTTTTAATTAAGTAGCGGCCACCGCCCAGAACCGACCAGTCGACCACCGCATCATTCCCATATTCTTGCCCATTAACTTGGAACTTTTCTTTTTCTCTTCTTTTTGTTTTTTTTTTCTTCCAAAAAATGGCACTATGTTATAAACTTATAGTAAATAATATTTTAGAGAGACAGGATAGAGGGACGGCAAAGAGACGGAAGAAGGGGCTCAATCTCTAGCGTTATTGATTTCTCCTTGACTTTGTGCTTCACTTATCCACCAAGTAATACAAATCATATAAGAAAATGATCTTCTAGATTCTATAAAATTCTTACTTCCAGTTCTAGTTGTCATGGGCAAAGAGCTTGGTAAGGTTATAGTCCACTACTCAAGTCTTTAGGGATATAGAACTGTGTGTCGATTAAATGTGAGCCTCGCAAATTTAATGAGAGCATTCATGTCTTATTTCGTAAAAGTTCATGTGTTAACTCCAAAAATTTTCGATTTATTTTTAGCTTCACAGAGAATTTCTGAATTGTATTATTTTTATCCAAAGTAGAGGTATGTGTAGAATTTACAAGAAAACTATTTACAAATAATTACGAAAAAAAAACTAATTACTGCAGGACTATAAACAAAAAACCTTAGTAACTCACAACACAAAAATCATAATAAAAACCGTTCATTCTTTTAATAATTTTAAAAAAGGAAAACTAATGAAAATGGCTTGAAAACTTTAAGTTTTAATGATAAGGACAAAATAAAGGGTAAAGTGAATAGTACCAGGATTGACTTTTTAGTGTAAAAATGTGATTTTTCGTTAAAGTGAACAGTATCGGGTGTTTTTCGTTAAAGTTCCCTAAAAAAGGAAAACTAATGAAAATGGCTTGAAAACTTTAAATTGTAATGATAAGGACAAAATAAAGGGTAAAGTGAATAGTACCATGATTGACTTTTTAGTGTAAAAATATGATTTTTCGTTAAAATGAATAGTACCGGGTACTTTTCGTTAAAGTTTCCTTTAAAAAATCATCTCTAATAGAAATTCTACAATTTGGAAACCTTTTAAACATATGTCAAAACTAGACGATTATATTTGGATAACAAACAGCATCCTCGTTATAAATCATCAATTTGTTTATATGAATAATTAATGATTTTCAAAATGAAAGAGAAGGAACAAGTCAAATGATGACGTGTGTACATGACTTTGTCATCATCAATAGAGAAAATGAGCCAAAAAGTGTCCCAATATCTGCAACAACAACGACATATAAAAAAGAAGAGTAATTCCCACAGACCTTAGCTTTTCACACTTAATATTTTTACTTTTGGACAGTAAAATTAAGAGCAAGTGATAGGAGTGTCGACGTGGAAAAGAAACACGTCAAACAGGTCACCACCTGATCCACCCGACTTCCGGGAGGGCAGTTGGGTCATTTGAAATCCAAAACCCAAGAGAGAGAAAGAGATAAGCTCTGAACAGCACTCAGCAGAGAGAGAAAGAGAGAAAGAGAGAAGGAGAGAGGGTCAGAATGGTGACAGAACAAGAGATATCGCAAGCGTTACAAGCCCTAATCCACGACTCCACTTCCAACCCTAACACCACCACCCCGACCTTCACCACCCTGAACGACGTCGTCCAGCAGCTCCAGTCCCGCCTCGGCGTCGACCTCTCCCACAAGACCGACTTCATTCGGGCTCAGATCCACTACCTCTTCCGATCCCACCCACCCACTCCCCAACCTCAACCCCAACCCCAACCCCAACCCCAACCCCAACCCCAACCCCAACCTCAACAAATTCCTCACCCTCAGCACCCTAAAGACCATTTTTCCCTTCACCAACCCCCTAATTACCATCACCCTGCCCCCTCCGCCTTCCAGACCTTCTCCTCCCAGCCCCCGCCTCCACTCCTGAAGCCCGAGCCCGCCTCCGCCGCTCATCCGCCCGTTTCCGGCTCTAACACGCCCAAGGAGAGGTTAGTTTCCGCTTTTATTTGTTTTTTTTTTTTGGGTAATATCTGTTTGGTTTCCGAGAAAATTGAGTGAGGGGAAAGTGGAAAAATGTTATAGGGGCTTGGCACGTTGTATTGTGTTTGGTTAATTTTGCTATGTCTCAGCTTGCTTAGCGTGAAATTGGCATTTTCTCAGACAGTTTTGTGTTTACGTAACAATTAGGGTTTAAGGAAATTGGAAATTGCACATTCACATTTAGGGGGTGTATTCAATTTGGATTTTGAGGGATTTTAATTCTTTTAATGAATCTAGGGGTATTCAATTAGGATTTTAAGTGATTATCTGAAATTCAATATGTATTCAATCAAGATTTTAAGATAGTTTATTAAAATCCTTAGAAATCCGGGTGTATTCAATTAGAATTTTAAAGAAGTTTATAACATTTCAGGTGTATTCAATTAGAATTTGAATTTAAAGAATTTGGAAAAGTTGAGGAATTAGAGGGAATTAGAGAGATTTTGTAGTGTATTTTAAGCATTCACAAATCTCACATCTTTCCATGAGATTTCGAGGGAATTGAATTAAAATTTTACATAGAATCTCTACAAATTCGTTAAACTCCATAAAAATCTATGAATTTATAAATCCATTAAAATCTCTCGAATTCCCAATTGAATACACCCCCTTAGTTTCCTAGGTTTAATTCCTTAGTATTTTCCTGCCGGCTGTTTCGTTTCCAATAAAATTTGAACAACAAATCTAGAAAATATTGTAGGCTCAAGTCTATAAGCTTTATGCCATTTGGGAAATGAAATTTAAGCAACAACAACAACAACAACAACAACAACAAAGCCTTTTCCCACTAAGTGGGGTCGGCTATATGAATCCTAGAACGCCATTGCGCTCGGTTTTGTGTCATGTCCTCCGTTAGATCCAAGTACTCTAAGTCTTTTCTTAGAGTCTCTTCCAAAGTTTTCTTAGGTCTTCCTCTACCCCTTCGGCCTTGAACCTCTGTCCCGTAGTCACATCTTCGAATCGGAGCGTCAGTCGGCCTTCTTTGCACATGTCCAAATCACCAGAGCCGATTTTCTCTCATCTTTCCTACAATTTCGGCTACTCCTACTTTACCTCGGATATCCTCATTCCCAATCTTATCCTTTCTCGTGTGCCCACACATCCCACGAAGCATCCTCATCTCCGCTACACCCATTTTGTGTACGTGTTGATGCTTCACCACCCAACATTCTCTGCCATACACCATCGCTGGCCTTATTGTCGTCCTATAAAATTTTCCCTTGAGCTTCAGTGGCCTACGACGGTCACACAACACGCCGGATGCACTCTTTCCATCCAGCTCGTATTCTATGGTTGAGATCTCCATCTAATTCTCCGTTCTCTTGCAAGATAGATCCTAGGTAACGAAAACGGTCGCTTTTTGTGATCTTCGCTAGATTGCTCCGGTCATTAGTGTGGATAAGTATATAAATGGATAGAGATAGGAAAGCAAACACAAGATGTACGTGGTTCACCCAGATTGGTTACGTCCACGGAATAGAAGAGTTCTCATTAATTGTGAAGGGTTTACACAAGTACATAGGTTCAAGCTCTCCTTTAGTGAGTACGAGTGAATGATTTAGTACAAATGACATTAGGAAATATTGTGGGAGAATGATCTCGTAATCACGAAACTTCTAAGTATCGGAGTGTGGTGTCGTCTTGACTTGCCTTATCTGTCTCATAGGTAGATGTGGCATCTTCTCTGGAAGTACTCTTCCTCCATCCAGGGGTGGTATCTTTAACTGGTGGAGATGCACAAGGTAATGTATCAATTTCACTTGAAGCTTACTTGTAGTTTCAGGCTTGGTCAAGCGCGATACAAACCATGTAGTAGGAGTCCCCCAAGTCGCCGAGCTAGGGGGTCTGCTGAAAGAGGTGACAGACAAGGTAAGCAATCAGAGCTCCGACTGATTGTTCACCTTCTCCCCATCTTGCAGCAGCATGAAGGATAAAGAGAAGAAAAATGAGAAGAGATGATATGAGATACTTTTGCTTTTGAAGAAGTAACTTTCTACAGGCTTATTCTTGAACTGAGCTGGAGGGTTTTCTGGTTTCCTCCAGAGTATAAGGCCGACTGAAGAATTTGAGGGTCAAAACAAGTCCATCAAATCTAGAGTACGTTCCACCCTGCTGATATGGGATACTTTTGCTTTTGATAGAGTAATGGATGTATCGGCACGTGTGCTGTTACGCTTGTCTCCACATGCTTCCTTGTATCCTTCGCACTTGCCCTATCTGTTCCTCAAGCAGATGCGGAATCTTCCCTGGAAACATAAGATGTTGAAGATGAGTACTCGAGAGCAATGCCAGGTAAGTAATCAGGTAAGGGGTTCCAGGTAGTCAGTTCCTGGCTGGAAGCTTGATTCCAAGTGCTGACTGATTGCTCTCTTTCTCCTTGTCTTGCAGGTAAAAACAAGGCCAAAAGAAAAAACAGGGAAAAAGCATGATATGGGATACTCTTGCTTTTAACCCTGATGATATGAGATATTCTTGCTCTAGTATAGCTTGTTTGCAGAGGTATTATCGGGGGGAAAGAAAGCTGAATATTTCGAAAGGCTTTGTTGGGAGTGCCCTCTCAGATATGATGAAGGGTTGAGCATTTTTGCAGGTCTGCCTGTCCGTTGGGGATGGAGGTCGACATATATAGGAGTCTCCCTAACAACAAGTAGTAATGCTATTCTTTTACCCTGCTTGGTCATAGCACGGTAGTGGGAGCTGCCAGTTTCACATGTTTTAACTCTGTCAGAGCACTTTGAAAAAGTGGTCTGTGGTATCTGGCTCTCGAGATTCGGAGAACAATGCCTCTTCGATTTTTGAGAAAGCAATCATGCTGGGGGTCTGACTCTTGAGATTCGGAGAGCAGTGTCTCTTCGATTTTTGAGGAAGTAATCATGTTGGGAGTCTGGCTCTCGAGATTCGGAGGGCGGTGCCTCTTCGATTTTGGAGCAAGCAATCTTGTTGGGAGTGTTGTCTCGAATGTGAGTAAAGGTTGGACATGTTTGCTAGTCTACCTTGCCACGAAGCACAAAGGTTGACACACAGGGACTTTCCAATTATCCAGCAATGGTACTGTTCCTTTACCCTCTCTTCGATTTTGAGAAAGTAGTCATGTTGGGAGTCTGGCTCTCGAGATTCGGAGGACGGTGCCTCTTCGATTTTGGAGCAAGCAATCTTGTTGGGACTGTTTTCTCGAATGTGAGTAAAGGTTGGGCATGTTTGCTAGTCTACCTTGCCACGAAGCACAGAGGTTGACACACAGGGACTTTCCAATTATCCAGCAGTGGTACTGTTCCTTTACCCTTGTGGGTAATAATATGGTAGCTAGACCTTCAAAATTTATGTGTCTAAACTTTGTTAGTGCTGTTTCTTTGCTATTCTTTTACCTTTTTTTGTCAGAGCGATGTAGTGGGAGCTGCAAGCTTCACGTGCTCAACTTTGGCAGAGAACTTTGGCAAAGTGATCTGTGGTACCCATGAGTTATTGTTGCGTGTGGGAAGTGGGTGATTGAACAGTAAGATTCATGTGCTTTCTACTTCACCAGAAGTCTTCGACAGAATGCCCATAATTTCTGCAAAGCTGAGTGTGCGTGTGACAGGTGCTGACAAGGCTAGAAAAGTAGGTGCCTCTTCGATTTCTGAGATCGGCCCTCGTGGTCTCTGAGCAGCCCAGCTTTTGAGAAAGCGAGCGTCTCTTCGATTGATTCGGAGAACGGTGCCTCACCGATTTTTGAGAAAGCAATCATGCTGGGGGTCTGGCTCTCGAGATTCGGGGAGCAGTGTCTCTTCGATTTTTGAGAAAGTAATCATGTTGGGAGAGTGGCTCTCGAGATTCGGAGGGCGGTGCCTCTTCGATTTTGGAGCAAGCAATCTTGTTGGGAGTGTTTTCTCGAATGTGAGTAAAGGTTGGGCATGTTTGCTAGTCTACCTTGCCACGAAGCACAGAGGTTGACACACAGAGACTTTCCAATTATCCAGCAATGGTACTGTTCCTTTACCCTCTCTTCGATTTTTAAGAAAGTAGTCATGTTGGGAGTCTGGCTCTTTAGATTCGGAGGACGGTGCCTCTTCGATTTTGGAGCAAGCAATCTTATTGGGAGTTTTTTCTCGAATGTGAGTAAAGGTTGGGCATGTTTGCTAGTCTACCTTGCCACGAAGCACAGAGGTTGACATACATGGACTTTCCAATTATCCAGCAGTGGTACTGTTCCTTTACCCTTGTGGGTAATAATATGGTAGCTAGACCTTCAAAATTTATGGGTCTAAACTTTGTTAGTGCTGTTTCTTTGCTATTCTTTTACCCTTCTTGGTCAGAGCGATGTAGTGGGAGCTGCAAGCTTCACGTGCTCAACTTTGGCAGAGAACTTTGGCAAAGTTATCTGTGGTACCCATGAGCTATTGTTGCGTGTGGGAAGTGGGTGATTGAACAGTAAGATTCATGTGTTTTCTACTTCCCCAGAAGTCTTTGACAGAATGCCCATAATTTCCGCAAAGCTGAGTGTGCGTGTGACAGGTGCTGACAAGGCTGGAAAAGTAGGTGCCTCTTCGATTTCTGAGATCGGCCCTCGTGGTCTCTAGGGAGCCCAGCTTTTGAGAAAGCGAGCGCCTCTTCGATTTCTGAGATCGGCCTTCGTGGTCTTTGAGCAGCCCAACTTTTGAGAAAGCAAACGGCTCTTCGATTTCTGAGATCAACCCTCGTGATCTCTAAGCAGCCCAACTTTTGAGAAAGCAAACGCCTCTTCGATTTCTGAGCAGGCGCCTCTTTGATTTCTGAAGCTCCGTCGAGTGCAGATTTTTATAGGGGCTGGCATTAAGTTCCAAAGCACACTTGAATCTCCACCAGTAGAAGCTTCATTCTTGCACTTCTAAGATCTTGATTTGTCCGACCTCTTCTCTCTTCAACACCTTTGAAAATGTCTGGCCCCTCCGACCGTCGTTTTGACTTGAACCTTGTTGAAGAGGCAGCCCCGCCTTCTCCAGACAACATATGGCGCCCATCCTTCGTCTCCCCAACTGGTCCTCTTACCGTTGGGGATTCCGTGATGAAGAATGATATGACCGCTGCGGTGGTGGCCAGGAACCTTCTCACTCCCAAAGATAACAGACTACTTTCCAAACGGTCTGATGAGTTAGCTGTTAAGGATTCGCTGGCTCTCAGTGTTCAGTGTGCAGGTTCTGTGTCTAATATGGCCCAACGCCTATTTGCTCGAACCCGCCAAGTTGAATCATTGGCGGCTGAAGTGATGAGTCTCAAACTGGAGATTAGAGGGCTCAAGCATGAGAATAAACAGTTGCACCGGCTCGCACATGACTATGCTACAAACATGAAGAGGAAGCTTGACCAGATGAAGGAAACTGATGGTCAGGTTTTACTTGATCATTAGAGATTTGTGGGTTTGTTCCAAAGGCATTTATTGCCTTCGTCTTCTGAGGCTGTACCGCGTAATGAAGCTCCAAATGATCAACCTCTGATGCCTCCTCCTTCTAGGGTTCTGTCCAGTACTGAGGCTCCAAATGATCCCCCTCCGGTGCCTTCTCTTTCTGGGGCTCTACCGACTGCTGAGACTTCTCCTAAGCAACCTTTGTGAAGGCTCCCTCTTGTGTGTTTATTTTGACTCATGTATATGTACATATTTGTAGCTTATCGGGGATATCAATAAATAAGCTTTCCTTCATTTCAACGTATTGTGTTAAATACACCAAAGCCTTCTTCGCTAAGTTCTTTGAATTTTCTTTTGTTGAAGCTTGTATGTTGAAGCTTTCTGAGTGGAGCATGTAGGTTGGGGTAGTGTTCCCTTAATTTCCCGAGTGAGGAAAACTTCTTGGTTGGAGACTTGGAAAATCCAAGTCACTGAGTGGGATCGGCTATATGAATCTTAGAACGCCATTGTGCTCGATCCTGTGTCATGTCCTTCATTAGATCCAAGTACTCTAAGTCTTTTCTTAGAGTCTCTTCCAAAGTTTTCCTAGGTCTTCCTCTACCCCTTCGGCCCTGAACCTCTGTCCCATAGTCGCATCTTCTAATCGGAGCGTCAGTAGGCCTTCTTTGCATATGTCCAAACCACCGTAACCGATTTTCTCTCATCTTTCCTTCAATTTCGGCTACTCCTACTTTACCCCGGATATCCTCATTCCTAATCTTATCCTTTCTCGTGTGCCCACACATCCAACGAAGCATCCTCATCTCCGCTACACCCATTTTGTGTACGTGTTGATGTTTCACCGCCCAACATTCTGTGCCATACAGCATCGCCGGCCTTATTGCCGTCCTATAAAATTTTCCCTTGAGCTTCAGTGGCATACGGCGGTCACACAACACGCCGGATGCACTCTTCCACTTCATCCATCCAGCTTGTATTCTATGGTTGAGATCTCCATCTAATTCTCCGTTCTTTTGCAAGATAGATCCTAGGTAACGAAAACGGTCGCTCTTTGGTATTTCTTGATCTCCGATCCTCACCCCTAACTCGTTTTGGCCTCCATTTGCACTGAACTTGCACTCCATATATTCTGTCTTTGATCGGCTTAGGCGAAGACCTTTAGATTCCAACACTTCTCTCCAAAGGTTAAGCTTTGCATTTACCCCTTCCTGAGTTTCATCTATCAACACTATATCGTCTGCGAAAAACATACACCAAGGAATATCATCTTGAATATGTCCTGTTAACTCATCCATTACCAACGCAAAAAGGTAAGGACTTAAGGATGAACCTTGATGTAATCCTACAGTTATGGGAAAGCTTTCGGTTTGTCCTTCATGAGTGGGAAATGAAATTTAAGCAATGGCAAGAAAATGGATAGTATGCTTTGGAGGAGTATAAGCTTTATGTTGTTTGGGGCATGGGAAATAGTGAAACTAAAACTTGAAAATTGCGCAGAGAAAAATATGCCGTTTTCAATTGCTCCCTATGCCCGGCATTGGTATTTAGGCTTACTGTAGAATGCCGTTTTCAATTCTACCCGTATGGCTCTAAATGTTTTATGCTCTCGTATAATATGTATTGGGTCAGTCGTATATTGTATGTATGATGCATTTGTTTGCAGAGGCTATTTGGTCTCTCATGCATCAAGTTTTATTTATTTAAGTCTTGGTTTGGAAGTAATTAACAGGGAAGGCTGCTTACATGATGTAGTTGTTCTAGTAAGTTGGTGCATAATGGTTGTTTGATGTTTGGGTTAATGTTTCTGTGGATTTTATCATTTATTTGCAGCCCTAAGCCTAAATCTAAG
Source organism: Malus sylvestris (assembly GCF_916048215.2). Classification (NCBI taxonomy): domain Eukaryota; kingdom Viridiplantae; phylum Streptophyta; class Magnoliopsida; order Rosales; family Rosaceae; genus Malus; species Malus sylvestris. Next base: position 28,262,450 of record NC_062270.1, on the reverse strand, counting down.
AGAAAAGGTGGCCCGGGAGGTCTAAATAAACTTTGTGGTGTTTCGCCTGAGCTTCAGGCCATTGTTGGCCACCCAACTCTCCCAAGGACTGAGGTTCAGACTCATCCATTTGTGCTATTTGTTAAAGTTTATTTGTTATATGCCAGAAGGTTTTTTATTTTATTCTCTTTTGTATTTAATGTTGAGTACAGATTGTTAAACAACTGTGGGCTTACATAAGGAAGAACAATCTCCAAGATCCCGGTAACAAGAGGAGAATTATTTGCAATGATGAGCTGCGAGTGGTTTTTGAGACAGACTGTACGGACATGTTTAAGATGAACAAGTTGCTTGCTAAACATATTATTCCACTCGAACCATCAAGTATGTATTTCATATAACAGTTCCCTCTATCCGGGTGTATGGGGGTCACACTATTTCTGCGTGTTTTGTGGTATGGGTATAAAATATAATACATGCCTAAGGATTTTATGTTTTGGTGCTCTCAGAACCAGCAGTTCCCAAGAAGCCCAAGGTGCCTAAGAATGCTGTGGAGTCTGCAACGAAAAGTACAGAACCGAGTCCTTCCCTGATAATATCTGAAGCACTTGCAAATTTTTTTGGTGTTGGTGTAAGGGAGATGATCCAATCAGAGGTTTTAATGCGTATCTGGGAGTACATAAATGTCCACCATCTGGAGGTAAGTTGACTCCAACTCCCCATTCTCAAAATAAATAGAAAATTATAAATTTATTTTGATTCAGTGACTGTTATATTGAAGTTTTGTGGAGTCTTTATATCTGAATGGTTTGCGTTGGTCATGCTCCAGCTGGGTGTCTTTGTCTATTTACTTTTTTAACGAAAATTTACTCGAGGTGTATGTAAATACAATTGAGTTTGAATTTGATAGTTGATGTAGGAATTGTTTTAAGTATTTTTAGCATATGGAATTATTTCTTGCTTGGTGTTTTAATCGATATGAACTTTTGGGTGGTGTTTTAATCTTATAGTTCATATTGGTCATCCTCCAGTCGGCTTTTGCTTTGTATATTTACCTTTGTTATTTTTCTTGAGGTATAAATAAATCAAGATGGTCTGAATAACTGAATCTCTGTCGCATTGCTGACCTTTGGTAGTATAGTGTGTTTAGTCTAGTTTGTCACACCATTAGTAGTTGTTTACTATGGTCTCTTGCCAATTTGTATATCGTATGTGGGATTTCTCTTTTGTTTACTCTATGAAGCATGATGATTAGTGGTCGGGATGTTTTCTGCGTTTCTCAAATGTTTACTTAATAGTCTGTCTAAGATTATTTAAGGGTCCATTTGATAACCAATTTGTTATTTGTTTAGTACGGGAATAGTATGTGGGAGAAAAAGGAGGAATGAAGAAGGGAGAAGGAAGGATGGTGGAAAAAAGTTTAAAAAATGTGTATGGGTTGATACACATAATGAAAACTAAAACCCACAAGCTGAAGACAATTTTAAGTTGTTTTCACTTTCAAGTTTTTGTTTAGTGTAATCTCCTTCATTTCGTCCACCACCCTCCCACCACCTCCCTTCTTTTTCCATTCCTAATATCTCCCATATACTTTCCCCCTCTCTCTCTAGCACAAAAAATGAAAACGATAAACTACAAAAAGAAATGGTTATCAAACATACTTTTAGAACGCAATTAGAAAATTGAAAAACAAAACAATTTGCACCTACACTTAATGGCATGAAGGTCGTGCAAGCATCTAATTTTTCTGTGTCTAATCAGAAAATTTTTGCCGGTCCATTCTCCACTAATTCATTGAGACTTGATAAGATCAGAAATCAATTGTATTAATGTTTAAACACATCTCCAGGATCCTCAAAATCAAATGGCTATACATTGTGATGCAAAGCTTCAAGAGATCTTTGGTTGTGAAACCATCAATGCATTGGAAATACCAGATATTTTGGAACGTCATCACATATTCAGGAGATGATAATAGGTTTGTAGTCCATAATCCCTTTTTCGCTTTTTCTTTTTTACAAGTAGGTTCGTGGATGTTAAATTTATCACTCTTCTGTTTTGTTGTTGTAATTGTTCCTTATTTATCTCTTAATTGTACCACCCGCTTTAGTTCTCAGTAGATTCATTTTGACCGTTCATCCACATCATTGCTTCCATTCTTCTCTCCTTTTAATTAGGTATTAAATCTCGGTCCATAAGTTTTGATGGAATGTTGGTCATTGCTTGCAGTTGGAGGTCACAGGCGCGATAAAATTTGCGCCAAACCTTGTTAGAAAGTGATGCATCTCCTTGTACTTTGAACGGTTATGTAGCATATGTTTATTTTTAGGTCATGTTTGTAAGTAGAGTAATGGCACGGCAGGTCTTATTTTGCCGATGGCGCCATGGTTCGTCTGACTTGGCCAGGTAGGTTTTAGAGTGAGCAGCTTCTGGAGTTTCTAACACCTGTAAAATAGCAGACACTAGAAAAAAACAGAACCAAATGTACTCACATGTTATTTAACTCATTTCGGTTTACTAATGCAACTGTTTTGCCTATGTTTAACAATGTATTCTTCCAGAACTTATCTCTCGTTGTTTTTACCGTTGCCGGGGAAAATAAAAGTAACAGACTTTTCTGTGTAAAAGAATATGTCTTTGTCATGTATGTGCAGAAATTCCCGTGACGGACTCAATAAAACAAGATTTCGCAATCCTTGTCGAAAACAATATTATTACTTAAGAATTTGTTATGGTTTGTCTAAAGTATTACTTAAGAATTTGCAATTCTTTATTAATAGTTGGGCGTCCCGTGACTGGGTTCCTACCAACTTGTTCACATGACAATCCCGAAATTTGACACAAAATTATAAACAATCCTCATCCCTCCGCTATAAATCTGCTTCCAATTACAAGAACAAAATGTGCTCCTTTGAGAGAGAGAGAGAGAGAGAGAGAGAGAGAGAGAGAGAGAGAGAGAGAGAGAGAATGACAAGGACTCGCAGCATGGCGTCGTGGGCGCCGGTGATTTTGTTGCTTGCACTTGTTGCCGGAGCTACGGCGGTTTCCATATGCAACATTGAATCCGACCAACTGAAGGAGTGTCGGCCCGCAGTAACCGGCAAATCACCAAAACCACCAACCAAGAGATGTTGCAGTGTTGTCCGCCAAGCCAACTTACCCTGCCTCTGCAACTTCAAGTCCGTACTCCCTTCGATTGGGATCGACCCTGCGCTGGCTATGGCGTTGCCTAAGAAGTGTGGCCTGAAAACGCCCCGAGAATGCCATGGTAAGATGCCTAAGCTTCCTCAGTGATTATTATTTGTCGATTTTTGTTGAATTACATTGGTTTCTAACTATTACTTTCTTGGGTTCACTGCAGTTGTTTGAAGCACATGAGGCTCCGATGGTTTCATTTGATTGAAATATTTACAATGTTTTCGACGTGTATTTCGGGAACATTTACCTGCTTTATTATCCAGTCCCTTACCTCTGTAATTCTCTCTGTTGGAACCTTATGCATTATGCAATGAAAAAAGTTTGGTTACTACCTCAATATACACATAGCGTTACGTTATCCCACGAATTTATTCCGCAGCCTCGACGAGACGATTCATTCCGCCCTGTAACTAAAGTAACATTGAACCCCTCAAACTCATATTCCGGCAAATAACGCTGATGTTTTGCTTATACTATTCTACAAAATAAGCATCCTCAAAGTTAATGTACCTACTTGCAGCAACCGGGCACGGCTGTGTTTCGTGAGCGTGTGCTTTGATCGTAAGGCTCTGACGAACTTAAACCGAAGGCTTTCATTTTAACATGCGGAGTGATTGCGAATTGGTCCTCCGAACATTGGTCTCATGTAGGCATCATCGAACCTCCTCCAGTAAGAGTGTATGGTGTGTACCGGACTTTCCATCAACATGGATAAATTGTCCTTTGCACGACTGATATTCGTGGAAGCCGATTCTTCAAAGGAGAGCAGAGGCAGATTCAGGTCATCCGATATGTCCTTTGACTCTTTACGCTGAATGTTGCTAGTTGCAGCGTGCGGAAGCAAATAAGTTATAAGCGGCTTCGTCAGAAAGCCAAACACCTAATGTCAAAAAGCAAAATGAGGACATCATAAAACATTTTGAGGTGCAGATTTCATACCTACTGGCATTCATAACTTTCTGATAAAAACGAACAAGATTCTCGACAACTTGAAGGTTGTTTAAATTGTAATAGAAATCATAAAAAGAACAATGACTTACATACCAGTGTACTGAAGAGGACGACAATTATGGTGTTAGTAATCATCGTGGCATTGATGGGATCCAATGTGACACCAGAATATGTGAACTTCACGAGTGAAAAGCAGTCCGAGTGATCACACGAGTATGATTATTCACATGACAGATACTACCAATTACTTGAAATAAAAATAATATGCACGAGCACTCGCACCTGTTTAAAAGCCAGAGCAATAGAGACTGCTCCTCTCATCAACCCAGCCCACCATATGATTACCTGCATCAATATCAAGTTTAAATCCTTTCCTAAACGAGTAAAAGGATTAGCAGCATGGGTACTAACCTGGTTCTTGAATGACATTGACGATGATCTCTCAGCCCGTCTATTCATGTAATTGGAGACTGCTGACAGAGGGAATACAAACGCAGCACGTCCAATCAATATTAACATGAGTATCGTACTATAGATGCCCAACGAAGACCCTAAACTGCAAGAATTACAAGTTCAAGGAAAACAAGAAAAGGTACCCAAAGTTGGATGATCCAATGCATACAGAATTTAGTAAATCAATAACTTTATCAAAATTCAGGAGGAAGAGTACCTTAATTCAGTTAACTTCCACTTCTCGATGTCAAGAGCATCCATCCCCACATAAAGAAATATGAATGTTTCTGCTATAAATGACATCATCGCAAATACATGCCTAAAAATCGGAAGGCAGAGCAGTCAGATGAAATAGCTGGGAAATTATGGGAACTTTTGTAGCACTTCAATTTTATCAGATGGCCCCCGAAAGGATGTTATGGGGCACTTTTTGAATTGAATATGAATTGTCCATACATGATACATGCCTGGTTGTGATTCTTGAACTTTCAGTGATGTTATGCCATGCGTAGTGTGACATGAGAATCCCACAGAAGAAAACAGTGAGAATTCCACTCAGGTCGAACAGCTGTATGTCAATCATCAATCAAAATAAGAGAGGCTTTCAGCTACACGGTGAGATAACATACAAGCTTCCAAGTTCATTTCTCCAAAATATATAATAACATATAAGAGAAGAATCCCGCACGTGCGAATGAATTATCGAGCTTGGAATACATAATGAAACATAAGTTCAAAGAAATGTGAAGTGTTATGTACACTTTTTTACCTCAGCCACCATGTAAGACAGATAAGCCATTAGAACCACTAAGGAAATCTCGCGGATGCTTGAATGCCTGTAAGAGAGAATAAAATAAGACTTGTATAGGTACCATCTGAGATTCCCTACAACATCTATCAGAAATGTCCTAGCCCTGAGGGATCGTAAATATGCTACTAACCTTCCGAAGCATAAGGCTTTAAGGGCATATGCTGCAACGAGTCCAAACTGAAAATAAAACAAGAAACCAATTTGAGACCACAGATGAGTGAGCATAGTATTCTGAATAATCTTTAGTGATACTGTATTGCCATAATCGGTCACATGGTAAACTTACTGCAATTCCGAGGGCAGTGCTTGTAAAGAATAAGTACAGAAAATCTCCTATGACGCGAAGTACAGTCGTGCCATTAAGCTTACTAACATCAATCTTTTGAATTGCATTGAACAGGACAACTGAGGTTGCATCATTTACCACTCCTTCCCCAAAGACTAGGCTGTATAGTAAAGGAGTTTCGTCTTGATGAAGAATCTACATAAGGTGGATATAATATCTCAGCAAATCCAAATACAGGATGGGGTCACCCAAATGAAATGAAAGAGAACATCTAAAACATGACAAACCTGCAACGTACACACTGTATCAGTTGATGAAAAAATTGTTCCGACAGCTGTTTCAAGACAAAAGATTGATGTAAAACAAAAGTTGTCTACATGATTATACTGTTATATAGCATAAAAGTGTCGGTTCAAATGATACAAATAGCTAATTGTTTCATCGAAAGGATTCTCAGTTCTAACCGAGATAGTCTCGCACATTCAGGCCACCAAACCCCAACTTCGGGAACAGCCACCGGGCTCCTAATCAAAAGTAACATGCAGAAATGTTCAGTTCTACAGAAATCTATGGTAGCTAGCACAATGCAAAATCAAACGTTGGACATTAATTTAACGAATCGAAATAAAACTAGTATAAAATATGTGAAAAAGAACAGATTAAAGTGTTACCAACTGTTATGATGAATACTGAAATGAAAACACCAATCACCCCAAACATCATGATGGTTAAGAAGTTCTGAAAAAACTTTTTCTTCTTGACCTGGAATCTGCGTTGGTCGTAAATTAACTAGGTAAGCGAATTTGTCTCTAAAAGTTTCTATGAATCCAGCAAGCAAATTAATTAAAACAGGAATATTATAATCAATACGAAAGCTGAATTACCCAGCATTGAATATAATTGGTGGGAGGAGATATATAAAGAACAACTCTTCATTAAATCGCAGGATGTGAGAACTCTTTCCTTTGCTCACAAGCAAGATTATAGTTCCAGTTATGCATCCCTGTTTGAAAAAAAAAGGAAAAAAAAAACTTTTGACAATGGACATGCTTAGGCCGGCACCGAACCTATCAATATTCCAAATGCAAATTAATATCCCCAATATACTTCTCAGCAGCTGGTCTATCTGATTTAGGCATTTCAAATTCATTAGCTCATTTTTTTACCTACATGTATGAAAACTTAATTTTGTAGTAGACTAGGTGGAAAGGAAAAAAATAGGGGTACTCATTAAACTTGTTATATATGAAGGTCGTAACCAATTGTTAGTACACCCATTTTGGTGAACATTAACAACGCACATTTTCTCAGTTTGATACATGTGCAAAAATAACTCTTACTAAAACAACAAAATATATATTTGTAGACTTGTACACACATCTCAAACTATGATTTTATGGTCTAGTTAAGGTATCAGCACACACAATGTAGTATTTAGTGTAAACTATAAATTGATGATATGGCTAAATAACATAGGGGAAAACAATGAAAATGGAGGTTAATTAGAGTATAGATTAACCTAAATATTCTAACCATTGAAAACCAACGCGCACACGCAAATGAAATTGAAGAAAATGGGGTTAATTAAGTAAATACGATGATAATGGCGGTGATGGACTCGTTAACCCATCGATTTTCTTCGAACAAGTGGCCGATGACTAAGCAAAGGCAGAGAACCGCCACAAAGAGTGAGACTGGTATCACCTGCGCATGCTCCCGGGCCAAGTTCTTTGCAAACTCATACGCTCCTGCCTCCATTTCTCAGCCTTCAACTAAAAATTAACCAGCTAGCTGTAGTACATCTGCATCCCCCACTAACCGACGTCGTGAGTATATATGACAACTGCAGAACTGTTAAAAACTGATATGCTTTCCTGTGAGATAATCTGATCACTGTCTGTATTCTGTACTCTGTGAGGGGGGAGAGAGAGAGGGAGAGAGAGAGAGAGAGAGATGAGGCGACGAGGTTTGTTGTTTTGCCTGGTAAACGCAGTGTTGTTGAGTGTTCGCAGTTAAGGTTGACACGTGGGTGAAAATTTGCATGTGAGCGACACGTGGAGGTAGCCCATTACATTAGTCTGGGGACTTGGATATGGTCAAATTAGCATGCATGGAGATTCTTGTGGGTTGAGAGAATCATATGTCACGTCATGTCGTCCCATACAAATCAGTGATCACTGTCACTGTAAACTGCAGAGGATATTTTTTGTCCAATTTGCTCGATTCCCCAATTTTTTGTTGTTTTCCTTTCCTTATATTGCATTGTTGCTTAATAATTGGGACTGTCTAATTTTTAGACATTTTTATATAATTAGTTTGAAAAAAAAAAATTAGAAATTGTTTAATTTCTTCGATTAATGGTATTAAAATTTTGAATGTTTAAAGGAGAAATATGGTTCCTTTTTTTATTAAGATAACTGTTACATACTAAATTAAGTTGTTCATTGTGAAATGAGAGGTCTAAGATTTGAATTTCATGGATGATGAATTCGATATCAAATTAGGTTGCCCATTGTGTGGTTTAGTCGAACTTCTTATTCCCTTAGTGTAAATTACATCGATGTACTAAAAAAAACTGTTAGGTACTAGATCGATAGAGACCAATAAAGGTCAAATCATCTTACCAACATTTTACTAAATAGAAAAAAAAAACTAAAAAAAAAAGAATAAAAATCATAAACTAAGAAGGTTGCTAGCATTTCGAGTCCAGATTTTCTGCGTCCAAATACTTATGTGGCCCCTCTAAATTTGTGACATGTGTCCACCACTTACTAATCCGAACTCTATTATTTTTTCTGTTATCCTTAAACTTCTGTTATCTGCTATATTTTTGGAAAAAGAAATTGCAAAAGGCATACAACGTTTGGACTCTTCCAAATATCCTTCTGTCGCGCGACTCTCCTTCTTCCCTGATATGGCTTCCAAAGTTCTCCGTTCCCAAGTCCAAGCATTGAACCATGGAGCCAAATATCCATATACATAGAGTAGAGCACGACTCTGGAGAATGAGCTACTGTAAGTAAATTTTTTTCTTATTTTATTTGTGAATGGACATGTGAAAAGATTGAGATAGATTAGTCAGTGGAGATGGTTTTTTTTTTTTTTCATTATTGACCGTTGCCCAGATTTTGGTCTTTCATTCCATTTCGATTATGGTCTCAGAAGCATCACAATTAATTGTGCACAATCTTTCTTTTTACTTGCAGAATATGGACATCACAACGAACTTCATGGAGTATCAAACTAAAGCACATCGTAAGTTGGATTTCGAAGGTGATATTTCTCTGAATAATTTTGTTGAAGGCAAGTGCAGTGACAAAAAGTTAGAAGATATAACGGATAGTGAAAAGATTGTTTTGATTCATTCCAAAATACAAAAAGAATTCATTCCAACAATTGGCTTGGAGTTTGAAATAGAAGTTCAAGCTAACAATTTTTACAAGACTTGTGCATATCATGTTTGTGGAGCAAAAAATAATCGAGAAAAATATGGAGGCGACATGTGGATTCTAGGGTTAAAAAGACAAAATTACCTTCGAGGCACACCGAAGCTTCTACGCGCAAGCAGTGGGAAATCATCCCTCAATCAAGTCAAAAGTGCCCAAATTAGGTATTTATAACCTATTTCATCCATCCCTCATCATATATTCTCCACAAGGTAACCCCTAAATCATTCCTTTTTTATTATATTAATTAGCTAATTAATTGATTAATTATTCAATTAATTTGCTAATTAAACACAAATCACGAACTTCATCCACAAAACCATCCAAGTGGCTGGTCCATCTCCTCCCAAGGTGGCCGGCCACATCCCTATATAAACACCCTCATTCTCTCCAAAACTCAATTTCAACTCTCTTGCAAAATTCTTTAAATTCTCCAAACACTTTTCCCTCAAAATTCTAACTTTGGCATCAGAGGTTCTTCGGCCAAAGCTGCCCCCCCAATTCATCGTGGGCGTGTGAGGCTCGTGGCAATGACCTAAGGTGTTATTTGTTTTGTAGGTGCAATTTTGTCCAAGAATAAGGAGGAAGAAATTTGCATCCACAAATTGGTGCTATCATTGAGAGTTTGATTCACACGCTCGAAGAAGACTTTCGCATTCAAAGTTTCTCGTTTCTTGATTGTTTGTAAATTTTTCATACTTTCTTATTCCTTGAATTTTTTAATTCTTTGAATAGAGGTGAGGAAAAAATACAATGACAGGAAATTCGGAATCCACAACGAACAAAACTTTCTACGTTCAAAGATCCGGATCAAATGATAGAAGACGAGACGTAGCCCCACCACGACGATCCATGAGGCTCAAAGCGATGGCAAGAGGATCAACTTTGCCACCATAGAGCACCACCACCATGGTAGCCATAGGGACCACCGTGGTAGTGAGCAGTGGGCCAGCTCCATGGCAGTAAGCCCACGGTGAGTAGCGAGCAGTGAGGCAACCACAAGCCCAGGCGTTATAAGCAGCCCAAGCCACTGCCTCAACAGCTCAGGCCCAAGCCTCGTCCACTTGGCGCACGACCTAATCTGCAGCCCACGCTACAAGGTAGCCGAGCTAGGCCTAGCGCGAGCCGGCCCAAGCCACTACCTTAGTAGTGCAAACCTAAGCAGCTGCAGCAGGAGAAGCAGCTTAGCGCTTGTGGGCCTAAGGCTAGCAGTAGCCCAGCGCTCTAGAGCCAAGCCTAAGTCCAACAAGCACACGCATCGCAGCCCACTCCCGTGGTGTCCCAAGCAGCCCAAGCCGGTCCAAGACTGGTTCAACCGTCCTGGCTACAGATTTTTGGACTGACGATTGAACCGGGGTATTTTCACCAAATTTCTCTGCAGATTTGACATCCTAACTCAAATCTCACGCCTGGAGTCCATAACACTTCCACTACTCAAGAAGATGTATTCTGTCTAAGCTTTTCCAACCCGAATGGCGAACAACACTTGTCTCGACAAGTCATAGAGTTGACAAGCGCCCTTGCAAAGCAGACAACCTTGGTGAATCAGCTCTTGCAGCGTACCGAAATGCAACGTGCCCCAGATGAGGTGTCCCAGAGTAGGACAAGGGCAGACGATGAACAACTCCAACAACGTCCAAACAAGCAGCCACTTGACCAGTCATGAACCGGAGCGTTCTGACGGAGTACACTCTCAATTGGGCCCCCAAGATAGCGTATACTCTCGTCTTAACATGCGGAGGAGCGTGCATTCTCAGTTAGGCCCACAGACAAACATACACTCACGGTTGGGGCTATACTCCTATAATCAACATAAGCAAATTTCCAGGCGAAGTGTTCATTCACTGCAAGGTCGGAGTAGACACCACAGCGAAAGGAGAGAAACAGTCACTCAATCTGGCTCATGTTCAACTAGCAGCCTACGAGTTACCCGCTCACCTACTAGGAACATACCACATGCACCGCAACCGTTGCATAGATAAGCCGAACACATGGAACAGCAGCCTAGACCAGCAAGTCATGACTGGGGGCAACTGAAAGCTCCGCTACCCCTAACAAAGGCAAATGCAGGAAAAAGTAAAAAGGCTTCTAACCAAGCGATTGCGTGATTTCTAGCGCAACGAAGATACTAACAAGGCGCTTCGATAAGACATGACCAACATAAGCGGGTCATCTTTCAATGACAAGATCGAACAGATGGGACTATCTCACATAGATTGTCGAATACAAAGATTACTTATGTTTCGACAAAGGTAGCAGCTCAACCTAATGGCGCACGGGGGGCAAACGTGTACCAGAATGACACACCAGCCTAACTACCAAGAACCGAGGGTAGGCCTTGTTCTCAACACTCTAGACGATTCAATACTGAAGCAACACAGAGCATCACGGACCTAGTGGTTCAATTCATCATGTTGCGCACAACCTAGCCCAAGCCAGCCCCAGCTCTGCTTTCACAGCCATGCCTACCTGCTCCACGGCTCCCGACATCAATTGATCTATCACCATGGCTCATAACTGTGCCAATCTTGCACCACGGCTCTCAGCCGTGCTGATCTTGCCATGTGGCTCACGCTAACCAAGCCTCAAAATGGCACAAGACGAAACACCTAATGATGGCACAATAATTTCGGGAGTAGCTCACTGCGCTTACACCCTTACGCGAGTTCCACAAGCAGTTCAAGGTTTCAAGTAGTTCGTCAAACAAGACCTCACAGGCTGAGGATTATTTCAATTGTCCAGCAGTATAGCTTTCCTCAGCTGCACTCACGACAACAACTTCCATGCTCTCCAGTGCAAGAGGGCAAACCAATCCCCCGACACCCATCTGGGTAAGCTCTCCAGTGTGAGAGGGTAAACCAATCCCCCGACACCCATCTGGGTAAGCTCTCCAGTGTGAGAGGGTAAACCAATCCCCCGACACCCATCTGGGTAAGTCCAGTGCGAAAGGATAAACTAATTGTTTTTTAATGCGAGAGGGTAGATCAATTCCCCGACACCCATATGGGTAAGCTCTCTAGTGCGAGAGGTTAAACTAATTGCTCTTCAGTGTGAAAGGGTAAAACAATTCTCCAACAGCCATATGAGTAAGCTCTCCAGTGCGAGAGGGTAAACTAATTGCTCTCCAATGCGAGAGGGTAAGCTAATTCCCTGACACCTATCTAGGTAAGCTCTCCAATGCGAGAATGCCACATAGCTCAAAAGATCGAATGCTTGAAGACTAACTAGGTAGCAAATGGTCATGGGGTAGCAGCCACTTTGCACTTAATAGTTTGCTCATCCGACACTTCATCTTCAGTAGCTTCGATCTTAGCAGCTTTATCCTCGACTGCTCCATCTATGGCAGCTGAGAAATCAAACTCAAGTCGTTTCCTCATTTCTGGCAAGCAGCCCAAACCGTGGCGCATGCCACGCAACTTCCTTAGCCCATGTCGAGCCAATCCTTGGCTTTAGTCAAGCCGAGCAGCACAAGCAATGGCCCTTGCCACACCACCTCCTTGGCCCATGCCAAGTCGACTTTTGGCCTTTGGCAACCGACATGCCGCACCACCCCGATGGCTGCCCTGTGGTGGCACTACCCAAGAAGAAGACAAGGAGAATTAAGTTTTTCTTACATCTGTGTGGCACGAAGAAGACAAAGAAATCAACGGAAGACAGTTCTTTGCATTGGCAAGCAAAGAAGAGTGTTAGGGGAGGGGGAACAAATATCCTCTAGCTTTCTCTCTTTCTTGTAGGGACAAATAATTGCCCTCCGAAGTTGATTTAATCCCCTACTTAAGATAGGCTTAAATAGGCTTTGGAGGCGATTTATTTCCCTTTCCTAGAAGTCGAAGTGAGAATCTGCATCAAAGCTGGAGATCTCTACACCTGCTGCCTTTTCCTGCGAGCAACGCAGTAGGTGTGGGGGCATTTGTGAAGCCAAAAATAATCGAGAAAACTATGGAGGAGACACGTGGATTCTAGGGTAAAAAAGACAAAAATTACCCTTAAGGCACATCTAAGCTTCTACGGGTAAGCAGTGGGAAATCAGCTCTCAATTAAGCTAAAAGTGCCTAAAATAGGTATTTATTTATAACCTATTTCATCCATCCCTCATCATATCTTCTCCACAAGGTAACCCCTAAATCATTCCTTTTTTATTATATTAATTAGCTAATTAATTGATTAATTATTCAATTAATTTGCTAATTAAACACAAATCATGAACTTCACCCACAAAACCATCCAAGTGGCTGGTCCATCTCCTCCTAAGGTGGCCGGCAACATCCCTATATAAACACCATTCTCTCCAAAACTCAATTCCAACTCTCTTGCAAAATTCTCTAAATTCTCCAAACATTTTTCCCTCAAAATTTGAACTTTGGCATCAGAGGTTCTTCGGCCATAGCCCCCTTCCCAATTCATCGTGGGCGCGTGAGGCTCTTGGCCATGACCTAAGGTGTTATTTGTTTTGTAGATGCAATTTTGTCCAAGAACAAGGAGGAAGAAATTTGCATCCTCAATGTTGGCTTTGGCATTAGAAGAAGTAATGCACATAGAAGGGAAGATTGCATGTTCAAAGACAAGCTTTTTGTTTGCTTTGCTCAAGGTTACCGTGGACCTGATAAACGTGATGCTAATGTTCAACATCATCGTCTTGAGATTAGATTTGGGGGCCAAGCAAGGCTGCAAATAAATTCTCCCATACCTGGTAAATGTCTTGTGATTGACTTTGTTGCTGAGCATACACATGGGACAACAAGTTTGTCTAATACACATTTTTTTAGAGCTCACAGGAACATTAGTGTTGCCCAAAACAACTTAGCAAATATGGATGATAATTTGGGAATTGCTCCAAAAGCAACCATTGAATTTTTTTTATTAGACAAGCTGGTGGCCGTGAAAATCTTGGGTTTATTCCTGAGGGTTGAAGATAGGGGATACTGGCAGAGTGTAGGAATATTTGCAACAAAGGCAATTAAATGATCCCAATTTTTTTATGCAATACAAGTGGATGAAGATGATCTGATAATTAACATTTATTGGACAGATGCAAAAATGATGGTTGATTATGATTATTTTGGTGACGTGGTATGTTTTGATACAACCTATAGGAAAAATAAAGAAGGAAGACCTTTTGCTATGTTTGTTGGTGTGAATAATCATTAGAAAACGATTCTATTTGATGCTGCATTGTTGTATGTTGAGAATGCCTCAATTTTGATGTGGTTGTTTGACACTTTTGTCAAGGCTATGTCAGGAAAGAGACCACAAACCATTCTTACAGACCAAGATGCTGCAATGGCCAAAGGGTTGCTTGAAACATGGCCAGAGACATATCATCGATTATGCTTTTAGCATATATATCAAAATGATGCGAAGCACCTTAGTAGTGTTTTTGAAGAGTTTAAGGATTTTTTCAAAGATTTTAGCCATTGCATATATGATTATGAGGAGGAAGAAGAGTTTATAAATGCTTGGAGCAACATGCTTGAAAAATATAATCTCAAAAGCGATGATTGGTTATGTGGAATGGTTCGTATAAAGGAGAAATGGGCTTTGGTTTATGGCGACATCATATTTGTGATGATATATGTGGATACAAATTTCTTCCTCCTTGTTCTTGGACAAAATTGCACCTACAAAACAAACAACACCTTAGGTCAAGGCCAGGAGCCTCACGCACCCACAGTGAATGCAGCAGAGGGGGAGGGGATGGGGGACTTTGGCTGAAGAATCTCCGATGCCAAAGTTAGAATTTTGAGGGAAAAGTGTTTGGAGAATTTAGAAAATTTAGCAAGAATGTAGAACTTAGGTTTTGGAGAAAATGAGGGTGTTTATATAGGGGTGTGGCCGGCCCTTTTGGGATGAGATAGACCGGCCACTTGGATGGGTTTTTGGGTGAGATTCATGATTTGTAGCTAATTAATAAATTAATTGAATAATAAATCAATTAATTAGCTAATTAATATAATTTGAAAGGAAAGATTTAGGGGTTACCTTGTGGAGAATATTTGATGAGGATGGATGAAATAGGTTTTGAATAAATACCTATTGTGGGCACTTTTGACTTGATTGAGGGATGGTTATCCACTGCTCACGCGTAGGAGTTCTGGTGTTCCTCGAGGGTAATTTTGTCATTTTACCCAAAAATCTACATGTTGCCTCCATGTTTTTTTTATATTATTTTTGGCTCCAAAAATGCCCTCACACTTGTTAGGCTGCTCGTAGGAAAGGGCAGCAGGTGTAGAAATCTTCTTGCTTTAAGAAACGTAGGATTGTTTTCTATTTTGAGGTAGATTCCCTCTTTAATTAGAAATTAGATCCTTCTAGGAAAGGGAAATAAATCACTTCTAAAGTCTATTTAAGTCTACCTTAAGTAGATGATTAAATCAACTTTAGAGAGCAATTTATTCAGAGAGAGAAAATTAGAGGATATTTGTTCCCCCTCCCCCAGCAATCTTCTACACTTGCCCATGTAAAGAACCGTCTTTCGTTGCTTTCTTCGTCATCTCCGCGCCGCACCAAGGTAAGAAAAATTTAATTTTCCTTATCTTCTTCTTGGATAGTGCTTTCACGGGGTAATCATCGGGGTAGTGTGGCACGTCGGCTGGCAAGGGCCAGAAGTTTGCTCGGCATGGGGCGATGAGGTGTTGTGGCAAGGACCACTGCTTGGGCTACTCAGCTTAGCTAGAGGCAAGGGCAGCTTGTGCGTTTAAGGCCGCGAATTGAGGTATTGGGGCACAATGCTAGGTGAGTTGCATGGCTCATGTCTTTTGGGCTCTTGGACTTAACACGGGCCATGTCGGCGATTGAGAGAAATGAGGAGCTCGCGAGCCTCATAGGCTGCTGGAATGCTGGGCATGCAGGCCTCTTGCCTGCTGGTCTGAGAGAAAAATGAGGAAAAAGCCAGTATGGGTTAAGCTCTCAACTGAGTACCGTGAATGGCGTTGGCTGTTTAGTTCTCTTCGCCAAGAGAAATGTGGGCTGCTTCCGAGATATGAGGTAAAGAGGATAAAGGCGGATGCATTGGCTTATCTGATCGTTGTCGTGAAACCTACTATGAATGAAGCTGTAAAGAAGAGATATTCCCTATTTGCTCAAGAGATGCCGGTTGAGAAAAAAAACTGAAGACTTCCTCTGCTGCTTGTGAGGGTCCGCCTGTTGCCGAAAGGCCTATGATTGACATGACGTTTTTCAATGGGAAGAAAAATTAGGCTGCTAAATCTGAGCCTATGGCACCTATCAGTCGAGAATGGCTAGTATGATTACTGATAGGATTGCTCTACGTAGAGGTCCTGTCATGCCCATAGTGCTGAAGTCTATACCAAGATGTCCATTAGGAGCTAAGTCTGGTTCATATTTGGAGAGGCTTGCTATTACGAAGAACGATAAAGTGGACTCTGCTGCTAAAATGGAGCCAAGGCCCACTTCCCCTGCTGCTGAGACTGATTTACCTGCTGGGAAGAAGGAGATTGCTCGTGTGGGCAGTTGTGAGAAATCCACCAAACCTGCTTCTGGGGAGGCTGCTGAGATCTGTGCGCTTTTGATACCAGATTTGTTTGAAAACATGGATGTTTGTGATAGGAGCACATTTATGCGACTTAGTTGGCTTGTTCTTGTGCATTTATGTCGTGTTTCCTTAGTTATTTTAATGTTTAAAGTCATTTTCGTGTGTTTTCAGATTTTATGGACAAAGTATGCAAGAAGATGCATTTTGGAGGCCTTTGGAGCATGTTTCGGGCTTGGAATGGATAGCAAATGCATGGGCCAAGTGGATGGACGAATTTGAGAACTAAAGAGGCCAAGAATATGAAGAGTTATGGTCCAAAAGATGAAGAAAACAGCCCAAAAATCTGTCACCCCAACTTGCATTCCTTGCCATGCAAACCACATAGAATTCCCTTTGGATTCCATGCCATGCTTGATCACTCTTGTCCCCTACATAATTTCTAATTTCTAATTTCATGCTTCAATTCATTTAATTATTACACTCAATTGCTTGATACCTCTTGTTCCCTTCACTCATTAGATTTTAGACAACATTTACATCCATTGCATGCACCAATTGATGCTCCATCATTCACATTTGGAATCCAATGCCATGTGCAACACATGTTGTTGAACCTTTGACCCATTTGTTGACACATTTCACCTCCCTTTCCATCTCTATGCAATGTACACAATCATTCATGCTCCCTAGCTACAACACCACTCCATTTTACCCTTCACACTTTGCATCATTACTTCATTTTCACCCTTGGACCATTGCACACCACACACACAAATTGCCATGCATTTCATCCTTAACCTAACCTGATTTTCTAAGGTTTTTGGGGCCTATCTTGGCCAAAGGACAATCCCCCATATTCATCATTTTATCACAAAAATTCGTCCATACACACCCTAGGAAGCAAAACACCCCAAAAACACCATTCTAGTGCCTAGAAAACATAACAGCCACTCCACCTTCTTCCACCCTCTTTGCCTAGTTCTCCACCACCCTCCAACCATCAAACACTCCTCCACACTCACCCTAAACCCTTCCATACCATTCCCCATCCATTCTACATCATAAAACTACCCAAAATCTGTCCATAACCCAATCTGCCGCAAGCATAGGGAAATGAGGAATCTTGGATGCACTTGCTACCAAGTTGGAGCATTTTAGGTATTTTATTTCCTTTGATTTTAATGTCTAATTTTATGTATCTTTGCTTTGTGAGTATGAGGAACTAAACCCCTCTTAGTTAGGGGGTGATTCGAAATTATGTTCATACTTGCAATATGATTTGATTACATCCAGTTGTGATTCATAAGTTGTGAATTCAATTTACTTATCCGTTCATATAAAAACTAATTTATGTATGTTGGTTAAGAGTGCACGCTTAATTTTCATGCATGAATTTGACGCTAGAATATAAGGGAGTTTCACCTATTTGTTATAAACTTATATTCACAAGTAGTGAAGGTTGCTAGTCACAATCACGTTAAGTAAACTCTTGGCATAAGTTTCATGCAAATCATAGTAACGAGTGCCTCGTCAATGCTTATGTTTTTCATAGAACTTAATGATTCTTGCTTGTATCTCTATTATGCAATTCATGTAGGGAACTTGTAGGGAATGTTTTGGGTTGTCGTATGCAATCATCCAACCTAATAACTTGTGGAAAAAAACTGAGGGTTAATTAGTGCAATTCACGGTTAATTTGGGGCGTTGAGTATTCATAGCTTATCGAAAAGCAACTGGAAATCGTTTTGTATGCAAGTGTGACATATGTGGAGAAGAACCTCCTAGCTAATCTTCCATCCATAAGTTTCATTCAAATTCACTTACAATATGTTTTGTTTTACAAAGTTGTTTTGTTTTCAAATTCATTAAAACCAAAATCCCCCTTTTACTTTATTGTTTCAAAGTGTTTAATTTCTATTTTGGTTGTGTGTTAGAGTGTTTTGATTCACCCAAATTTGTCTAAGAATTTGTTTACTTTGTTCTTGTCTTAATTTAATTATTTTCGTCGAAAATCAACCCCATCTTATTTCTTTGAGTCATATTAAGTAGAACTTGTCTTAGATTATGTTTTTAAGTGTTTTAGTTCATTAGAAAACCAAAATTTGTCCAAGTTTGTGTGAGAGTCCCAAAATTACCCAGATTGTGTTTTTAAGGTAGTTTTGAGTGTTTAGGGGCTGTTTTGAGTCTTTTGGTTTGTTTTAGTGTTTTAAAGTATAGTTTTGCATTCTTTGAGTCTAGTTAGTGTTTTAAACTTTGTTTTTACGTTTTCAAGTCAGTTTCCAAGTGATTTAGCAATCCCTCCTAATCCCCGGCCTAGAACGATCCCTACTTACATACTTTACTACAATTGATAAAAAGAGGGTTTAATTTGTGTGTTTAGTTATTTTACGCATCAGTTTGTGCCAAGTTTGTCGATGGAATTATAGGGGTTATTTACTTAAGTTCCTTTACAAAGCATACGACCGAGTATATGAAGATTGCCCTACTTGCCATGATGCAAAAGAAGACTATTTTGGCAGCTGAGTTTATGTTCCTTGACCAAAAGGATACAAAGGTTGCCAAGGAGGTGGCAAAAGCTGTGGCAGCCGAAGCTTATTCTTTTGCCGAGAAGATCAAGAGGTTTGAATCTGAGCTCGTCGTTTGAAGATGTATAATATCTCTACCCCCACTTCTCTGCAGCTTGAGACCGCTCGCCAAGAGATCGTTGATTTGAAGAGTAGGCTTGACGCGATCCGACTTAAGTATGAAAGTGCAGAGAGTGAGATCGGATGTCACATACCTCAGATTCAAGATCTTGATCGTGCCTTTTTTTAGCTTTGTTCTCCTACTTATGCAAATGATAAAGAGTTGATTGTTGCTTATAACCAAGTGATCCACTTCAAGAAGGTTGTTGATAGGCTTGAAGATCAACGAAAGTTTGAAGAAAGAAATGGATGAGTTGCAGTGTGTCCATGTTGTTCAAAATTAGGCTGATTTCTACAAGCTGGGTTATGTGGATCATATCTTTGGTAGGCCGTCTGACTTTGATTTTGTTGGGATAAACTTCGAAACCTTCTTTATTTCTTTAGAATACTTGCTTACCTTTACTTTTGAGGCTTTCATTGGTGAAGTAGTCAGAGATGTTGGTGCCCATGTTGGAGCAGCAGAAGGTGAAGCGCCGGATGGTGCTGCTGCTGAGAATGTCGCGGCTGTTGAAGATGTGGCGACTGAGTAGTCGTGGAGTGTCCAAGCTATTGAAGAGTAGTCTTTTAGGTAGTCTTTAGGTTTTTCTTTATTTCCCTCGTTGCTTTTTTGCTTTGCTTGAACTCCTTCGATCTTTGCTAGTTGTTTATCAATTTTGCTAGAAAATTTAATAAACTTGTTTCCTTCGCTTTTCTCCATCTTCGCTTCTCTCCATCTTCGCTTCTTTTGTTCATGCCCTAACCTTTAGACTTTATAGACTAGTGGCAAGCGTGCTACTTTTCTATAAGCAGACAAGCCCGTGTAGCCGATGTAGTCGTAGGTGCTGGTGTAGAACTTTGCAAAGTTGTTAGCCATAGGGTCGACAGTCGAATGCCATACTTACAGAAGCTGACAAGTCTGTGTGACCACTAGGCGGTTAACCTTGGCTTTCTCCAATTCCATAGGTTGCGTAGCAAGTATCATAACACTTTAGGACTTGGTGTAGGTCGTTCCGCGCTTGGCAGACGTGAAACTTATCGACTACGTAGCATGTCGACAGTGAATAAAGCTTCGTATATGCACGCTAGCTTGTTTAAACTTTCACAAGAATGTGCAGTTATATAAGTCTTGCGTGGCTTTATTGCTCGAACGGAAAACCGTAGGAACTCTTCTGGAAATCGTAAGCTACCTTAGTACATTCAGTAGCAGCTTTAGGGTTCCAGGGTAGCCGTCAATAGGGTGTACTGTGTAATGTGCCCCATCCGTCTCTGGGACTCGGTTCCCCGCATATTAGGCCAAGAGACCAAAAATCCTCAACTAACTAAGCCTTGAAAAAGGCCATTATGGCTACTTCTAGGAATCCCGATGTGAGCCATCATGCACCCAGTTATACTAGGGCAACCTGGCTTATCCACGTCTGGATATTCGGAGTGTAAAGTTTATCCTTCCGCCTTGGAAAGCAAACCCATGTAGGTGTTGGGGAATTGGTTTATCCTTTTACACTAGAGAGTAATTAGTTTATCCTTTCGCAGTGGAGAGCAGACCCAGTTGGGTGTTCGGGAATTGGTTTACCCTCTCACACTGGAGAGCATGGTTAGTCCCTCAAGGGGGCGCAATTCCTGCAATGAGTCCCTAAGAAGAGCGCATGCTTCTTTTGAAGTGCATGAGTGATCAATTGTTGTAAGCATGCAGCCGAGCCAAGTTGTAGATTATTTCTGAATTCCTTATTGAAAAACGACTGAAACGAACGAGAACTTAGCTGTAAGGTAGGAACTGCATAACAATTGGATAGTCATCGGCTTGTGAGGTGGTGCCAGTCGTGCTCTTTCAGTCTTCGGGCTTTGATGTATCGGGAGGTCAAACATGGTACTTTTTTCAGATTGTAGGTGTTCCACTGCTTTTCGATCTCTTTGTCGTTCATGGTGGCGAGGGTGTAATTTCCTTTGCCACCTACTCTGCTGATCTTGTACGAACCTTCCAAGATGGGATTCATCTTTTTGAAGCCTTCTCTACTGGCAGTGATGAAGGTTTTCCTTAGGAGTAGATCTTCGGGCTGAAACTATCGGATCTTGGCCTTTTTGTTGTAGCTAGAGATGAGTTAATGCTGGCAAGCTGAGATGCGGGTGATGATCTGACCATGTTTCTCCTCTGTCAGATCTAAGCTTGTGGTTATCTTCTTACGGTTATGCTTGATGCTTGGCAGTTGAGTGCTGATACTTGGCACGATGACATTGGGATGAATGATCGCTTCTGAACCAAATGTCAAAGAAAAATGAGTCTCACTGATGACTTGTCGTTTGGTGGTGTGATACACCCACATACATCCAGGAAGTTCATCTAGCCATTTCCCCTTCTTGTTTAAGAGGGACTTCTTGAGGCAATCGAGGATCGTCTTATGGGATATTTCAACCTGCCCATTACCTTGAGGATATCTCGGCGTGGACATGTGTTGCTTGATGCCATACTTTTGGAAGAGCTTCACCAAATCTTTGCCTACAAATTGCGGGGCATTGTCTGTGATGATGGATTGAGGGACGCCAAATCAACAAATGATTTTCCTTCATATGAAGCGCTATATGTCCGCTTGTGTCGTGGTAGTCATGGGCTCTGCTTCTACCCAATTGGTGAAGTAATTGGTTGTCACAATCGTCATGCCTTTGCCCCCAGTAACGGACGACATTGGCCCTACCAAGTCGATTGCCCACTACATGAATGGCCAAAGACTATTATGTGAATGTAATTTGCTGGCAGGTAGTGCTGGTATCGGCTTGTAGCGTTGGCAGCGATTGCACTTTTGTACTAACTTCTTAGCGCCTTGGTGCATGGTAGGCCAGTAGTAGCCTACGTTTAGAGCATTATGTGCTAAGGATTGGCCTCTAAAGTGATTTCCACAAACGCCTTCATGGATTGAGCTTAGAACCTTTAGGTCGTCGAGAGGCGTTAAGCAAATGAGATGTGGTCCGGTGTAGGATCTTCGGATGAGAATGTCGTTCCACATGTAGTACGTGCTGCCTTTATTTGGAGCTTTCTAGACTCCAATCTTTCCATGGAAAGTGTGCCATTGACCAGGTAGTCTATCATGGAATCTTGCCAGTTTGGAGTTGTACTAACCTATGACACCTCGGCTGCTGGCTCCACCCCTATGCTCGGCTTGTCTAGATACTCTACCGGAATAGAACGTTTGAGTTAGTGGTCGAGAGCGGAGCCTAGGCAGGATAGTACGTCTGCATGAGCGTTGTTTGCATGCGGAACTTGAATGAGGGTGTAAGTCTGAAATGCCTCAAGTAGTCTAGCTAGTGATTAGTTGGAAATCAGAATGAATTGCAAGTTTTTTCACTGCCAAGGTTTTTGCCATTCCAAGGCCTACTAACAGGGCCTCGTACTCTGATTCGTTGCTGGATGTTTTGAAGCCTAAAGTGATCGTCCGCTCAAGCATTGAACCGTCTGGGGTGATAAAGACCACGCTTGTTTCTGAGCTCGACTGCTTCTGGAGCATCAATAGGTCGTTCTGTTGCGTCACCTAGGCTAGGCGTGGAGGTGCGATAAGGAGCCGTGGAGTTGGGGCCATGTTACACATAGCAATAGATGCTCAATTGTCGGTATCGGGCTGCTTTAGAGTTAAATTATGGAACAAGGGTCGGTTGGGGCTGTGTGACACGCAACAGAAGATGGTACTCAACTTACCGGCACATGTTGCTCTTATGTAGAATCCTCTGCTTCTAAGTGTCTTTATAATGTTCGTCTGCCCTTGGCGTGCCTTTTGAGCTGAGTTGTTGCGTTCGTCAAAAACCTTTGCACCGCCAGTGTCTGTGCCTTTATCGTCGTGCATCTAGATTGGGCAAAATAGTGTCATGAAGATGACTGCGTGCGTCTAAAGGTATAACTTGAGCTTCGCGGTTGCAACAACTGTCACCAAAGTTAGCTTTTGAATTTCTGGTAGTTGGTTTCCGAATCAATGAGAGCTTTTGAACAGTGGAATACAAGTAGTTGGGCCCCCAACTCTTCTCGTATAAAGGTAGAGCTTATTGCTGCTTCAAATGTGGCTGCTCGTCTAGTCAGACCTTGAATCTCCTTCAAAGTAGTAGGGGACTTCATATTCAAGATCGCTCGGATTTGCCTTAAATGTGCATCGACGAACCTTGTCCCAAAGTGCATGCTTCTCTGCCAGAGCAAAAGAGTCTACCAGAGTTAGATCTTATTTTATGATCAACTCCCCGAATAGCAGGTGGTTTGCTAGGAGTCATTTTTGGAAGGTTGCTCTAGCTATCGAGTCATTGCATTCGACTATCTTTGCCTTTTCTGCTTTGAACCTCTTCACATAGTCGCAAAGCGAATCCTTTGGGTTCTTCTTGACGTTGAACAAGTGGAAAGACTTTTTCTTGATTGAGCGATAAGATGAATATTCTTTGGTGAAAACCAGAGAAATCGAAACTCCAGATGGATTGTGGCGGCAGGGTGTAGAACTAATCTTGTGCCTCACCTTGCAAAGTGGTGGCAAATATCTTGCACATGAGATCATCGTTATTTTGATAGAGGATCATTGCGCTTCGGTAGTGCTTTAGGTGTTTCTTCGGGTCACCATCCCCTTTGAAGGATGTGAAATGTGGCATGTTAAACTTGCATGGAGGCTCTGCCTGCTCGATCTCATCCATGAAGGGTGACTAAACTTGCATAGAGGCTCTGCCTGCTCGATCTCGTCCATGAAGGGTGACTTGCTTATGTTTGTCATGTTTCATCGTAGTGCCTCGTTATTGACCTTATTGTGTTGGATATCACGCAATCACTTAGTCAGGAGCCTTTTTACTTCTTCCTGAATCTGCCTTTGTTGGGGGTAACGGAGCTCTCGACTGCCCCTGGTCGTGACCTACTGGTTTAGGCTGCTCTTCTACGTGCTCGACTTGTTTATGCCACGACTGCAATGCATGTGGCTCGTTCCTAGTAGGCGAAGGAAATCTTCGCAGGCTGCTGGTTGAGCTTGAGCCAGACTGAGTGACGGCTTCTCTCCGTCCTTCGTGCTACCTACTCCAATGTGAGGTGCAGGATGCTCCTTACGGGCCTAGCCATGAATGAACACTTCGCCTGGAAGGTTGCTCATGTTGACTATCGGAGTGTGGCCCCAATCAGGAATGTATGCTCGTCCGTGGGCCTAGTCGAGAGTGCACGCTCCTTTGCACGCTAAGACGAGAGTATATGTTATCTAAAGGGCCCAATCGGGAGTGTACACTGCCCGAACGCTCAATTCGTGGCTGGTTGAGCAGCTACTTGCTGGGACACTGTTGGAAAGGTTCTTCGTCTGCCCTTGTCTTACTTTGGGACACCTCGTCTTGGGCACGTTGCATCTTAGTACGCTACAAGAGTTGATTCACCAAGGTCGTCTGCTGTGCAAGGGAGCTTGTCAATTCTATGACTTGTCGAGACAATTGTTATTCTCCATTTAGGTTGGAAAAGCTTGGAAAGAATGTGTCTCCTTGAGCAGTGGAAGTATGGTAGACTTCAGGCGCGAGATTTAAGTTGCGAAATGTCAAATCAGCAGAGAAATATGGTGAAAATGCCCCCGGTTCAATCGTAGGCCCAAAATTTTGAAGCTTAGACAGTTGAACTAATCTTGGACCGATTTGGGATGCTTGGAAGGCCACTGGAGCAGGCTGGGCCACAGGAGTGGGCTGCTTGGCCTGTGGTGCACGTGGGTGTGAGGCTAGGGCTCGGCTTGGCAACGTGTTGGGCTCGTGTTGGGCTTGGGCAGGTTGGCTAGGGCTTGGGCCTTCGAAGGTTGAAGTGGCACGGCTTGGGTTGTAGCCTTGGCGCCATGGGTTTTGCCAAGGGTGGCCATCGTGGTGGTTGCCACGGTGGTGCCCCGTGGGGGTGATGCCGCTCCACTCATCATTATGTTGAGACTTGTAGATCGTCGCGGTCCTAATCCTTGAACGTCAGAATTTCCGTTCGTCGAGGTTTCCAAATCTCTTGCCATTGTACTTTTCTTTTACATTTTATCAAAGAATTTTTAAAAATAAAAAATTCCAAGAATAAAAACATACAAAAAATCTACAAATGAACAAGAAAACAAAAAAACCTTGGATGCGAGAGTCTTCTACGAGTGTGTGACTTAACTCTCAATGAAAGCACCAATTTGTGGATGCAAATTTCTTCCTCCTTGTTCTTGGACAAAATTGCACCTACAAAACAAACAACACCTTAGGTCAAGGCCAAAAGCCTCACGCGTCCACGGTGAATGGGGGGCTTTGGCCGAAGATTTTCCGATGCCAAAGTTAGAATTTTGAGGGAAAAGTGTTTGGAGAATTTAGAGAATTTAACAAGTGTAGAACTTAGGTTTTGGAGAAAATGAGGGTGTTTATATAGGGGTGTGGCTGACCCCTTTGGGAGGAGTTGGATTGGCCACTTGGATGGTTTTTTTGGGTGAGATTCATGATTTGTAGCTAATTAATAAATTAATTGAATAATAAATCAATTAATTAGCTAATTAATATAATTTGAAAGAAAATATTTGGGGGTTACCTTGTGGAGAATATTTGATGAGGATGGTTGAAATAAGTTTTGAATAAATACCTATTTTGGGCACTTTTGACTTGATTGAGGGATGGTTATCCACTGCTCGCGAGTAGGAGTTACAGTGGTCCTCGAGGGTAATTTTGTCATTTTTACCCAAAAATCTACGTGTCACCTCCATAGTTTTCTTGATTATTTTTTGCTCCATAATATCACCACCACCTAACATAGTGAAAGTATGAATAATTCTCTAAAACAGTATGCCAATTACAAACATAATTTGCTGTGTTTTTTTTAACTATTTTTAGAGACTAGTTGAGGATCACTGTTATGAAGAATTAAAGGCCGACTTTAAAGCAAGTCAAAGTTTTCTAGCATTGTCATTTCCGATTGAAATCTTGAAGCTTGCAACTAGTGTTTACACACTAAAAGTGTTTAGTGTATTTCAGTGTATTTTAGAATGAGCTATGTAAAGCTCATGATTGTGTGTTGAACTTCTTGGGTGAGTGGTATAGTGAGAAAATATGGACTTGCTCTTCATGGAAGGCATGCATACCATATTGTCACATATAACTCAATCGGCAACACCATATCTTGTAGTTGCAAAAAGTTCGAGTTTGCTGGAATGTTGTGTGCTCATGACTCAATACATTATGAAGAGATGGACAAGAAATGTTAAGGATAAAAATGCGAAATCTACTTGCATGACTACAAATGAAAGTGACCCAAAATTAGAAGTAGCAAGGCGCTATAGAGAGATATGCCGATTGAATATTCAACTAGCAACAAGGGCAGCAGAATCTCAACAAGCATATGAAATTGCTATAAGGGAACTTACAAACACATTGGCAGATATTGATGCATCCTTCAGTGAAAAAAAAAAATTCAAAAACCTCAAGTCCTCTACCCAGCTGTTAATAATGTGTCTCCGCTTGAAGAAAATATTTATGTTGATGGCGATCATAACACTAGAGTAAGAGGAATTAAAACTAAAGAAAGATCAATCAGTGGATCTAGTAGGCCAAAAAGTTCTTTGGAAAAGGCCACAAAAAAAGAAAGAAAAGTGCTAGAAAAAAGGCATTGCATACATTAAGTGCTCCTGCCACACAAAGTGTTATGGCTTCCACCATCCTAATCCAACACGTATGTTTTATCTTTAATTAATTAACATGATTTCATAAGGGTGCATTAAAGTTAGTTACTTATTTGTATTAATCAACTACCATGAACAGACTTCTTGTAATTTAACCATGGGTGTGCCAATCCAAACTATGAATCGGTTACCTACAAACTTTGTTCAGGTATTCCTTTCATTATCAGTTTTTAACTTGTGTTTGCTTATCATTTCTTTTTCTTCTTAATCTTATTGAGTCATTTTTTTATTTTCTTTGTCCAACTCATGCACTACACAGCTTCATGGTGGCAATAATTTAAACACAAGTTTTCTAGTCCATGAGCAAAATGTAATGCCTCCACAAACGCAATTTAGACAACCATTTTAATTTGCCCAAGTATTATCACTTTAAAGTGTATTTAGTAATTCATCTTATCATTATTTTAAGTATGTTACTCGTTGCACTTATTTTTATTTATGTTGTTTGCCTGCATATCTACGCCAGCAAAACCACATGGGAGGCTATATTACCGTAGGCAGTTATCGGCAATGTTCCTCGAACATGGCTACCTTATCACAAGTAATATAGTTAATCTAAAAACTTAAACTACTTTATTTTGAGTAATTTGTACATAAATAATGATACAAATTATTTCATTCCATGTTTTATGAATGCAGACACGATTGGAAGAAGAACTAGATTTGCTTGGATCTCAATTTACAAGCTAAGAAGAGTCATCATATGGACGTGCAAGATGATAAGTGAGATAAGATTAGAGAATGAGAGGAAAAGGATTGTAGCACCGATGATTTTTCCAAGTCTGTTTCAAAGAGTCATGCTAATATGTTCTAGACGCATGGTAGAGTCTGAGTGAGTAAAACTACATGGGTTTAAAATCAAGATTTCACTCAATTCTTGTTATGCTCTTGTGATATTCGTAAGCTGACAAGCACATGAATTGTTGCCATCAATTTATTAAGGCAATTTCATGACCTTTACTCATGTATCCAATTTCATTGCTACCAGAGCTTTTGGCATTTTCATCTATTATGGTTATATCAAGGTATTGTGATCTTTCAATTTGTATTAGCACGGATTAGTCGATATCAGTTAGTAGTTCAGTTTCTTTGGATGAGACCATGAATTATTTGATAAGAACTCCAGAATTTGAACATACTGACGATGAAGATTTTTCAGAAGTTAACTCTATTGACAAGAAAACAACTAAAAGGCTCTTTGTTCATAGCTGTTCATCACACTTCGATTGTAATTGAACACCCGTTTGTGCTCAATTAAAACCATGCACAACATCAGTGGTTTCGATGAACCTTTTCGTGGCGCTTCCCTGCGCTTGTACTTTACTTGGTTATTTGCGGAAGGAAAGTCAATAGATGAATCTCTTTGCACGGGCTTTTTTGGCTCCATGGTTTAACTTTTATTGTTCTATGTCGTGCTCAACACTTTGCACATGAATTTTTGGCTCCACGGTACAATGCTTGGACATGGAGACTGAAAATTCGAAATGGAATTAAAGACCAAAATTTGGGCAAAGGCCAGCAATGAAAAAAAACAAACAAACAATCATCTCCACTAACTAATCTATCTCAACCTCTTCACATGTCTCATTCACAAATAAAATGAGAAAAAAAATTACTTACAGTAGCTCCTTCACCAGAGTCGTGCACTACTCTATGCATATGGATATTTGGAAGAGTCCAAATGTGTATGCCTTATGCAATTTCTTTTTCCAAAAATTTAGCAGATAACAGAAGTTTAAGGATAACAGAAAAAATAACGGAGTTAGGATTAATGAGTGGGTGGACACGTGTCGCATATTTAGAAGGGTACATAGGGCCCACAGGGGTATTTGGGTGCAGAAAATCTAGACTAGCATTCCTTATCTTTAAACATGTGTATGTTGTAGAAATTTGGATTGATTAGACTAGGACTGTCATACAGAGAATCAAAGTTTCAAAGATTGTATAAAATATATTAAGCATTTTATAGTAGTTTGAGTGAATGTGATACTTATAACACTATTGTGACACACGTGTGAGTTCAATAATTGTGAAAGTCGTACTTTTTACAAAATTAGTTTGGAACTATCACACCCGAAGTTAATGCATGATTATAGTTTTGGACCATATTGATTGAATCAAGCTTTTGAGTTTAGCTTGTCCTTGGTTGAATATATTGGGACATTGCTGGCTGCCCATTACTTTCTTGTTGTTTGTTGTTTGATTGAATCAAGCATGTTGCCTGCCTGAGCATAGCTTTCCTAGTTTTGCAATCTTCATAGTATCAAGTCGTTTCCTTTTCCTAACCATTTACCACAAGAGTTGAATCCTTTTATTCCTCCGAGAAACTAAAATCAATTTGAGGGTAGCCTATTGGTATTGGGGTGTAAGTTCGAATGAAACTTCCAATTTCGCCATTAACATTTTCAATTCGAATTTGAAATTTTCCGAATTCAAATATTTCTAAGAAAAATAAAAAGAAAATTATAATGCATTTAGAGATTTAGAGAATTCTTAATTTCCAAACCAAATTATTTTAAAATTTTTGATTAAAAATTCCAAACTATTCTAACTTTTCTTATAGCGATTTACTAAAAATTTTTATTTTGTAATTATCTTTTATATTTTCATCATATTCATTGTTAGTTTGAATATACTCATAAAAGTGATAAACATTGCAGCATACTGTGGCAAATCTATCATTCGAATCTTGGGGTCCTAGTGTGAAAGGTTCACTTTTTTAGATAGAAACATAGTGCAAAACTTGCAAATTTGTTTTCTGTTTATTCATTGAGGCATTCGTCTAACATTTGGTGGGCTTGTTGTCGTCGGTTAAATGTTGCACATATGCCAACATAGATCAAAATGTCGAAGCAATGTGATGAGTGATATCAAGAGAATTTGTCGAGTGTTGTCGACGTAGCTTGTCGAGATAAAAAAGCAAGTATTACATCAAACACTTGATAAATACAAAAAGAGACTTGTACAAAACATTTGAAGAGTCTCAGAAGACCTTCACATGTATAATTGTCGAACTCTTGGTGTCCTGAAACCACTTTGGTCCTAGTGTGCATCCGCCTCTAGTAGCATATACAAAATTAAATAAATTTATACACAAACACATATACCAAATATTAAGTTATGTTTCAATAACTCGTAAATATATGAATTGGAATTATGTTTTGAAAATTCAAAATTTAGAAATTGTTTCCCTAATTTCCAAGTGTTACTAGGGAATTGAATGCTAGCTTACTCTGTTACGGAAGATGAGGTTCGAAGGGCTTTGTTTCAAATGTATCCGTTTAAATCCCCAGGGCCTGATGAGATGCTACCATTATTTTATCAAAAGTTCTGCCATATTGTGGGCAATGATGTAGTGGGTACGGTGCAGTCCTTTGTGTCAGGAAGGCTACTGAAAGAGGTATGTTATACACATGTGGTGTTGATACCGAAGGTGAAGGAACCTCAGGACATGTCTCAATTGGGTTTGATTAGTTTCTGCAATGTTCTCTACAAAATTTGTGCTAAAGTTTTGGCGAATAGGTTAAAGCCTTTGTTGTCAACACCAATTTCACCATTTCAAAGTGCTTTCGTCCTGGAAGGTTAATTTCTAATAATTCTTTGTTAGCATCTGAGGTTGGTCATTTCCTTCATAATAAAAGGAGTGGGAAAGAGGGATTCCTTATGCTTAAATTGGATTTAAGTAAGGCATATGACCGGGTGGAATGGAGCTTTTTGGAAACTATGATGAAACAAATGGGTTTTGCCGATGCTTGGGTGGCTCTTGTTATGGCTTGTGTGTCTCCAGTTTCGTACTCTTTCTGTGTTAACGGGGATACAAAAGGTTATTTGATTCCTTCGAGAGGTCTATGACACGGTGATCCGCTCTCTCCATATCTCATTTTGCTTTGCGTGGAAGGGTTATTTGCCCTCATTTCTACAAAAGAAAAGGAGGGCTTGTTTTATGGGATTCAGTTGGCAGAATTGGCACCATGTCTTCACCATTTGTTGTTTACAGATGATAATTTGTTCTTCGCACGGGCTACGGTTGATGACTGCGAGGTGGTCCAACATGTGTTAGATGTGTACTATCAAGGATCCGTTCAGGCAATTAATTTTCATAAAAGCAGTGTGGCATTTAGTGTTAATATTGCACCACACTTGCAAGATCAACTCACCTCTTTTCTGAGGGTATAGTGTGTTGAGCGCCATGAGCGTTATTTGGGCTTGCCAAATTTTGTGGGTAAAAATAAGAAGCAGACCTTTTCTTTCATCAATGAGCGGGTTGCTAAACATCTTAATAGATGGAAGAGTAAAATGTTGAGTAGTGAAGAGCGGGAGCTACTTATCAAGGTGGTGACCTAAGCCCCTCCGGCATATGCCATGCAAAACATCTTATTGCCTAAAACCTTTGTTGAAGAACTGCAACAACTAATGGCACGCTTCTGGTGGAGTAGTGATATCGAATCCCGTAAAATTCATTGGATATCTTGGGAGAAGATGTGTAGTCCTAAACAAGAAGGCGAATTGGGTTTTCGGGATCTTTATGCATTCAATTTAGCCTTTTTGGCAAAGCAAGGTTAAAGGCTAGTTCACTATCCGGAGTCATTGGTAGCTCTAGTATTGAAAGCTAAGTATTTCCTAGTGGATCGTTTTGGGATGTCGTGGCACCAGTGTCAGCTTTGTATGTTTGGAAGAGTATTTTGAAGTCACAAAGTGTGTTGGAGCTATGCTCACGATGGGCGATTGGCAATGGTAAATGATGTTCAGGTATGGCACAATTGATGGTTGCCTAGACCATTTACCTTCAGGATTCTTACATCATCCCCTCCTCATCTTGCGGAGCTTCGAGTGAAGGATTTGATTACACCATAGGGTATAGCTTGGAGAGTTGATTTGCTCCAACAACTTTTTTCGGAGGAAGAGGTTCTATTGATTACACCATAGGCTATGCATCCCCATATGTTATGGCATCCTATTCTTCTCATGGTGGAGTGCCTACGTTGGGCTATGGAAAGCCATTTGGAAGGCTTGGGTGTTGCCTAAAGTGAAAATGTGTGCACTAATACCTTACCAACGAGATCAAATTTGGTTACCAAATGAGTAAGGCTTGATGTTTCCTGTCCGAGATGTGATGGCTCCGGGAAACAGTGCAACACGTGTTACGGGACTACAATTTCTCGCGTGCAATGTGGTTTGCTGTGCCTTGGGGCCTGGGTAAGATGTCGAGTTCTGATGAGCCTAAGGAATGATTGTTCAACCTTTTGGATGAGAAGACGATGGATTTTGAAGTAGTATTTATGCTAATTTGGGCTCTGTGGAAGGAAATAAATTGTATGGTCTGGGAGGGGCGTATTAACATCCCTTTCGAGTTGGTTTAGCGGTCTCTGTCTTGGTTGCATGATTTTCATGTAGCTAATAAACTGCCCACCCTGGTTAAGGAACCTCGACAACAACGATGGATAGCGACTAGTGATGGATGGTTCAAGCTGAAGGTTGATGGAGCAACAAAAATGGTGGAAAGGATTGGAGGCGTAGGTGGAGTTATCAGGGGGAGTGATGGTGGTTTCAAGGCAGCGGGAGTGATGGTGGTTTCCAGGCAGCGGGAGTGTGGCGTTTTCAGGGACTGTCATTGATTAAGCAAGTCCAGTTGCTTGCTCTCCATGCAGAGCTGCAACTGATGAGGTCTCTCCGGTGTACCCAAGTGGCAGTCGAAACTGACTCCTTGGAGGCAATGACGGCTTGCAATGAAAGGAACATGGACTTGACAAATCTTGTTTTAATTGCCAATGATATATAGGTGTTGATGGCTGAGTTTGGTGGGTGTACCATTTCATACATCCCACGTTAGTGTACTAGTGTGGCACATCTCCTAGCTAAGTCTTGTTTCTCTAGTGGCGGGACATTCTTTTGGTCTGAGGAACCTCGGATATTATTCGAGATGTACTTCACCAAGATGTACACTTGATTTGAGTTATTTTATCAATAAAGCTATCATATCAACAACAACAACAACAACAACAACAACAAAGCCTTTTCCCACTAAGTGGGGTCGGCTATATGAATCCTAGAACACCATTGCGCTCGGTTTTGTGTCATGTCCTCCGTTAGATCCAAGTACTCAAGTCTTTTCTTAGGGTCTCTTCCAAAGTTTTCCTAGGTCTTCCTCTATCCCTTCGGCCCTGAACCTCTGTCCTGTAGTCACATTTTCGAACCGGAGCGTCAGTAGGCCTTCTTTACACATGTCCAAACCACCGGAACCGATTTTCTCTCATCTTTCCTTCAATTTTGGCTACTCCTACTTTGCCTCGGATATCCTCATTCCCAATCTTATCCTTTCTCGTGTGCCCATACATCCCACGAAGCATCCTCATCTCCGCTACACCCATTTTGTGTACGTGTTGATGCTTCACCGCCCAACATTCTGTGCCATACAACATCGCTGGCCTTATTGCCGTCCTATAAAATTTTCCTTTGAGCTTCAGTGGCCTACGACGGTCACACAACACGCCGGATGCACTCTTACACTTCATCCATCCAGCTTGTATTCTATGGTTGAGATCTCCATCTAATTTTCCGTTCTCTTGCAAAATAGATCTTAGGTAGCGAAAACGGTCACTTTTTGTGATCTTCGCTAGATTGCTCCGGTCATTAGTGTGGATAAGTATATAAATGGATAGAGATAGGAAAGCAAACACAAGATGTACGTGGTTGACCCAGATTGGCTACGTCCACGGAATAGAGGAGTTCTCATTAATTGTGAAGGGTTTACACAAGTACATAGGTTCAAGCTCTCCTTTAGTGAGTACAAGTGAATGATTTAGTACAAATGACATTAGGAAATATTGTGGGAGAATGATCTCGTAACCACGAAACTTCTAAGTACCGGAGTGTGGTATCATCTTGACTTGCCTTATCTGTCTCATAGGTAGATGTGGCATCTTCTCTAGAAGTACTCTTCCTCCATCCAGGGGTGGTATCTGTAACTGGTGGAGATGCACAAGGTAATGTATCAATTTCACTTGAAGCTTACTTGTAGTTTCAGGCTTGGTCAAGCGCGATACAAACCATGTAGTAGGAGTCCCCCAAGTCACCGGGCTAGAGGATCTGCTGAAAGAGGTGACAGACAAGGTAAGCAATCAGAGCTCCGGCTGATTGTTCACATTCTCCCTATCTTGCAGGCAGCATGAAGGATAAAGAGAAGAAAAATGAGAAGAGATGATATGGGATACTTTTGCTTTTGAATAAGTAACTTTCCACAAGCTTATTCTTGAACCGGGCTGGAGGGTTTTCTGGTTTCCTCCAGAGTATAAGGCCGACTGAAGAATTTGAGGGTCAAAACAAGTCCATCAAATCTAGAGTACGTTCAACCCTGCTGATATGGGATACTTTTGCTTTTGACAGAGTAGTGGATGTATCGGCACGTGTGCTGTTACGCTTGTCTCCACATGCTTCCTTGTATCCTTCTCACTTGCCCTATCTGTTCCTCAGGCAGATGCGGTATCTTCCCTGGAAGCATAAGATGTTGAAGATGAGTACTCGAGAGCAATGCCAGGTAAGTAATCAGGTAAGGGGTTCCAGGCAGTCAGTTCCTGGCTGGAAGCTTGATTCCAAGTGCTGACTGATTGCTCTCTTTCTCCTTGTCTTGCAGGTAAGAACAAGGCCAAAGGAAAAGACAGGGAAAAAGCATGATATGGGATACTCTTGCTTTTAACCCTGATGATATGAGATATTCTTGCTCTAGTATAGCTTGTTTACAGAGGTATTATCCGGGGGAAAGAAAGTTGAATATTTCGAAAGGCTTCGTTGGGAGTGCCCTCTCAGATAAGAGAAAGGGTTGAGCATTTTTGCAGGTCTGCCTGTCCGTTAGGGATGGAGGTCGACATATATAAGAGTCTCCCTAACATCAAGTAATAATGCTATTCCTTTACCCTGCTTGGTCATAGCACGGTAGTGGGAGCTGTCAGCTTCACATGTTTTAACTCTGTCAGAGCACTTTGAAAAAGTGGTCTGTGGTATCTGGAAAGCTGATGTTGCGTGTGAAGATTACAGACAAGCTTTATCCAAGGAGATCCAGCTCTTGAAGTTGGGAAATTGGTGCCTCTTCGGTTTTCGAACAAGCAATCCTGTCGGGGGTCTGGCTCTCGAGATTCGGAGAACGATGCCTCTTCGATTTTTGAGAAAGCAATCATGTTGGGGGTCTGGCTCTCGAGATTCGGAGAGCGGTCTCTTCGATTTTTGAGAAAGTAATCATGTTGGGAGTCTGGCTCTCGAGATTCGGAGGGTGGTGCCTCTTCGATTTTGGAGCAAGCAATCTTGTTGAGAGTGTTTTCTCGAATGTGAGTAAAGGTTGGGCATGTTTGCTAGTCTACCTTGCCACGAAACACAGAGGTTGACACACAGGGACTTTCCAATTATCCAGCAGTGGTACTGTTCCTTTACCCTCTCTTCGATTTTTGAGAAAATAATCATGTTGGGAGTCTGGCTCTCGAGATTCGGAGGGCGGTGCCTCTTCGATTTTGGAGCAAGCAATCTTGTTGGGAGTGTTTTCTCGAATGTGAGTAAAGGTTGGGCATGTTTGCTAGTCTACCTTGCCACGGAGCACAAAGGTTGACACACAGGGACTTTCCAATTATCCAGCAGTGGTACTGTTCCTTTACCATCTCTTCGATTTTTGAGAAAGTAATCATGTTGAGAGTCTGGCTCTCGAGATTCGGAGGGCGGTGCCTCTTCGATTTTGGAGCAAGCAATCCTGTTGGGAGTGTTTTCTCGAATGTGAGTAAAGGTTGGGCATGTTTGCTAGTCTACCTTGCCACGAAGCATAGAGGTTGACACACCGGGACTTTCCAATTATCCAGCAGTGGTACTGTTCCTTTACCCTTGTGGGTAATAATATGGTAGCTAGACCTTCAAAATTTATGTGTCTAAACTTTGTTAGTGTTGTTTCTTTGCAATTCTTTTACTCTTCTTGGTCAGAGCGATGTAGCGGGAGCTGTAAGCTTCACGTGTCTCAACTTTGTCAGAGAACTTTGGAAAAGTTATCTGTGGTACCCATGAGTTACTGTTGCGTGTGGGAAGTGGGTGATTGAACAGTACAATTCATGTGTTTTCTACTTCGCCAGAATCTTCGACAGAATGCCCATAATTTTTGCAAAGCTGAGTGGGCGTTTGACAGGTGCTGACAAGGCTGGAAAAGTAGGTGCCTCTTCGATTTCTGGGATCGGCCCTCGTGGTCTCTGAGCAACCCAGCTTTTGAGAAAGCAAGCCTCTTCGATTTCTGAGATCGGCCTTCGTGGTATTTGAGTAGCCCAGCTTTTGAGAAAGAAAACGCCTCTTCGATTTCTGAGATCGACCCTCGTGGTCTCTGAGCAGCCCAGCTTTTGAGAAAGCAAACGCCTCTTCGATTTCTGAGCAGGCGCCTCTTCGATTTCTGAAGCTTCGTCGAGTGCAGATTTTTATAGGGGCTGACATTAAGTTCCAAAGCACACTTGAATATCCACCAGTAGAAGCTCCAGTCTTACACTTCTAAGATCTTGATTTGTCCGACCTCTTCTCTCTTCAACACCTTTGAAAATTTCTGGCCCCTCCGACCGTCGTTTTGACTTGAACTTTGTTGAAGAGGCAGCCCCGCCTTCTCCAGAGAACATATGGCGCCCATCCTTCGTCTCCCCTACTGGTCCTCTTACCGTTGGGGATTCCGTGATGAAGAATGATATGACCGCTGCGGTAGTGGCCAGGAACCTTCTCACTCCTAAAGATAACAGACTACTTTCCAAACGGTCTAATGAGTTGACTGTTAAGGATTCTCTAGCTCTCAGTATTCAGTGTGCAGGTTCTGTGTCTAATATGGCCCAACGCCTATTTGCTCGAACCCGCCAAGTTGAATCATTGGCGGCTGAAGTGACGAGTCTCAAACAGGAGATTAGAGGGCTCAAGCATGAGAATAAACAATTGCACCGGCTCGCACATGACTATGCTACAAACATGAAGATGAAGCTTGACCAGATGAAGGAATCTGATGGTCAGGTTTTACTTGATCATCAGAGATTTGTGAGTTTGTTCCAAAGGCATTTATTGCCTTCGTCTTCTAGGGCTATACCGCTTAATGAAGCTCCAAATGATCAACCTCTGATGCCTCCTCCTTCTAGGGTTTTGTCCAGTACTGAGGCTCCGAATGATCCCCCTCCGGTGCCTTCTCTTTCTGGGGCTCTACCGACTGCTGAGACTTCTCCTAAGCAACCTTTGTGAAGGCTCCCTCTTGTTTGTTTATTTTGACTCAAGTATATGTACATATTTGTAACTTATCGGGGATATCAATAAATAAGCTTTCCTTCATTTCAACATATTGTGTTAAATACACCAAAGCCTTCTTCGCTAAGTTCTTTGAATTTTCTTTTGTTGAAGCTTGTATGTTGAAGCTTTGTGAGTGGAGCATGTAGGTTGAGGTAGTGTTCCCTTAATTTCCCGAGCGAGGAAAACTTCTCGGTTGGAGACTTGGAAAATCCGAGTCACTGAGTGGGATCGGCTATATGAATCTTAGAACGCCATTGTGTTCTGTCCTATGTCATGTCCGCCGTTAGATCCAAGTACTCTAAGTCTTTTCTTAGGGTCTCTTCCAAAGTTTTCCTAGGTCTTCTTCTACCCCTTCGGCCCTGAACCTCTGTCCTATAGTCGCATCTTCTAATCGGAGCGTCAGTAGGCCTTCTTTGCACATGTCCAAACCACCGTAACCGATTTTCTCTCATCTTTCCTTCAATTTCGGCTACTCCTACTTTACCCCGGATATCCTCATTCCTAATCTTATCCTTTCTCGTGTACCCACACATCCAACGAAGCATCCTCATCTCTGCCACACCCAACATTCTGTGCCATACAACATCGCCGGCCTTATTGCCGTCCTATAAAATTTTCCCTTGAGCTTCAGTGGCATACGGCGGTCACACAACACGCCGGATGCACTATTCCACTTCATCCATCCATCTTGTATTCTATGGTTGAGATCTCCATCTAATTCTCCGTTCTTTTGCAAGATAGATCCTAGGTAACGAAAACGGTCGCTCTTTGGTATTTCTTGATCTCCGATCCTCACCCTTAACTCGTTTTGGCCTCCATTTGCACTGAACTTGCACTCCATATATTCTGTCTTTGATCGGCTTAGGCGAAGACCTTTAGATTCCAACACTTCTCTCCAAAGGTTAAGCTTTGCATTTACCCCTTCCTGAGTTTCATCTATCAACACTATATCGTCTGCGAAAAGCATACACCAAGGAATATCATCTTGAATATGTCCTGTTAACTCATCCATTACCAACGCAAAAAGGTAAGGACTTAAGGATGAGCCTTGATGTAATCCTACAGTTATGGGAAAGCTTTCGGTTTGTCCTTCATGAGTTCTTACGGCAGTCTTTGCTCCTTCATACATATCCTGTATAGCTTGGATATATGCTACTCGTACTCCTTTATTCTCTAAAATCCTCCAAAGAATGTCTCTTGGGACCCTATCATACGCTTTTTCCAAATCTATAAAGACCATGTGTAAATCCTTTTTCCCATCTCTATATCTTTCCATCAATCTTCGTAAGAGATAGATTGCCTCCATGGTTGAGCGCCCTGGCATGAACCCGAATTGGTTGTCCGAAACCCATGTCTCTTGCCTCAATCTATGCTCAATGACTCTCTCCCAGAGCTTCATTGTATGACTCATTAGCTTAATACCCCTATAGTTCATGCAATTTTGTACATCGCCCTTATTCTTGTAGATAGGCACCAAAGTGCTCATTCGCCACTCATTTGGCATCTTCTTCATTTTCAAAATCCTATTGAAAAGGTCAGTGAGCCATGTTATACCTGTCTCTCCCAAAACTTTCCACACTTCGATTGGTATATCGTCTGGGCCTACTGCTTTTCTATGCTTCATCTTCTTCAAAGCTACGACCACTTCTTCCTTCCGGATTCTACGATAAAAAGAGTAGTTTCTACACTCTTCTGAGTTACTCAACTCCCCTAAAGAAGCACTCCTTTCATGTCCTTCATTGAAAAGATTATGAAAATAACCTTTCCATCTGTCTTTAACCGCGTTTTCTGTAGCAAGAACCTTTCCATCCTCATCCTTAATGCACCTCACTTGGTTTAGGTCCCTTGTCTTCTTTTCCCTTGCT
Organism: Malus sylvestris; assembly: GCF_916048215.2. Taxonomy (NCBI): domain Eukaryota; kingdom Viridiplantae; phylum Streptophyta; class Magnoliopsida; order Rosales; family Rosaceae; genus Malus; species Malus sylvestris. Next base: position 28,223,380 of record NC_062270.1, on the reverse strand, counting down.
CTAGCTAGTTTATAAATATCCAACTCTCCTTCTTTGGTATCTAGTCGCTTATACATATCGTCATAAGCCACTAACTTAGCTTCTCTCACAGCTTTCTTCGCCTCTTGCTTCGCTTTTCTATACCTTTCACCATTTTCATCGGTCCTATCCTTGTATAAGGCTTTAAAATGAAATGTTTGGAATGAAAATTAGAAATTTTGTTTCAAATCCAATCATTGTAAAAACCACCTCTAGTTAGTCACGTGTTATTTTACTCTAGTTGATTAGAAGATGTATCAAAATTGAAGTGCAAAAATAATAAATTTTAGGGTAAATCTCAGTTTACTACCCTTATGTTTCATGGTTTTCAACATTTGGTACATGAAGTTTTTTTCGTTCCAGAGTCATACCTAAAGTGTTAATTTTGGGACAATCTTATACATCCATTAGTCTGGCTGTGAGGTCTTTCGTTAACTGATGACGTGGTGCCCATGTGGACAATAACTGGGCACCACATGTCATTAAGGGGTCCACGTGGAAATTAAAAATTCAAAAAAAAAAATATTTTGGTCATCTTCTACCTCCCCCGACCTTCCCTTCCTCCCTTATCGCTCAATTCTCTCCTCTGCACCAACCCACCAAACTCTCATCTCCTCTCTTCTCCTCTTCGACTTGTCATACATCCACCCTTCCCCCTCCATCTTCGACTCCACCCATCGACCCACCCACCAACCAAACCCTCTAATCTTCTAATTCAACAAAGAAAATGTAACTGCCTCCTACAAATCCTACCTTAAACTGAAAATTCAAGCAAAACCCAATTACCCAGCTGCCACATGCAAATCAACCTAAAAAAAGTCAAACAAAATCCAATTATACAGCAACTTCTACAAATCATAAACTGAAATTTAGGCATGTTGAAGGATAGACGAACCTCTGCTCTTTGCTCGTGTGGTTGTTCACTTTGAACCTTCTCGTTGCACGTCCAGCACAATGTCATCTCGTAGGCGCATCAGAGGACGCCGCCACCTCTCCAAGCACCCACATTTCGTTGAAATCCGCCGTTGCCATTTGGTTTGGAGTTCGGCCGCGATGGCGAGAAATCAAAGTTGAAGTTGAATGGGTCAAAAAGATTTTGGGGATTAGGGTTTTTCATGCTGGGTTTGCTTAATTTTTCTAAAAAATGAAATTTTTTGGGGATTAGGGTTTTTGCAAACGTCGGAATAATGGGGAGAGAGAAGGGAGGGGAGGTGAAGAAGGTGGAGATGGAGTAGGTTGGGTACAGAGGGATCATGGGAGGGAGATGTGTCGAGAGAGTAAAAAATCAGTAGTGGAAAGGAGCACCGGAGAAATCTTTTGTGTCTTTGCTTCCCAATTCATGTATGCACTGGAGAAAAAAAGAAGAAGGAAAAATCTAAAGGTGGGAGTAGAGTTGGAGGACTAAGGGGGTTGCAGAAGAGAGAAGGGTCTTTGCTTCCCAATTCATGTATGCACTGGAGAAAAAAATAAGAAGGAAAAATCAAAAGGTGGGAGTAAAGTTGGAGGGCTAAGGGGGTTGCAGAAGAGAGAAGGGAGGGTGCGGGTTGCAGAGGAAAGAAGAGAGGGAGGGGGTTGGGGGGAGGTGGAAGACAGGTGGGTTTTCTCTTTTTTTTTTTTTTTGTGATTTTGAATTTTTAATATTTTTAAAAAAAATTAATATTCAAATGGGCCCATATTGACACATGACACACAATTATTGTTCACATGGGCACCATATCATCAGTTAACAAAAGTTCTAATAGAAAACTTAACGGATGTATTAAAATGTCCCAAAATTATAACTTTAGGTACCAAATTGGGACAAAAAAAATTTCATGTACCAAATATTAAAAACTAAGAAACTTCAAGGTAGTAAACTGAGATTAACCCTAAATTGTATAACGAGCATTATGCATAGTCGTGATGTCGTCACAACTTAAAAACAAAATTGAGAGCCGGGTCCAAAAGAAAAGGTATTAAAGTTAGTGCCGGCCTAAGGTTGGCAAATTGATGGTTGCTTGTTTGGGCTCATCTAGCCCTGTTTTGTATAGGGCATCTCACTTCAATTTTTTTTTTTTGGAACAAAAAATATTACTCACGTCAAAAGGTACGGGAATGGATTAAACGACATAATGAATTAGCAATAACATAATATTAAGGATCTCACTTCAACTTGACTTATTTTTTTTGCTTTAGACTTTTATTGCTTTCTCTAATATAATTAGGACCACTTAGTAATACGACATACTATTACTTTTCTCTACTTGTACGTGAGTGTTTTAAGATTTGACTCATATTAATGACGAGTTCAATTCCAATATTATTATGGGGAGTCTACTGTATGACTTATGCTAAATCTTCTACCCTTTAGCACAAGTGTATAAAAAACATATTACAAGCGATATTATACATTAATCTAAAAAATATTTAATTGAAAAGCAGCAAATTGAAGAAGAAACGAATGATATTTACCATCGCCATTTGCATTCATATGGTTGGCAATTACGTTTAAACCTGATAATAGTAGTGAGTAGAGAACCAAATCACTCTGCCAAATACTGCAAATCTATTGATATTATTGGGCCACTTTATTATTTTTCCCATGTGGCTCTTCACACAAATGGTAGAAATTATTGAGAGTTGGTCCACTCATGGTTTAAGGCCAGTCAATTAAATTGCTATTTTTCGTTTCATTATCATCACTTTTACTTAATAGTCTGGAATTACTGAATAGTCAGGAAAATAACGATGAAGTTCGTTTAAAAAGTCAAATTATTTGATAGGCTAGACTACGTAAGATAAATTCTAGCATCCAAACCCAAAACAAGAACTTGCAAAAAATGGACCACTTCGCTTTTAGAATTTGGGTTTTTTCTTTGTTCTACAAACAACAAAGCTATTAAGATCTTACGATTATAGGAAAAGGTATTTTTGGACCACCATATTGCTAATAATGTAAATGGTGGGGCAAATCCTATATAAACTTATTCCTAGAGGGATTTCTAATCGAAGGAGCACCTCAGCCTTAGCTGGAAATTAGGGGGGAAAAGGAAAGTTTCTATGACTTCTTTTATCTCCCAACATGAGCCAATGTAGTTTCTAAATGTGATTGTTGATGATTTTTTGTTTTCAATCTAAAGATAAGGTGAAAACAAAGTACAAATTAATTTACACCGCATGAGAAAATAAGAGGAAAAATGAAGCCTGGGAGTTAAACATGATGAGTATGGTATAGAAATGTCATGTTACCTTTTTGACGTAGATCTGTAGTGGTGACACGTGTGTTACTGGCGACTAGTAAGAGAATGCTCCATATTCTCTATATCAAAAAAATTGATCGCATAGGATAACGTATCCCATATTTTACACCATGTGTAGTTGTTTGATTTCATCAATATATTATCGCAATCATTTTTTCTTTGAAATTTTATTTAGTTTTGTTGTGTTCCTATAAACCATTATTGCATGAGAAGATTACTAAATTGTTCGAAAGTTTTAGGCTTATAGACTGTTTAGGATCAATTTCATCTTTCATACCTCAATTTGTTTAGGATATAGTTTCATACCTCTTTTTAATAAGAGAACACCATACCTAAACTCTAAATGTGCCATTTTGACTTTCAACACTTGAATTCGGTCTCTGTGTCACTGTATCTTTTGCACACCCACCACGCTGTCTCTCCACTTAGGTTTGCTAATTGTTTTTCACTTGAGATAAAATTTGTTTATAATGTCCGACTTACAACACAGTTTTATTCTTTTTTGTTGTTAGAAAATTCATGTGCTTCACACGCAATCCTTCAAAAACAATGTGTATGGATATTCCAAATGTAGAACACCCTTAAAAAAAAAGTCACCACCAAATTCACGCTTTAAGTATTGAAACGAAATAACAAACAAAACTAATACAATCCGGATCCAAATTGTGGCAAATTGTGGGGATATTAGGGATTCTCACATCTTAGTCTTCATCGTACATCATGCAGGAAAAATTTATTTTGAATATTTTTTATTTAAAATTAAATAGAAATAGTACCTAACGAAAACTGGTCACACGATATACGATAAACAGTTAGGATGTGAGGATTCCTAGGACACCAACGTCTTAAAATCCAATATATTTATTTATTTATTTTTGAGTGGGAGAGCGTGTTAAGTCTCGTCTTGGGCTAATCATAATCGAATAGAAAACCTATTACTTATAAGTAAACAAAAATATCACTAAATCGTAGTATTACGTGACAATATATATTTAATATTTAACACAGATATATACATGCACACCGACGTCTTAAATTTTTAAATTTTAAGGGAGAGAGGGAAGGAAGGTTGGTTTGGCATCAACATACAGACATTCACATCGCCCTCAGTCGTCTCCGTCAGTACGTCCCTTTCCCTTTGATTATTTGTACTCCTACTCCTGCTGCCGCCCGTACGCGGCTTCTAGCGAGCTTCCTCCAAATATCAATCCCATTTTCTTCCAAGAAAAAAAATAATAAATAAATAAATAAAGATACAAAATTGGTTTGGTTGGGACCAAATTTTTTTTGTTTTTTTAGGAGTTTATTTTTGCTCACCCCAACGTTATTCTATTTTCAAAAATTTATCAAGTGTTTTTAACAAATCATGATTACGTATGTATTTCATGAGGTCCGTTCTTTTGATTTAGATTGTATTAGCCTGGAATTTCTGTTTAACATATCTATTAAATTATAATAAATTCTACCCTTGGGCAGAAAAAATAAAAAAATAAAAGTTCTTGCCTGCTCTCCACAGCAGAAAAAGAAGAAGAAAAAAACAAACTGAAGTGGGAAAATGGTCCTCTTGGGTTAAGGGATGAGCAAAAAGGACCTCTTTTCTTAATAGAAAAAAATCAGATCTTTATCGTTTTTAATTTCCCATTCCATGTGCTGGTGACAGTTGGACCTTCCCTTTGGTGTGTTGGAACTTCCTGCTCAAATAAGACCCAGACAGATAGTATTCAGATTAAACAGAGTTTAAATTTTGTATTTTATTAAAAATAAAGAGATAGGATTCTCGCCGGATCCTCTTTGTAAGGATTCCTGGATCCTTTAATCCTGTCATTTCATCATATATCGTACGGTCATAAATCATTTTGAATTATATTATTTAAAATTAAACACAAATCGTATCTGACGAAAACTGACCGCACGATGTACGATGAACAGACTGGATTAAAGAATCCAACGGGTATCCTGTCTCAAAAATAAAAGCATAAAAAAAAGAGGGGAGGGGTGGAGTGTAAATCACTCTTCTTGTGTCACTATATGGCTTTGGCTTCTGGTAAGACTGATTTATTATTATTATGTTAATTTAAGATGGGTTAGGTGAGGTTTTGGACAAAAAAAATCCCAAATTGTGCAATACTGCAATTGCCATAGAAGGATCGTAGATCCATATGAAGAGGACACAGCTAGCTAGCCTCATATTTTGACCCTGCTTCTACTTGTCATCTTCATAATATATAATGTCGATTTACAAGTTTGAATATGCATGGATTGAAAATGTACGGCGATTTGGATCCTCGAAGATCATTGAGAGTTTTTGGTTAGTTGGTCATACCTAGGGAAGCATCTGGGATTACTCAAAGTGGTAACGGTAACTAAATGTATGACTTGGGATGGGTGAGATTTCGATTTTTTTAACACGGTAATATGATGAAGATACTTTTATTTTAGTAGATATCAAAGAAAATATATTAAAAATCTGTTTGTATTCTACAACTCATAGACTAAATAGCTAAAATGAATTTCTTTTATGATTTAGATTCTTGTTAGTTCGAAGAATCTTCAAATTTCATCGGTTATGTTATTCTAAAATTATTGTATTTTTGTTTTAATTTGAAATTTTGGTGAATAACAAACCCAACAAAAACAAATAGAGAAGCGTAATTAAGGGAATAGGTAGACGTTGTCGGATGCCTGCTAATATACAACTGAGATTGATTAATTATTACTAATTAAACAAGTATGTGACATGGGCATTTTATGGAGGCCCTTTCCAACTAAATAAAGTTTGTTATTGATGAGAAGGCCTCTCTTTTCACTTTTCATTCAATTTTTACAACAAAGCACATCATCTTTTCAACATTTTTAAATCTTAAGGCTCACCACTTTATTTAACAATTGAATGAGTTTAAATTTTAAAATTTGTGTTTATCGATTACAAAAGTCTCGAAATTTAAACTCATTTAACAATGATAAATATGATGATGAACTTCACCGTCATTTAATGATGTTGAACAAAAATATTCCTCATTTTTCATCCTCTTACTACCACTTGTATTGTGTTGATAAATTCCTATAATCTTGAAGACGGAAAAATGTTTATTTTTTGGTTGGAGACAGGAAAATATTAATAATATTTGTACCAAAAAGAAAAATTAAAACTAAAACTAAATTATAATTCATTTCCATACCCAAGTTTGGGTTTTGCTAATGCTATGGCCCGCGCAGCGCACAACTGATTTTGGTGGTGCGTCCCACATCGAACATGAACCATGTTCCACTGGGAGCCGTTCCGCTGACCTCGTTCGGCCGCCACGTACGTATTTGATCGCCACGTTGTGGACCCCAAATCTAGCTGTCTCCAATCAGCTGATCATCAAATTGGCGCACCTAAGCAACAGCTTCCGGTTTCCGGCTCGAGCCACCCTTCATGTAAACCTGTTGACCTACCTGTTCATTGATTCGCAGAGTTCCGATCTGCTGTGGCGGAGTACATCTCGAGTTCAGCGCTTTCCATTATTTGGAGAAAATAAATTGTAACATTAGTTTCTTAACTTTATCTTAATTGAAATAGTGGCTCTTCAACGAAAAATTTATGATCATTGGTCTCTTAACTCTTCAACATATGCAATTATAATCATTTTCGTCAACTCCATTAAAATTTCAGTCAAAATAAGCTAGCAATAAGGGGTGGTAAGTAGGCTAAGCCTCACGAAAGTCTAGCAACAATGTGGTGAAATTCGTATTTGACAAGAAACAAACCTAACATCTTTTACTTATAAGTTAGAAGGAATATCACTAAACCGTAGTACTAACTAATTAAACTAAATTTTAATATTGCTTTTTTAATTTATTTTATAATCCTCTAACCAAATTTCTGTATACGGTTGACAATTGGCAAGGCCACAGCTACCCGCGTAATCGTAACGACTCTAACGAGAGCTCACGGGAAAACACGTAGGACCTTCCTCTTCGAATCCTCTCTCCTCCAGACACATCTCCACTAAAAACAAGGCCGAGTTCCGACGAGGACCGGTGGTGCGCACTGCGCTCCCGGTTCACCTAAGCCGATCCCGGAGCCGGCTCGCTCGAATCAACACAACGTGGAAGCGCGTATTAATTTAGTTCACACTTAAACAGTTAGACCCAGGTTATTCATTGATGTTAACATTTCGTTTAATTAATTAAACACCCCCAGACACAGTCCAAATATTAATTAATTAATCTAAATTAAATAATTAAAATTAATTAAACTTATATAAATATAAACACTGAAAAGCCAGCCTGAAAGGTTCCAGAGCTGCTCAGAGCTCTCTTTCTCTCCATCTTAGTTGAGCGAATCTCACACATTTCCCAAGAAGGCCTCAACGACACCGTTCTGAGATCGCCGGAAGCTGTCCAGCTCTGTAATTTTGACGGCGAGGCCTCTCCGGCAATGTGTAACTTACGCGCTCTGGTTGTAGCTGCTCTGCTTCTTCACTCTGTAGTAGCTCTGGTCTCTGCTCAGCGATCTAGTCAATGGAAAACACTTAGCGGTAGTCCTCTACACCTCCGGCCTCTGTTTTGCTTCATGTATAAATTTTTCTTGAATTTTTGATAATTTTGTGTTTGGTTGCTGAGAAAATGGAAGAATCCGGGAAATATTTATAAATAGAAAGTAGTTGCTTAATTGCGTATTATATAGTGAGTGTGCATGTAACATGTTTAGTGGAATTAAGTGTATTTCTTGTTGAATAGGGGAAGAAAGTTTCCTTTTTTGTACTAGTTTTTTCCTTGCTTTTGATTTCGAAGCTGAAAAGCCGCTTGATTGATACTGAGAATGAATTCGAAATCGGGCTAGGAGAATTGGTCTATCCCGACTGTATTAATTTTGAGGAGATGTATGATAAAAAAATAACTTAAGGAAATGTGAAACATGGGTTTCAAAATTCGGATTCTTTTAATTGTAAATGTCCTGAAACGACGATTTTTTTTAAAGTTTTCATAATTTCCCAGTGGTTTGATATGGGAACAATTGCTAGAATCTGTTAGTGCTCCCAATTGGGACTCTGTATTATTGTGGTACAATTTTTCTCAACTATATGTTCAATGAGCTAACTGGATTGATCTGGTTTGCAGGAGATGCGCCTAAGGTTGTAGCACGCGGTGGATTTTCAGGGCTCTTTCCAGGTTTTAGTTCCGCGGCGTTCAATTTGGCATTGATCACAAGTGTACCCGATGTGATCTTATGGTGTGATGTTCAGTTAACGAAGGATGGAGCTGGAATTTGCTTTCCAGATCTCTTGTTGAATAATAATTCCAATATTAACGAGGTCTTGCCGCAAAAGGAGAAAACTTACCTAGTTAATGGAGTTAGTACCAAAGGATGGTTTACCGTGGATTATACTTGGGACGGCCTAGTAAATATCTCTGGTGAGTGCAAATTGTCTGAAACTGTTTCTGCTGTATTGTTAATGGTCATGATTTTAACAAGGCTGTGCATGTCAAGTTATCGATTTAGCCGACCCCACTTAGTGGGAAAAGGCTTTGTTGTTGTTGTTGTGCATGTCAAGTTACTTGAATACAGAAGTAGCTAAAAAGGAATTTGCATTTTTTGTTCCCTCTTTTTATTTGTTTATTTAATTTTTTATGAAGGGTGACTGCTGAATTTGAAGATTATGTCGTATAAACTACTTCATATGTACAATTTAGTAAGTAACAAATACAATGTTAAAAGTATATCTGAGATAACATGCTAGCTCGACCACCGCATACACTAGATATATTTATGTGCGTAGAATGTATATATCACTTTGAAAGCAAAAGACAATGTATATGTTATCTATTATTTGTTATTGGTAAGAGAAACAATGCACGTTAACTCCTATAATGTCTTACTGATTTCTTGTCACCCATACAGTTACTCAAGGGATATATTCTCGAACTAATAGGTTTGATGGCAATCTGTACCCAATTCTCCTTGTCGAAGATGTTACGCAGTTCAAACCTCCAGGCTTATGGTTGAATATTCAGGTATAAGATAAACTATAGCTTTCTCATGTCTTTAGAATTGTGCACTCACGTTTTAACCTTTCCTTTAGATTTCTATATCTGTTTGAAGAGATGTCTTTTCTCTAATGCTTTTGCAGCATGATATTTTCTTCTCACAACACAACTTGAGTATGAGAAACTATGTGCTTTCTGTATCTAGACAAGTGGTTGTCAATTATATCTCATCACCGGAGGTGGCTTTTCTGAACAGTATTAAATCACGGGTTAGTCCGAGTGTAACAAAGCTGGTCTTTCGGTTTTTGGGTCAAGATAAGACAGAGCCTTCAACCAACCAAACTTATGGTTCCTTATTGAAGAATCTCACATTTATCAAGACATTTGCCTCAGGAATTCTAATTCCTAAAACTTACATATGGCCTGTCACCAATGATAATTATTTAGTGCCTCACACTTCAGTTGTTTTGGATGCTCATAAAGAAGGGCTAACAGTATTTGGGTCAGATTTTGTGAATGATGTTCCATTGCCCTACAATTACAGTTACGATCCAGTGTCTGAGTACCTGCAATTTGTTGACAATGGTGACTTCAGTGTTGATGGTGTACTATCTGACTTCCCAATAACACCATCAGAGGCCATAGGTAACTTATCTTTTTCCTGTTCATAAGATTTAGTTTTTAGTACGTAACTCTATACGTGTGAAAGAAGATTAATTTTTTTAATGCATCATAGGATGCTTATGAATGATTTAACATTTTTAGGAACTGAATTCAACATATCTTCTAATCTGAACATTTTTTTTTCTTCTATGATCCCTTTTAACCGATCTATGTTATTTAGAAATGTCTCACAAGGGTTCACAAGGAAAAATCTTGGAGAGTTGATATAGGTGTTAATATTTGTTGCTTATTCCAATTTAAAGCATTAAAGTTGTCTTGATGACGATGATTTTTCTTGACTACTGCAGAGTGTTTTGCTCACCTTGCAAGTAATGCTTCAGGACAAGGTACATCATTGTTTTGTGGTGTTTAGATTTAAAAATTGGCCCTTTTCAGCTGAGTTGATATTCATAAATTCTGACTTTATTTTACTGATATACGCAAATATCTGAGCATTTTTGCTATTATGTATTTCTTTCATCTATCTCATGATCTAGCCAAGCCCTTGGTTATCTCGAAATACGGAGCAAGTGGAGACTTCCCTAGTTGTACTGACTTGGCATACACAAAAGCAATAGCAGATGGGGTAGATGTACTTGATTGTCCTGTACAAATATCCAAGGATGGGATACCATTTTGCGCAAGCTCTATAAATCTTATAGATAGCACGACAGTTGCTCAATCAGCTTTTAGCAACCTCACAACAGTTGTTCCAGAAATTAAGGCTGGCAGTGGAATATATACCTTTAGCCTAGCATGGAAAGACATTGAAGGCCTGACCCGTAAGCAGAAATAGAGTGTCATTTTCTTGCTTATCAGTGCGATTTTCAAATTTTACTGTTTTACGTATTTATATGATCTCTTCACAAACCATAGAACCTTTAAGTCTGTATGAGATTTCCGTTTTAAGGCTTCCATTTCACAGATTATGTTATAACTCAGACTGGTGATAAATATTCTTCCTTTTTTTGCTTCTAAACAAGTCACTGGTAAAAGTTTACCAACTTTCTAATACACTTATATTTCTTGAGTGTCACTGTGTTTTAATCTTACACATAACCACTTCCCTTGACATCCTAAATCCTTATATGCCATGTAGGGAGACCCTTGTTAGGAACATTTGTCCCCGGTGCTATTAACTGTTACTTCATAAGAATTCACAATCAAGAACACTTTTCTTGAACAATAATTTGACATCCGCTCTATTAATTTTTTCGTATTGTAAATGTAGCGACAATATCAAATCCCTCGTCGAAGTATGCATTGTTCCGGAATCCAAGGTTCAAAACTGGTGGCAAGTACTTGACATTATCTGATTTCTTGGCCTTGGCAAAGAAGTCAAGCTCTCTTTCTGGTGTCTTGATCGGCATAGAGGTGGGTATTTGCTTCATGTTTCAGTGCTTGGCCTATGATTTCATGCTTTATTTGTTGGAAGAGTAGTTGTTTTTCCTATTTGGGACTCCAAATACAATTTCACCATATCGTTATGGTGGTAACATTTTGTACTGCTTTCTTTCAGTACGCAGCGTATCTTGCAGAGGAGCAGAGATTAAGTGTAACTGATGCAGTCATGAATACCTTGAGCAAAGCAGGTTTTGATAATAAGACAGCGCTAAATGTCAAGATTCAGTCCACTAATAGTTCTGTTCTGATGAAGTTCAAGGAGAAAACCAGTTACGAACTTGTTTACAAAATTGAAGAGAATATTGGTGATACCCTTAGTTCAACTATTGAGGACATCAAGAAGTTTGCGGACTCTGTGGTCATCAACAAGGCCTCTATCTTTCCCGAAAGCGAGGCATTTATCACTGGAGTAACAGATGTTGTATCAAAACTACAAGCCGCTAAGCTTCCGGTTTATGTTGAACTTTTCAGCAATGAGTTTGTAACTCAAGCATGGGACTTCTTCTCAGATCCAACTGTGGAGATCAATTTATTTGTCTCAGGGGCCAATGTTGATGGTGTTATCACAGACTTTCCCAAAACGGCCGCGAGATACAAAAGTAAGTGTGTACGTCTATACATCTTTTTCAGGTCTGAATGATGTTAGATGCATCAGCGCTTTGTAGATTATAATCAGAATGCAAGTCCGTTTTTCTTTTAGCTACTAAGTTTACCGGACATACTTTAGCGACTAATATTTGGTGCTTGATTGTTGCAGAGAACCCGTGTTTACGTCAGAAGGAAATACCCAGCTACATGAGTCCTATTCCGCCAGCCAGTCTGGTACAAGTCATTACCCCTTCATATTTGCCACCTGCTGAGGCTCCAAATCCAGTCCTGACGGAGAGTGATGTGATTGAGCCACCCTTGCCTTCCGTTACAGCCGTGGCTCCCGCGCCAACCGGTGGATCTACAGTGGGAGTTTCACCTCGACCTTCCGGTCAGCCTAAGATTGCCGCATGCTTCTTCCTCTCGTATCTGGCTATGGCGATTGCCGCTCTTTTCCTGTTCTGAAACCGTGAGGCATGAGTTGATCATATATTGTAATTTACACATCTTATTGCTCTTGCTTTAGAGCATTTTGCTGAATGAATATACCGGGGCTAATCATTATTTTATTTTTAACTTGATTACGGAATAGCTGTGCATTCAGGCTTTTGATGTTGTAGGAAATTAAAATTCTCATTCTTCTCCTCGTAAGTTTATGCCGTATTTTTTCCGTATTTCGTGGATGTATTTGTACTCGTGAATCTTGATTCTATTCCAAATATCAATAAACTGGACATCCTTTTTTTCTTAAACCGGATTGAAATTATCGGCAGATTTTTATTTAGACCTGTTGTATGCACCCTATCCTCATTGATTGTACATATTTCAATCGTTGAGAGAAATAGGTAAAATACTCTAAACTGAAAGCATATATATAATTTTGGTCCAGATACACCATTGATTGAATCAGCATATTATATTATGTAATTAGATAAAATTACATTTGTTAAAGTAATTAGTAGTCACACAAAAGGGAGAATTGCAATATTTGATAGGCTAAAAGAACAAATTGGATGCCAGCAGAATTACTCACGTAAAAAAAAAAAGAAACAAAATCAAATAAGGAATATGTTTATAATTAAAATCAGTTTTGTATCTCAGCAAATCAATCTCAAAAAAGAAAAATAAAAATTACAAAACCAATCTCCATGGGAAAAGAAGAAAAAAATCATAAAGCTATATCATATTCAATAAAACTTGGCAAATAAGAAAGAATGGTAATTAAAACAAAATCAATCCATAATATTATGGTGGCACCATTCCATTTCTAGCTACACAACCAGCCTATAAAAACACATAAACCCTAACAACAATGTAAGCATAAAATCGAAATTGAAGAAGATCCACGACCAACAAACATAAATAACAAAATAAAAATGGGCTCCAGCATGGTTGTCCAATTTGTTTTTTTAGTGGTTTTACTAGTATCCATTACCAAAGTTCATGCTGATGATGGCGCTACATCAATGAGTCACATACACTTCTTCAGAGTTCAACTTAACCGTCAGAAAATGATTTTTAACGTGAAGAAATACGGAGGCGTTGCTGATGGCAAAACGGATAACAGCAAGGTGATCTTAAGTTGATTCAAAATTAAGATTATGTTGAAGTTGTAAACAATGTTTAGTTAAATTAATTTTACCTGTTGGATTTGTTTTTTAATCTGTTTTATTTATTTCTAGGCTTTCGTTGATGCATGGACTCAAGCCTGTCAAAACAATGGAGGTGGTGTGGTTTTATTCCCAGCAGGGAAATACTTGGTGAAGCCAGTGGTTTTCACAGGTGGATGCAAGGGGCCAATGGTGGTGCAGATAAAGGGAACCCTACTGGCTCCCGTGGAGGTGAAATCTTCGATTGATATTAACCATTGGATTACCTTCCAATACGTTGACAACTTGGTAATCAATGGTGGTGGTTCGTTGGATGGACAAGGTTCCTCTGCTTGGCCTTATAACAACTGCATGAACGATCCACATTGCAAGCGACTTCCTACCGTAAGTTCCATTGCTTGGTTTGTTAAATATATAATATTATGAACTAGCATGAGAACAGGTCAAGTCTTGCCTCATGCTGCTTGGCCATTTTTTCTGGTCTAATCCAAAAATGCTAGAAATATTATGTTTTTTTTTTCAAAGAAAACTATAGCAATGATCACTCAACTTTAACTCAGTTAGAGCAATGATCCGTAAACTAAAAATTCATGATCATTGGTCCTTAACTCATCAAAATATACAATTATGGTTCTTTTCATCAACACCGTCAAAATTCCGTTAAAATGACTCCTGTTGGAAGGACCATTGCTACAATTGGATTAAAGTTGAGGGATCATTGCTACAATTGGGTTAAAGTTGAGGGACCATTGCTACAATTTTTTTCACTTGGTTTTTCATATTTGCCCCTTAATTCAACCTTATATGCATGACACATGACTTATTTTGACGGAGGTTCTAACGGAGTTTACAAAAAGATCATAAATTTTTAGTTAAGAGATCATTACTCCAATTAGGTTGAAGGAAAAAGACCATTGCTACGTTTTTTTTTTAATATGATCGGCCTGGCAATATTCTTAGAAGAGTCTCGCTTTTATTAAAGATATGGTTGACAAAAGTGATTCTTAAAAAAATCAATCATTACTAAGATATTGTAAATAAAAGTAGTCAAAAGCAATATACTTTGCCCCTTGCTTGAATAATAGATGATTGTTTTCTTAATTATTACCTACCATTTACAGTTTGACATATGCGTAATGTTTTTTAATTAGTAATTTGTGCGACTAATTTGTAGGTAATGAGATAACTCCTTAAACAAGAAATGAGCAAAGCAATATTCGTTAGAAAAAAGAGGTTTTTATTTTATTTTTTAATACAACGATAATAATGAAAAATGATTGATGTCAGCTTCATAATAGATCGACAATAAATTAGTATCGAACTTGTTATTTGTGAGAAATTCAAATCTAATGTTTCTTACTTACATGTGTGATTGATATGCTGATCTTCTTATTATACATCAGTCTTTTTGAATGGACGAGTTCTGTATAATATTGTTTGAATGGTACGATGTTGGATGTGCGGATATTGCTGATTTTTAATGTTTATGTTTCCTTTTCATTTTTTTATGTCAGACCTTGAGATTGGATTTCGTCACAAATTCAAAGATCCATGACATAACATCGATCAATAGCAAGAATGTCCACATCAACCTTTTTGCGAGCCACGACATAACGATTCAAAACATCACCATATCAGCTCCCGGTGACAGCCCTAACACCGACGGAATCCACATTGGCACATCACACCACATCGAAATCTTGGATTCAGTGATCGCCACCGGGGACGATTGCATATCCTTCAGTTCCGGATCAAACAACATAAAAATCAGCGGCGTTCACTGCGGTCCGGGCCACGGAATTAGCATCGGAAGCCTTGGCAAGGGTGCTGGTGACGATGTGTCATTCGTGGACATAAGAAACTGCACCTTCGTTGGTACTACAAATGGAGTGAGAGTCAAGACATGGGCTCCCTCCCAACCAGGCACTGTTTCACATCTTACCGTTGAGCACGTTCGAGTCGATAAGGTCGATAACCCCATCATCATCGATCAACAATATTGTCCTTCACGTAGTTGCAGTACAACGGTACGTAATAATAACAACATTTTTTTTACGGGAAATAATAAATACAAAGGGTTTAGGGGCATTTGCATTTTTATTCTTTCATAAGATGATTTTCTTGACTAAGCCCTAGTGTTCGATCATATTTTGATTTTGGCCATTTGATTAGTTACGTTTATTATGATTATACATGTTGATACTTACATGAAAATGTCCCTATAACGAAATATCAAAATCAAAATCTACTATGGCACGAGGTTAATAATTAAGTGATGTTGTTTGGGCACATAAAGTTGATACTCTTGCTAGCCACTTTCTAATACAAGTGTGATTCACATCCAATGAAAATCTAATTATTTTAATTAATCGGAGTACCACTATCTAAAGATGTATATTAATTGATAACAAAATTAAAGATGTGCATCGTATATATGATATTATCCTTGTTAATATGTATTATATATATATATATATATATTATTACTAAGGGAAAAGAGAATGATTCGAAACTATTACAATAGTTTAAAGGAAGGAGGAGTTTCGAACCGAGACGCATGGGTGGAAACCCAACACTCTATCCATTTAGATATTAGACCAACATGCTTATTAATACGTATGATTATCTAGGTCTTATGTAGAACTTTGATTATAATTGGGTCAGTCGATTTTATTGTGTGCAGGAATCCTCGAGGGTACAGATTCAAGATGTTAAGTTCAGTAATATATGGGGTAGTTCAACCACACAGAGTGCTATTACATTGAAATGTAGCCAAACTAACCCCTGCCAGAAGATTGAGATGAGGGACATCAACCTAGGTTACAACGGTCCTGAAGGATCAGCTCACTCGGCATGCACAAACGCAGATGTTGTAACTTACGGCCAACAACAACCACTTCCTTGCACAGAAAAGATAGAGCTATTATACCCCTCAATATTTGATTAATTAATTGAAAATAGTGTCCACCGTATAACTGCTCTTTATTCAACTCTTTGAATCATATATATCATAGTTTTTTTTTCTTTCTACCCCCAATCATTCCCTAATAAATCTGTTGTAGTTCAGTGTTAACTATATCAATTTATATCATTATAGTTGGATGAGTTAAATAAACTTCATAGAGGTTCAACCGATTTTTTTTTTTGGAAAAGAATCAATTTAAATTATTATCGTTGGATGAGTCAATTTAAATCATGATGGTGATGGTGAACGTGGAGAAGGAAAGAGAGAAAGGGAAATTTTTCTTTCTTTCCTCACTTTCTTTGACTCAGTTTCTATTCCATCTTTATCCCCATTTTTCATAGGTTGCCCCTCGCGTAATGCTTTTGTATGAATGATGTCAGTAAACAAAGTTTTTCTAGTTATATTACTCATTAATGACTTGAAATGTGATCTTAATCAAGATTTCTGTTCACATGATAAATGCAGTCCAACCATATATGATTAGGTAATTGAACAGTAGTTAGAAAGATATCATGATTATATATTTTTTTTATTGATATTGGTCACGTTATTTAAACTTGAGTACGATTTTCACATATTTTTATGAATCTGTATTTCGTGAGTAAAATATAGAATATAAAATATTTTCACGATAGTTATCACATTTCACCAATTATTTTTCCATAAAATAATTTTCACATTTTGAACTATTTTCACACTTTTGACAATCAATTTACTTTTCGGATGTTTCCATTAGCTAAAGAACTTACCTTTGTTTACCAAAAAAGGAACTTACCTTTTGGATGAAATTGGTTGGAAAGAAGCATATGTAGCCTTCCTTTTGGCAAGATATATAACATTGTTTTCAACGTCATGTTCTTGTCTAACATGACAAATTAAATTAGAAAAGTTAAGAAAAAAATGGGTGATTAACTCAATCGTCCTGGACGCAACTCATAAGGCCATCTCCAACCGAGGGCTGGCCAGAGGGCTCGTTTGAGCCCTCTGGCCCTCCAAGATTCCCCAAGATATTAATATTTTAATAAACAGTACAGGGTCATATTTGCCTCCGTCTCCAACCGAGGGCCAGAGGGCCAAAGGGCTCGTTTTAGCCCTGTCACAAAAAACCATCTCCAACCGAGGGCCAAAGGGCCATAGGGCCAAACATAATTTATTATTTAAAAACTACAATTTAAATTCAAACAAAATTTATAATTGTATGTTGGTTAATGTTATTTAATGTTATTTCATATTGTTTAATGTTGTTTCATGTTACTTAATTTAATTTAATGTTGTATAAATGGCCTAGGAAAAAAATAGAATTGAAAAAAATTATGAAACAAATTTTGTGAAATAGAAGTTATAGGAAAAAAAATATGAATCAAATTTTGTAAAATAGAAGTTATAGAAAAAAAATAGAATTTAAAAAAAAATTGAAACAAATTTTGTAAAATAGAATTGAAAAAAAATATGAAACAAAATTTGATTAATATGAAAAGGAAAAAAAAAAGTTTAAATTCATTAAAAAAAAAAAAGGACCTAATAATACAACGGCTACTAGCCGTTATATTAAAAAACATTCAAACTATTAGTGTTGGTTATAACCGACACTAATAGTAGAACTTTTTAAAAAAAAAAAAAAAACCTCTTTAATGCTGTCGGTTTTAACCGATAGCAATAGAAAACATTAAAAAAAAATAAGCCAGCCCTCCAACCCTCTCCGATCCCGTGGAGCCCTCCCAGATTCCAAAGCCCTCTAGCCTAGCCCTCGGTTGGAGACGGTTTTAGGGCTATTTTCGGCCCTCTGGCCCTCTGGACCTTCGGTTGGAGATGGCCTAAGCTCCGGCAGTCCCTCTCAATCCAAAATTATAAAGATTGTATCATAAGTATACGAATTATTACATCTACCTATTCGGATTGAAGTTTTTGGCTATCCATTTATGTTTCATATTGAGTGTTCGTGAGCTTAGTGTCTAAGGCACGTGGCTTGCTGTAAGAAAGTAATGAATTTGAGTTATTATAGCTTGATCCCATCAATTAGATTTCGGTCATTTTTCACTGAAGATTACTTTAATTTATGGTTGGTGACCTTCAACTGTGTCTTGTGGCGTCTCACCCGATTTCTATAGTGACATTAGCATGTTGAATGAAGCATTCATTGGCATTTAAAGAGGTGAGATATTCTTGAGTCTGATTGTCTGCGTGGCATACGCGCTTCGAAGAGGGACGAGTTCGAGCTCTCGGATGGTTGTGGATTGGGCTTTGAAGTTAGTGAGTTAGTGTTGTGGGACTTTATGTAAATAAAAATAGATTAATCTCGTAACAGACTTTATTTTTATTTACAGCCCAAACAATACCATCATCCTTGCAACTATACGATCTCTTAAAGCTAACAATGTATCCTCAAATTCAATGAAAGAACAGAATCATCTCGTAGGAAGGTTCTTTAATGGAAAGACAAAATATATGGCCATGGTTTTCTTGGAAACCAACATCAAAGATTTGTTCCCAGAAATTGCGTATCCCCCACAACATATTCAACTATACAAGGCATGCATAAGCATGACCCAGGGATCCCATAAGCCATTAGTCTTTTCTTTCTTTTTCCCCCAAAACCTAAAATAGTGGCATTGACATTTGACCATATGATGAGGCGTGGCACTCATGTAAAACAGCGAAGGTTCCCCAAACCTCAATACTTAGCCCCCCAACATCACCACAACGTCAGACTGAGGTCATACAGATATAGAGGTGTATCATAAAGTGCCTGGAGCTCAAGCAAACTTGTGCCATGTTGGTCTTATTGGCCGCCAATAACAATTCACTTTGACCTTCCAAAAATACACCACCCTCTCTCTCTCTCTCTCTCTCTCTCTCTCTCTCTCTCTCTCTCATTACTACTACATATAGAGCTGCAAATATCTTTCATTTGTCCTCACATTATTTTGCAGCAGTTTTCAAATTTCAAGCCAAATATGCCTGAGAAGGAAGTTTCAAGTGTCCTGAAAAAACCGCGTGCTGTGGTGAGGAAGTTCTTGGCTAGGCCTCAGCATGAAGGAGTTGGAGCCATTGTTAGAAGGAGCATAGGGAGGTAAGTGATCACTGTGTTCTAAAGCCAGATTGTAGATTTTCTGCCTGTTTTTCATAGGTTATTGAATGAAAGATATATTGAAGGATTTCAGATGTCTGAATTAATGGGGTGTTGTGTTCTTTGCAGGTTTGAGCTGAAATACTTTGATCCTTTCCTTGTTTTGGATGAGTTCTCAGGTGGGTATCTCTGTTAATTTTTCCATGTTTATTTATTGATTGTAGGTCTATACATCTTCACTTGTAAGTCAGAAGTCTTATGTTCGATTTTCATGAAAGAAAATTTCTCATCCCCAATATCGTTTTGTAAAAGAAAACTGTTAATTATGTTCTAATATTGCTGTTGCAATTGCAGTTACTGCTCCTGCTGGTTTTCCGGATCATCCACACAGAGGTTTTGAGACAGTGACCTACATGTTGCAGGTATAGAAACCATTATTTATATCATTTTATTCGCTGGAAAGGTGTATCATTAACATTCCAGCTAACCCATTTCTTATTTATTCCAAAACCTTTTTCTTTTTTGTAATTAAAATCTGAATTACCTTAATCGGTGAAATAGCTAGCTGTTATTTTGACTAATGGGATTCATGAGTGAACTTAATTAATTACCTTAGTTGAACGCAATTGCTGTTTTTGGGGTGATTAGGGGGCTGTGACGCATGAAGATTTTGAAGGGCACAAGGGGACAATAGGAGCCGGTGACTTACAGTGGATGACCGCCGGAAGAGGCATCCTTCACTCGGAAATGCCTGCCGCCCAGGGAACCCAAAAGGGTTTACAGTTGTGGATAAACCTATCCTCCAAGCATAAAATGTACGTATACATTACCTATACCTACCTAATTATTAATTCATTCAGACACATCCACCATATGCTAACACACTAGTAGCTGCATGACATTTGCATGATGTCATCTGGGGATCATACATTATAAGCCTTATAATCATTATATGTGGAAAGTGACCCTTTTTATTTCCAGACAGTCTAACAATATAATGATGATTGTGTAACAATTGAATCTATAAATACTTTTTAAGTTCATTTGTGTAAAATAAGATTAGTTACAAATTGACAACATAAATATAATTTGACAATATAAGTCTCGTCAAAGAACACTATATACGCATGGATATAGGATTGATGGTGACAAGGTTCCAACTATTTAAATAAGCGAGAGATATTTTATTATGCTCGAAACACGGACACATAAGACATATGTCATTATACAAGTGGAGTGATACTTAAAAAATAAATAAATAATTCCTCCACATGTATAATAATCTAGGTGTAATGCTAGGGAGACCAAATTTCTAAACCAAATAATGTAGATGATTAATGACTAGATTATTAATTAAATGTTGATTAACATGTTTATTTCATATTAGTGACACATTATTTGATTTGTAAATTTAATTTTCTTAGCATTATCCATAAATTAATAACATATAGTATACTTCTGTGTTTTGGATACATTGAAAATTTTCTCTACATAAGCATGTGCAATCATCATATGTTGGTCATCATAGGATATTATCCTTTTCTAAAAGTGCTTTTGATTGCTGCGCACATTTTGTGTATTTTTGTGCATACCAACCTAAAATATCTTAGATGCTGTGAAACTATGGGCCTTTTTACTCATATTCCATGGTGCTTTCGGAAATTTGGATAAGATTTGACATATAGAGAAAGACTTTTATAGTGGTTGGCTAGCTTTTTTTGTCCCCAGAATTTTTAGTTTTTACTCAAACCAAACGTGGCAGAAAGTCCTTTTCAAATTACAATCAATTAGCATATATCCTTTGCAATTAGTTAGCTTTAAGGGAGTTGCTACTTGCATTCTATTATTTTTTATTACGTTGTAGATTAGTAAGTTAGTCGGTAAATGAAGTCCAAATAACATTATCATTGTTTGATCGTGACGTAATTTGTGCAAATTAACACAGGATTGATCCAAAGTATCAAGAACTGCTGAGCAAGGACATTGCAGAGGCTTCAAAAGATGGGATCAAAGTTAGAGTAATAGCAGGAGAAGCCTTGGGAACAAAGTCACCAATTTACACAAGGACCCCAACCATGTACTTAGACTTCACACTGAAACAAGGAGCTCACTTTCAACAACCAATACCAACATCATGGAATGCGTTTGTCTATGTGTTGGAGGGGGAGGGAATTTTTGGCAGTTCAAAATCTTTGCCTGTGACAGCCCACCACCTTCTTCTTCTTGGGATATCTGGGGATGGCTTGGAGACATGGAACAAGTCTTCCAAAACCCTAAGATTTATCTTGGTTGGAGGTGAGCCTTTGGGGGAGCCTATAACGCAATTTGGCCCCTTTGTGATGAACACTCAGGAAGAGATTGACCAGACTATTGATGATTTTGAAAATTGTGTCAACGGATTTGAGAAGGCTAGACATTGGAGATCTGGAGATTTACTTGATTAGCCTTGATTTTTAGTTACTGTATTATTTGAGAATTTATATGTTGTTGTTTTTTCCTTTAAATGGAAGTAATAAGTAGTTGATAAATTAGATCAAATTCTGGGCCACAAAAGACTTCCAAGACACACGAAATATGAACTTAAGCCCTCTATCATAAGATTCTACATGATCAAACCTATGAGACTTAGGGAATGATGGAGGGGAATAAAAAAAGAAAGGGAAAAGGAAAGGGAAAAATAATTAAAAAATGAAGTAAATAAAAATGAAGCAGAAGAGCCCATATTGATTATATTAAAAAACAAAATTTGGATTTTTCAGTCACAAAAGGAAAACAAACAGGAAACAATATTATTTCTGGTGCCATTATTCCTACTTCTGCAGCTTTAGGTTTGCAGTTTCTTTAGATAAGTTATGCTATAGAAAAAAAAGATGATTCTTGAGTTTTTTATCTCTTGCAAAGTATTCATTCTTCAATTCCTTTTTTCAAAATACTTCAATTGGTACAAGCAAGAAATAGGCCAATTCAATAGCTTTTTGCTCAATCTCTCATGGAGTAAAATTCAGTACGAGTCTTGTCAACAGTACAATTAAGCCCTCTTGGTCAAATTTTAAACATCTAAAAAGTCCACGCAAAATCCACTAGAAAGGGTGCGATCCAAGTAACCAAGCAAGTACTTATGTTCACAAGTGATGATATTACATGGTCAAATTTTCTACCAATCCTCTTAGAGATTCTTCGCAAAAAAAAAAAAAAAACTAATGAAAATGACTTCAAATTTTTATATTTTAATAAATAAAAAAATCACTCACTAACTTTATTTAATAATAAAAACAAAAAAATAAAAATAAAACTCTAAAAAACCCAACTTGCACTGGGCGTCCCCAAACCCCCCATCCCCCCCCACCCCAAGAACAAAAAACATCCCCCAGACCCCCCCCCCCCCCCCCCCACAAAAAAAAAACCCCTTTCCACACTCCACTTTTTTCTCTTATTATCAGCTACATTAATGGATTTTTTTTTTTTTTTTGCTTAGAATAAGAAAAAGATTTTAAATTGAATTACATTCCCCATTTTTAATTTTGTGTTGTTGTTCCAATAGTAGTCATGATGACAATAGATTTTTTAATGTGTCCGGAACACAGGGTGGTACACCGTATATTTCTATACAAGTTGTGAGATTCTTGTGTTAAAAAATTAATAACATAAAAAATAAAATTTTCCACCACTTACATAATAACATGTGGTATGCCATTTGTGTTACGAGCATAAAGAAAAATTTCTCCAGGATGACACCCAAGCTCAAGAAATTGGATGAAGAGCTATATTTATTATTGTAGGTATGAAAAAAAATGTGAGGAAATTTTAACATTTATTACCCTCATGTTTCGTAATTTTCAATACGATGAAAACATGATTGGGAAACCACGTTCTGCGTCTCTTTGCTTTTTGTGTACTTTAATGCATGATATTCTTTCTTAGTTGCCTAGTAAACTTGAATTTAAAATTAAAAGCTTTTATAAAAAGAACTTGGACTAAGTTTATTGGGTAAATCTCAGTTTACTACCCTCATATTTCGTGGTTTTCAACATTTATTACATCAAGTTTTTTTCGTCCTAGAGTCATACCTAAAGTGTTAATTTTGGGACAGTCTCATACATCCGTTAGTCAAACTGTTAAGTTTGCCGTTTACTGATGATGTGGCACCTATGTGAACAATGACTGGGCACCACGTGTCATTAAAAATATTAAAATATTAAAGTAATTAATTAAATAAAGTATTTATAAAAAAAACAAACAAACAAGAAGGAAAAAACCCATAACCCCTGCAAATCAAAACAACAAAATATTCCGATCAAATCATCCCCAAACCCAATCTTTCAATTCAATCCCCCATTCTTAAACCCTAAAGTTCAGTTCTTTCAGATCAAAAGGAAAATTGCAATTCAATTAGTTTCAAAGTTTCCATAAAATTCAAACGGAAAGACAATGTTAAACTCAAACCACTACCAAACCCCGTCTCCCTCCGACACATGATGTTGCGCGAGCCGTTGGTCCGGGTATAGGAGGCAGCTGCGGAGCAGCTGGAGGAGCTCCAGAGCGACTGGTTTTATTGAATCGCGGCCGTCCCCTTCAATCACGGCCGTTCCCTTTTTCCCTTCTCTCGAGGTCTCCTCCTTTCAAATTCAGATCTCTTTCACTCTATTTCAAAACTGCTTCCCAAAATATCAACTTCCTTTCTTCTCACTTTCCCATTAGATCCACATTTTCTCGGGAAACAAACACCTTGAGCCGACGCCGCCTCTTTCTCATTCAACAATGTCGAGGTTCATCGAACTCCTCTCGCCTCTGCTGCTCGCTTTCCTCTTAGTCCAATTCACCACCACCGTCTCTTTTTCCTCTCTGCCAGAGCCCTCGCCAAGTCCATCGCCGTAACCCAGGCCGATTCACCTTTATCGCCATCTCCATCCTCGATTTCCCTCCCTCCATCTCCATCTCCGTCGACGAGGGTTCGGCCGTCCTCGAGTTGCTTGCCAGAGAAGATGAGTAGCTGCTGGTTTAGGGGGATGCCCTCCTTGGCTTTGATCTTGTCCTTGACATTGTCGAAGGTGTCGGAGGACTTTCTCTCTTTCTTCTCTCTAACTCTCTTTCTCTCTTTCTCTCTTAATTTCTTTAAAGATTTGATGATTGAATGTGTATGTGGTTTCAGTAAGCTCTTACCTCAGTGGAAGATCCAAGCTTTTGCACTGATTTCTTCATCTCAGCCAGAGAAAAATCTTGGGTTTTTCATCCAAGCCCAGTAAAGAGGAGAACGGAGAGAGAGGTAGAGAGAGAGAGAGAGAGAGAGTGCAGGGGTAGGTTTTTTTTTTAAATACTTTTATTTAATTAATTATTTTAATATTTTTTAATGACACGTGGCGCCCAATCATTGTCTACATAGGCGCCACATCATCAGTTAACGACAGACTTAATAGTTTGACTAACAGATGTATGAGACTGTCCCAAAATTAACACTTTAGGTATGACTTTGGGACGAAAAAACTTCATGTACTAAATGTTGAAAACCATGAAACATGAGGGTAGTAAATTGAGATTTACCCAATAAACTTAGTCCAAGTTCTTTTTATAAAAGCTTTTAATTTTAAATTCAAGTTTACTAGGCAACTAAGAAAGAATATCATGCATTAAAGTACACAAAAAGCAAAGAGACGCGGAACGTGGTTTCCCAATCATGTTTTCATGGTGTTTCCATGAAATATCCATGGCAAATTGTACAAGACAAATATAGGTACGAAAGGCAAGTAATTCACATCTTTTCTTTGCATTTACAAAGTTATAGGTGTCTCGATGGTCATCCAGTTGGCTATGAAAGTTAACACTTGATTTTCGCCTCCACAAATCCAAAGGATCTAGGTGATAACTCTAAAAGGTGATAAAACTATTTGAAAGAGTAACTTGGAGGGGAGAAGGGGTGGGATGTGCTGAAGCACTTTGTTTCTCCACACAAGGATGAGATTTTTGGCTTTGAGGTGGTCTCTCCCACTTCTCTCCCTTGTCATTACAATAGGTGTACAGTTGGAGTTGATTTTATATACTTGTGAGATTAAGGTTCCAAGGGAGGTAGCCACTTAGCACTAAAGTTTAGTGATAAGTTTATTTTTAGCTACACCTCTTGGAACTTCATTTGGATTTCACTTTACCTACTAGAACTCAAAAGTCACTACTTTACTTCCTGAAACTCAAAATTCATTCCATTTGACTTGTGGACTCTCTCCTCCCTGAGACTATAACAAATGTGCAATAAATTTGATTATAAATATCCATTATGTGTTAACATCCCACAATAAGAGAATATTAAGCTTAAAAGAAACTGAAGAGATGAAAAAAATAAAAAAGAAATTGATTTGTCTGGCGCACCGAAATCAAACCTACATAAGAAATTAACAGATTTAAGGCAACGTGGAGTGAATTTTGAGTTTTATAGAGCCGACTTTCAAGTTTTAGGGGGCAAAATGGGATCAAAATTGAGTTCCAATGGGCAAAGTGGAGCGAATTTGAGTTTCGAAGAGTAAAGTGGCGACTTTTGAGTCATAAGGAACAAAGTGAGATTAAAATCGAGTTCTAGAAGGTGTAGCTAAAAAATAAGCCTTTAGCGAAATGTCTTCACTTATAAATGAGAAATCTTAAGTTCAAATATATCGTTCTCTTATAAGAAAAAAAGTTAGAAAGGAGGCAAAATGTTTGGTTTATCATAATTGATAAGTTCACTAATAATTTATTCTCCTACGCTTTTAGTATAAATATATCATTCTCTTAGAAGAAGAAAAAGTTAGAAAGGAGGCAAGATGTTTGGTTTATCATAATTGATAAATCATGGATGTGGATGCAAATTTATTCCTCCTTGTTCTTGGATAAAATTGCACTTACAAAACAAACAACACCTTAGGTCAAGTCCAAGAGCCTCACGCGCCCATGATGAATGGGGGGGGCTTTGGCCAAAGAACCTTCGATGCCAAAGTTAGAATTTTGAGGGAAAAGTGTTTGGAGAATTTAGAGAATTTAGCAAGAGTGTAGAACTTAGGTTTTGGAGAAAATGAGGGTGTTTACATAGGAGTGTGGCAAACCTCTTTGGGAGGAGGAGGACCAGCCACTTAGATGGTTTTTCAGGTGAGATTCATGATTTGTTAGCTAATTAATATAATTAGAAATGAATGATTTAGGGGTTACCTTGTGGAGAAGATTTGATAAGGATGGATGAAATAGGTTTTGAATAAATACCTATTTTGGGCACTTTTGACTTGATTGAGGGATGATTGCCCACTGCTTGCGCGTAGAAATCCCCGTGTGCCTCGAGGGTGACCTTGTCTTTTTTACCTAAAAATCCACGTGTCGTCTCCATATTTTTCTTGATTATTTTTGGCTCCACGAATGCCCTCACACTTGCTAGGCTGCTTACACGAAAGGGCAGCATGTGTAGAGATTTCCAGCTTTGATGCAGATTCTCACTTGGACTTGGAAAGGGAAAGAAATCACCTCCAAAGCCTATTTAAGCCTACCTTAAGTAGGGGTTAAATCAACTTCGGACGGCAATTATTTGTCCCTAAAAGAAAAAGAGAAAACTAAAGGATATTTGTTCCCCCTCCCCTAGCACTATTCTTTGCTTGCCCGTGCAAAAAACTGTCTTCCGTTGATTTCTTTGTTTTCTCCACGCTGCACCGATGTAAAAAAAACTTAATTCTCTTTGTCTTCTTCTTGGGTGGTGCTGCCAAGTGGCAGCCGTCGTGGTGGTGCAGCACGTCGGCTGGCAAAGGCTAAGAGTCGGCTTGGCATGGGCCAAGAGTCAGCTTGGCATGGGCCAAGGAGGTGGTGTGGCAAGGGCCATTGCTTGTGCTGCTTGGCTTAACTGAAGCCAATGATTGGCTCGACATGGGCAGAAGAAGTGGCATGGCATGGGCCACGGTTTGGGCTGCTTGCCAAAAATGAGGTAACTGCTTGAGTTTGATTTCTCAATTGCCATGGATAAAGCAATCAATGATGGAACTGCTAAGATCGGATCTGTTGAAGATGAAGTGTCGGATGAGTGAAATGTTGAGTACAAAATGTCTGCTACCCCCTGACCATTCGCTGCCTCGTTAGTCTTCAAGCATTCGATCTTTTGAGCTATGTGGCCTTCTCGCACTGAAAAGTAATTAGTTTACCCTCTCTCACTAGAGAGCATGTAAGTCGTTGTCGTGAATGCAGCTGAGGAAAGCTGAACTGCTGGACAACTGAAATAATCCTCAGCATGCGAGGTCTTGTTTGGCGAACTGCTTAAGACTTTGAACTGCTTGTGGAACCCGCGTAAGGGTGTAAGCACAGTGAGTTGCTCCCAGAATTATTGTGCCATTATTAGGTGTTTCGTCATGTGCCCTTTTAAGGCTTAGTTGGCATGAGCCCCAGGGCAAGATCGGCACGGCTGGGAGTCGTGGTGCAAGATTGGCACATTTATGAGCCATGGTGATAGATCAATGGTTGTCAGGAGCCGTGACACAGGTAGGTACGGCTATGAAAGCAGAGCTGGGGATGGCTTAGGCCAGGTTGTGTGCAACATGAGGAATTGGACCACTAGGTTGGTGATGCTCGACTATTGGTGATGTGCTGCTTCAGTATTGAATTGTCTGAAGCGTTGAGAGCAAGGTCTACCCCCGGTTCTTGGTAGTTGGGCTGGTGTGTCATTCTGGTACTCGTTTGCCCTTGACACGCCATTAAACTGAGCTGCTACCTTTGTCGGAACAGAAGTAATCTTTGTATTAGACAATCTATGTAGGATAGTCTTGTCAGCTTGATCTTGTGATTGAAAAATGACCCGCTTCTATTAGCCATGTCTCATTGGAGTGTCTCGTCAGTAGTTTCGTTACGTTGGAAATCGTGCAATCGTTCGGTCAGGAGCCTCTGAACTTCGTCCTGAATTTGTCTTTGTTGGGTAGCGAACCTCTTGGTTGCCCCCGGTCGTGATTTGCTAGTCTAGGCTGCTCTTCTGTGTGTTTGGCTCGTCTATGTCGCAGCTGCGGTGCGTGTGGTATGTTTCTAACAAGCGAGTGGGTAACTCACAAGCTGCTGGTTGAACTTGAGCCCGATTGAGTGACTACTTCTCTCCGTTCGTTGTGCTGCCTACTCTGATGTGAGGTGAAATATGCTCTTTACGGGCATTGCCGCAAATGAACATTTCACCTGGAAAGTCGCTCATGTTGATTATTGAAGGGGTGGCCCAAACTATGAGTGTATACTCGTCTGCGGGCCTAATCAAGAATGCACGCTCCTTTGCGCGCTAAGACGAGAGTATACGTTATCTTAGAGGCCCAATCGAGAATGTACACTGCCTGAACGCTAAGTTCGTGGCTGGTCGAGTGGCTGCTTGCTAGGACGCTGCTGGAAAGGTTCGTCGTCTGCCCTTGTCCTTCTTCGGGACACCTCATTTGAGGCACACTGCATCTCAAGGGCGTTTGTCAACTCTATGACTTGTCGAGATAAGTATTGTTCACCATGTGAGATGGAAGGGCTTGGATGGTAGGTTTCTCCATATGTGGTATACTCCGGGCTCGAGATTTGAGTTGGGAAATGTCAAATATGCAAAGAAATGTGGTGAAAATGACCCTGGTTCAATCGTAAGCCCTGAAATTTGAAGTCGGGACGATTGAATTAATCTTGGACCGATTTAGGCTACTTGGAAGGCCATGGGAGTAGGTTAGGCCGCAAAAGTAGGCTGGGCCACGGAAGTGGGCTGGACCGATGGAGTAGGC
This sequence comes from Malus sylvestris, assembly GCF_916048215.2. Taxonomy (NCBI): domain Eukaryota; kingdom Viridiplantae; phylum Streptophyta; class Magnoliopsida; order Rosales; family Rosaceae; genus Malus; species Malus sylvestris. The sequence continues at coordinate 28,194,134 of NC_062270.1, read as the reverse complement.
TAGGCCATGGGAGTGGGTTGCTCAGCGTGTGGCGTAGGTGGATGCGAGGTTAGGGCTCAGCTTGCCAACACGTTGGGTTCGCGTCGGGCTTGAATGGCTCGGATCGTGTCGCCTTGGGCTTGGGCCCATGTGGGCTTGAATGGCATGGCTTGGGTCGTGGTTGTGGTGTCGTAAGCCTTGCCGATGGTGGCTGCCGTGGTGGTTGCCATAGTGGTGCCTCCGTAGGGATGGTGCTGCTCCACTCGTCGTCATCTTGAACCTTGTAAATCGCCACAGTCTTAATCCTCGAATGTTGGAATTTTCGTTCGTTGAGGTTTCCGAATCCCTTGCCATTGTACTTTTCTTTTACGTTTTATCAAAGAATTTTTAGAAAAAATTCCAAGAATAAGAACTTACGAAAAATTTACAAATGAACAAGAAAACGAAAAACCTTGAATGCGAAAGTCTTATACGAGCATTTGATCAAGGCTCTCAATGAAAGCACCAATTTGTGGATGCAAATTTCTTCCTCCTTGTTCTTGGACAAAATTGCACCTACAAAACAAACAACACCTTAGGTCAAGGCCAAGAGCCTCACGCGCCCACGATGAATAGGGGGGCTTTGGCTGAAGAACCTTCGATGCTAAAGTTAGAATTTTAAGGGAAAAGTGTTTGAAGAATTTAGAGAATTTAGCAAGAGTGTAGAACTTAGGTTTTGGAGAAAATAAGGGTGTTTATATAGGGGTGTGGCCGGCCCCTTTGGGAGGAGGAGGACCGGCCACTTGGATGGTTTTTCGGGTGAGATTCATGATTTGTTAGCTAATTAATAAATTAATTAGGTAATAAATAAATTAATTAGCTAATTAATATAATTAGAAAGGAATGATTTGGGGGTTATTTTATGGAGAAGATTTGATAATGATGGATGAAACAGATTTTGAATAAATACCAATTTTGAGCACTTTTACTTGATTGAGGGATGATTGTCCACTGCTTGCGCGTAGAAATCTCGGTGTGCCTTGAGGGAAATTTTGTTTTTTTACCCAAAAATCCACATGTCGCCTTCATATTTTTCTTGATTATTTTTGGCTCCACAATGGAGGTTTTTTTGTGTTTTTTGTTTTTCAAACGATAGATTTTGTTAGATTAGATGTTAGATTAACCATTGACGAAGTTCAAACCTACATCGTTATGTAAGAACTCAACACTCTTTCATTATTGTGATAAAGGCCCACTTGGAAATCTTGGAATTTAATATGGGATCTTTCACCCTAAATACGGGTGGATCACCACCATAATCAATTATTTAATTTATTGAATTTATTTTTTACCTAGTAAACCTTGTTTTTTTCTAACACATTTTAGATGACCAAATAATTAGAGATTTAGATTACTTTTTTCCAAGAATAATTGTTAAATCGACCAAAAATAAAGATTATAAATGTATAGTGAAAATAGAAATCTATCTTTGAACATAGAAATTCAATTATTATTTTTTTTGGTTGGAATAATTTTTTTTTCTTTCCAAAATTTCGTATAGAAATCCAATGATAGGCAGCCATTTAGTACTGTAATTATTATAGAAATCCAATGATAGGAATGCTAAATTTTTAAATTAAATTTTGTAAATGAAATGATGTGATTGTTGATGATTAGATTATTATTTAAGTATTGATTAACGTGCTTATTTCTTATTAGTGACACATCATTTAGTTTACAAATCTAGTCTGCCTATCACTTAGTACTACGGTTTGTGGTATTCCTCTTCACTTATAAGTGAGAAGTTTTATATTCGAGTCTCATCAAAGGTGAATTTGAACCACATTATTGATAGCACAAGACTAAGGGCTCGTTTGGATGCACTTTTAAAATGATTGAAAGTGCTTTTGGGGAAAATGTTTTTGATACCAACCTTTAGTAAAAATCCAAGTAGATCCTAAAAAAGCACTTTAAGTGCTTCCTGCAAGAAGCACATATATGATGTTTCTTCCAAAAATCACTTAAAGTGCTTTTGGAACTCAAAATCAATTTAACCAAAAGCGCTTTCAGACATTTAAAAGTACATCCAAACGAGCTCTAAGTCTACTCCTAGTATAAATAATATCATTTCTTAAAAAAAAAAATTTAGTTTCTTTAGTATTAGTATTACCTTTGAAATTTACATAACTGCTTTTTCCGAAAAAACCTAATGCTAGAAAGACTAAAGGGAATTTTTATTTAAACCCGTGCAACCTTTTTTTACACCCAACTTAAATTTTAATGTTAATTGTCTTTTTTATCCTATTGCATAATTACTATTAAGTACAAAATAAAATTAATAATAAAACTCAAATTTATCAATAAACCCACACACTATAATTAAACTCTACCATCACTCCGTGTTTATCCTACATTTATTCCGGCTAAAACCTAATAGCTCTTATAGAGAAAAACAAGTTTTTTTTATTGATAGATGGTGATTTGAACTTTTGAATCCTCCATGACTCGATTTATGAATTATTTGTTCATTTAATTTCAATTTTTTTTAGAGTTTAGAAGATGAGTATTTGGGTTTCAATTTTTTTCATCAATCCCGGTCTGCTACGATGCACGGACACGCCAAATAAGTGTCATAGTTGTTGCTCGATTCATGGATTTTTTGTAAATTGATCAACCCACTGCACTCTAGTTGCTACTCACTGTTGCACCGATAATGTTAAAAATATGTAACCTCTCTGTAGTCTGGATTTTCCATCTTCGTTTTGGTCGAAGAGCTTTGGGCTCTCCGTCTAAAACTTAACAATCATCCACCATCCAAACCCAAAGCTTTTAATCATGATGGATCTTACCCCTCAAAATAGGTTCTCTAGTAGGAATGATTACTTGACAAAATCATGCAATATATTAATGAATAATGAAATTTTATAAATACTTGCTCAGGAGTTCCATTTACGAGTTTCAAAATAGGCTCCATGCTTGTGTTCAGAGTTGGCTGTGAGAGAGGATCAATCACCAATCCTGGATTTATTGTAACGATGTCGATTCCATTTTATTTTGCAAACTTCCAATAGCAGCTTCCTCCTCCAAGGTCTTTGAAATCGTATACCAAAGTTGATGAAGGAAAAGTCTTAGTGAACACAACGAACATGCATTTAAAGCATAAAATATTTAACTTTTACACAACAAAAAATTAGTCATTTACGTGAAGTATGCTAACAACCATCCAAAGCCAACAAAAAAAATATGAGCATCAATCGTGTCAAGCCAAATAATTATTCCCTTCAATTAATTTACATCCAAACATGACATAACAGGCTAAAGAACCCTAAAAGGGGCTCATATTCTAGCACATTAGAAGGTGAAATATCAACTAAGGCATCTTAGGCAAAGAATAATAAGCTGAAAGTGATTTATGCGGGTGTGAACATAAGAATAGGGGAGAAATCAAATAAAGATGAACACGTAAAAATATATAAAGTTAGTAGAGATATTTATGAACAAGACTGGGAAAAAGAAGAAAATTAAGTTGTGGGACTTAGGAAAATAAAATGCTTCGATTTTGGATTTTTAATTTTTCAAAAGGGTGTAAAAATAAATTTACATATTAAATTGGGTTTGTGAGGGTATTTAAAGTAGTAAATTTGGATTTAAAAAGATATTAATAGTTTAGTTAAAAATCAAATAGATGAAAAAAATAAGTTAGGTGTAGAAAGAAGTTACATGAATTTAAATAAAATTTAAGACTAAATTTTCAAAAAGAATATAAAACTTGCAAGCAGTAGCACTTGTACAACCCCAAGTACTTAACTGGTGCACTTCTTCCCCAGCAACACCTGAGGAGGACCCAGAAACTCAATAGCCATAGACTGTTCAGTTTTCAGAAACAGAGAGAGAGAGCGCCATGAACAGAAGGAACTTGCTTCTGCTCAAGATCCTTCTGTTTCTATTTGCCTTAAACTCCCTCTCTCTCTTACTATACTTCACTTCCAACTCCAGAACACTAACTCCAACCCAAACCCAAACCCAATCCCACCACTCTCTCTCCCTCAACCGCCTCCCCTTAACCGATCAGAACCGCCGCCACCCGCACCGCTACTCGAAGCCATGGCCCATTTTACCCTCTTACCTCCCCTGGTCCCAGACAACCCAGGTCCCCTTTCGCTCCTGCGAGGCTTATTTCGGCAATGGCTTCACCACCAGGGTCGATCTCTTGAAACCCAAGATTGATTTGAGCTCCAATCGCATGGGTTGGTTCAGGTGCTGGTTCAGTGAGACCTTGAGGAGCTCAGTGTGCGAAGGAGGGGGGCTCCGGATGGACCCAGAGAAGATTAAGATGTCGAGGGGCGGTGAGGTTTTGGAGGAGGTGATTGGGAGAGGAGAGGAGGAGGAGCTGCCCGAGTATCAAAACGGTGCATTTGAGATTAATGGAGGAGATGGGGTTGGTGGAGGAGGGGATCAAAGGCTTGTGACCCAAGACGCTCTTGATGGGTATGTGCCAAAAGGTCAGATTGATCAGCACACTATGAGAGAACTGATTGGGTCGATTCGGATAGTGCCCACCGCAGAGTTTCAGTGCAATGAGGTTTGTTGGGTTTTCTGTTAGTTTCTGTTTTTAGATTTTGCGGTTGATTGTGATTTCGAGGATTTAATTGGTTTTAGTGATTCATTGTTAGTGTGATTTTGGTAAATGGGGTTTTAAATTTCGAGCTTTGTGTTGAGGAACTGCTGATTTGTTAAGTTCTATGTGTGAGTTTAGTGGTCGATTATAGTTTCCTGGGTTTGACTTTGGATTTTGTTGATGATTAGTGTGATTTTCGTTTTTTGGAGTTTCTAATTTAGGAGATTTTCTATATGGGTCTGTAAAAGGTTTTAGTTTCTTTGATGGTTTACGTCATTGTGATGATCTGATGTTTAAAATCTGCGGAATTGAACACATTTTGTTAATTGCCAAATAGTGAAGAGGTTCCTTATGAAAAATGGATGCAGATCAATTATCTGCTAATGTTTGGTGTTGGAATAATTCAAACGATGAACGAAGAAAGTTGCAATTTTGAGAGAATGATTACAACTCCGCTCTTCTTACAGTTGTTAGTTAATGTTCGTTGCTGACTATAGTATTATTTGCTTCTTTTCTAAATCTGCTATGAAAGTCTGTATTTGCAGTGGATTGAAGAGCCAACACTTCTGGTGACACGCTTTGAGTATGCAAATCTCTTCCACACATTCACGGATTGGTACAGCGCTTATGTAGCTTCAAGAGTCACTGGCTTGCCAAATCGACCCCATTTGGTCTTTTTAGATGGCCACTGTATGGTACGTGGGTTTGATTTTCTTGTTTGAGTAATCCTTTTGTAACATTGTTTATGTGCACGCAATTCTAGGGGCGTAAATTAACTTTTTACAGTGATTTCATCAGTTGAGGTATCAAGGATGAGGATGGAAAGGTTCTTGCTACAGAGAACGTGGTCAAAGACAGATGGAAAAGTTATTTTCATAATCTTTTCAATGAAGGACATGAAATGAGTACTTCTTTAGGGGAGTTGAGTAACTCAGAAGAGTGTAGAAACTACTCATTTTATCGTCGAATCAGGAAGGAAGAAGTGGTTGTAGCTTTGAATAAGATGAAGCATAGAAAAGCAGTGGGCCCAGACGATATACCGATCGAAGTGTGGAAAGTCTTGGGAGAGACGGGTATAGCATGACTCACTGACCTTTTCAATAGGATTTTGAAAACGAAGAAGATGCTAAATGAGTGGTGAAAGAGCACTTTGGTGCCTATCTACAAGAATAAGGGCGACGTACAAAATTGCATGAACTATAGGGATATTAAGCTAATAAGTCATACAATGAAGCTCTGGGAAAGAGTCATTGAGCATAGATTGAGGCAAGAGACACGGGTTTCGGACAACCAATTCGGGTTCATGCCAGGGCGCTCAACCATGGAGGCAATCTATCTCTTACGAAGATTGATGGAAAGATATAAAGATGGGAAAAAGGATTTACACAGTCTTTATAGATTTGGAAAAAGCATATGATAGGGTCCCAAGAGACATTCTTTGGAGGATTTTAGAGAAGAAAATAGTACGAGTAACATATATTCAAGCTATAAAGGATATGTATGAAAGAGCAAAGATTGCCGTAAGAACTCATGAAGGACAAACCGAAAACTTCCCCATAACTGTAGGATTACATCAAGGCTCATCCTTAAGTCCTTACCTTTTTGCGTTGGTAATGGATAAGTTAATAGGACATATTCAAGATGATATTCCTTGGTGTATGCTTTTCGCAGATGATATAGTGTTGATAGATGAAACTTAGGAAGGGGTAAATGCGAAGCTTAACCTTTGGAGAGAAGTGTTGGAATCTAAAGGTCTTCACCTAAGTCGATTAAAGACAGAATATATGGAGTGCAAGTTCAGTGCAAATGGAAGCCAAAATGAGTTAGGGGTGAGGATCGGAGATCAGGAAATACCAAAGAGCGATCGTTTTAGCTACTTAGGATCTATCTTGCAAAAGAACGGAGAATTAGATGGAGATCTTAACCATAGAATACAAGTTAGATGGATGAAGTGGAAGAGCGCATCTGGCGTGTTGTGTGATCGCCGTATGCCACTGAAGCTCAAGGGAAAATTTTATAGGACGGCAATAAGGCCGGCGACGCTGTATGGCACAGAATGTTGGGCGGTGAAGTATCAATACGTACACAAAATGGGTGTAGCGGAGATGAGGATGCTTCGTTGGATGTGCGGGCACACGAGAAAGGATAAGATTAGGAATGAGGATATCCGAGGTAAAGTAGGAGTAGCCGAAATTGTAGGAAAACTAAGAGAAAATCGGTTACGGTGGTTTGGACATGTGCAAAGAAGGCCTACTGACGCTCCGATTAGAAGATGCGACTACGGGACAGAGGTTCAGGGCCTAAGGGGTAGAGGAAGACCTAGGAAAACTTTGGAAGAGACTCTAAGAAAAGACTTAGAGTACTTGGATCTAACGGAGGATATGACATAGGATCGAGCACAATGGCGTTCTAAGATTCATATAGCCGAGCCCACTCAGTGACTTGGATTTTTGAAGTCTCCAACCGAGAAGTCTTCCTCACTTGGGAAATTAAGGGAACACTACCTCAACCTACATGCTCCACTCACAAAGCTTCAACATACAAGCTTCAACAAAAGAAAAAATCAAAGAACTTAGTGAAGAAGGTTTTGATGTATTTAACACAATACGTTGGAATGAAGCAAAACTTATTTATTGATATCTCCAATAAGTTACAAATATGTACATATACATGAGTCAAAATAAACAAACAAGAGTGAGTTTTCACAAATGTTGCTTAGGAGAAGTCTCAGCAGTCGGTAGAGCCCTAGAAAGAGAAGGCATTGAAGGGGGATCATTCAGAGCCTCAGTATTGGACAGAACCCTAGAAGGAGGAGGCATCGAAGGTTGATCATTTGGAGCTTCATTACGCGGTACAACCCCAGAAGACAAAGACAATAAATGCCTTTGGAACAAACCCACAAACCGCTGATGATCAAGTAAAACCTGACCATCAGATTCCTTCATCTAGTCAAGCTTCCTCTTCATGTTTGTAGCATAGTCATGTGCGAGCTGGTGCAACTGTTTATTCTCATGCTTGAGCCCTTTAATCTCCTGTTTGAGACTCATCACTTCAGCTGCCAATGACTCAACTTGGCGGGTTCGAGCAAATAGGCGTTGGGCCATATTAGACACAGAACCTGCACACTGAACACTTAGAGCCAGAGAATCCTTAACCGTCAACTCATCAGACCGTTTGGAAAGTAGTCTGTTATCTTTGGGAGTGAGAAGGTTCCTGGCCACCACCGCAGCGGTCATATCATTCTTCATCACGGAATCCCCAACGGTAAGAGGACCAGTAGGGGATAAGAATGATGGGCGCCATATGTTGTCTGGAGAAGGCGTGGTTGCCTCTTCAACAAGGTTCAAGTCAAAACGACGGTCGGAGGGGCCATACATTTTCAAAGGTATTGAAGAGAGAAGAGGTCGGACAAATCAAGATCTTAGAAGTGCAAGAAGGGAGCTTCTACTGGTGGAGATCCAAGTGTGCTTTGGAACTTAATGTCAGTCTCTATAAAAATCTGCACTCAACGGAGCTTCAGAAATCGAAGAGGCGCCTGCCCAGAAATTGAAGAGGCGTTTGCTTTCTCAAAAGCTGGGCTGCTCAGAGACCACGAAGGTTGATCTCAGAAATCGAAGAGACGCTTGCTTTTTCAAAAGTTGGGCTGCTTAAAGACCACTGTTGAGCAAAAATTGTACATAATATGTAAACAAATAATTCACTCAACACAATTTCACCCTCGTTCAATTTTCCGAAGAGGGTTTTACTAATTCAAGTTCGACCCATTCTAGGCTATGCGCCTATTAATTACAACCTTCCTTTTGGGAAAGAAATACCCTTTGATTCCAATTCGAAGAAAATGTAACTTGAGGATTTTGGTGCTTGTTTGATTTTGTGACTGCATCTAGGTCGAATCCTAGATTGCCTACGTACCCTCTTGAGGGATCAAGTCACTCGTAGTTCATGGATTTGATACTTATTTGGATTTGATGCCTTGTGCAGTTTTAGCTCATGTGGGCGAGGAGCATAGTGCCTTATGCAGTTTCAGCTCATGCGGGCGAGGAGCATTTGAAAATTTGATATGGCTTCATGCCATTTGAGACTTTTCTTCGGCTTTGTGCCATTTGAGACTTTGATACTGCTTCGTGCCCTTTGAAAACTTTTCTTCGGCTTCGTGCCATTTTGGTATTTGATAGCAGGAGTGAATTTAGTTTATATAAACCAGGAATTCGTTTCGGTTTTACGGTTGCGTCAAAAACTTGATATTAGACTGCATACGTATCCTTAACGGAATCAAACCGGCGTAGTTCATTAATTTTGAGACGCATCGCAGCTTTGTGCCATTTGAGATTTTTCTTCAGCTTCATGCCTTTTGGGATTTGACGCGGCTTCATGCCATTTGTGTCTTGTAAATTTAATAGGAATATTTGATCCATTAATTTGAGTATAACAATCTAGAAGGGGCCCTTGAATTTGGCTCAAACGAATTTGGAATTTGATTGAATTGGTGGGTAACCCATTGAAGAATTTTCGTGGTTTCGTACCACTAGAATTTGGTTTATTCAATTAGCTTCACGATTTGGAGACAAGCAACAGCTTAATTTAATATGGTCTAGCATCATACTAATGTTTAGCACGGTGCATTTTGATGGTTTTGGATATACTCCACTTTTGGCAAAAGAATTGGATATTTTAATTGCCACGTCACATTCACCAACTTGATAGTGCTTTGACTTCTTTTCTCCTATTTTTTGTTTGGTGTCATGAGATGGGTTGCCCATCTTATTTTCCTTGTTTTATTTTCTTTGTCCCGTGACCTTGTCAGTTTGTGTCCATTCCTTAATTATAATTTATAAATACAACCCATAATTTCGGTGGAGGGTATTGACTCTCTTTTGCTCTCCGCGTGAGCCACGTAAGGTGCAGACTTCATTAGGATTCACACCCCCCGTCAGATGCTTCAGCGATCCCCTTTCTCTTAGCTCTAAAAACCCGGTGGTTTCCCCCCAGAAGCAAAAAGCTTATTTCGATATACTTGGGCTCCCGTGAATTTCGTTATGCTTCAAACTTCTACTTGGATTGGGTATCTGTTGATTTCAGAGCGAGAATGGGTAAGGTTTGTTGGAGTTCAGATTCTTTATTCAAATTACTTCAATTTTCCACTATTCCCCCCAATTTGTAGAGCTCCCTCTTTGCGCAGGTCACAGAACTTTCATTTTTTTGCTGCATCATTCTTTTGTTTCTTGCCACTTGTGCTTTTCTTTTTCGTGGATCGCAGGCTCGAGACGAAAAGGGCAGGGGGTGTCAAGCAGGTTACCCGTTTTTGTTTTTTTTTATGTTCTGAATTTGTTTGTGTATTCATAGTGAAATGAAGCTTTTAACTGCAATGAACTTGTCAATTCTTTCGTGCAGGTGTCCCGGGCAACGGTATCTCTTCGATTGGTTGTTGGACAAAACCATTTTGCAGCCCCGAGTTAGTCGAAGACAATTGTTGATTCATGGCTCCAAAGGTGAGAGTTTGTACTCTGAAATTTGTAGTAACATACTCATAATATCTGCCATATTTTGAATGAGTTCTGATGTACTTGTGTGTGATTATCACTCTGGTATTTCTGTTTCCACAAAGAGATTTTACTTGACTGGCCTTGACAGTGGCATTTGGACACCCTTTTTGTGTTCCCATTCTTGCCATATTTTCTCTTTAACATTTGTACAATATGATACCTTTTCCCAAAAATCTTTCTGTAGTTTTGATTTGTCTACCAAGTCTTTTTGGTGTTTAATACAAAGGTTACCATGTGAATGGGTTTCCCAAATAATTTGGGAAATTTGGCAGTAAGCTTTTCCCTCTCTGTAAATTTGGGAAGGCAAGTGTTTAATATAAAGGCTTTGAACCTTTTTTTAATCTTCTCGTGGCAAAGAAGGCTTTGAACCCTCTTTTAAATGTTTATGGCAGAGAAGCAGGTGAAAATTTTGACAAATCTTTGTCCCATCTTCACGTGACAAAGAAGGTTGCTTGTCCATTTAAAGATTGGGAAATTTTCCCTTTCTTTCCTTGTCTTGTAGCATTTCAATGTCTTTTTTTTTTTTGGTCAAAGCTTTGACACAATGTTTAATCAAAACTTTGACACAATTGTAGCATTTCAGGGCTTTGAACCTTCTTCACGTCTCCTTCCTTCTTTGTCTTTATCAAGGTTGTGTTGGGGATTTTTCTTTTGTCATTATCAAAATTTTTTATTTCTTTTCCTTTGTTTATTTGTCAACACATGCACTTACTCTCTTTAGCTTTTCCAAACATGATAACCACCTTCTTTAGCTTTTACAGAAAACTTTTCTTTATTTAGTCACTCTCTTTAGAGCATATTTTCCTACTTTTCTTCTTGAATTGGGGAATTTCCAAGCATGAGTCGGTCAAGGGAAGTTTGCAAACCATCTTTTCCATTTTCTCCTTTTTCTTGGACTCTATCTCCAATAAGTTTTCATATAATTTTTAGCCAAAGGCATCCTCAATGCTTTGTACCCGTGGGTAGCAAAAACACCAAACAGAATAATTTCTCTTCTCTTTCTTGAGTTGCATCTTTGTATATGTTGCCTCCTTGCTGTCTTACTTCTCGGGGACTTAAGCCTAGAACTTTGAAACTGCACTTGACAATTTGGCAAAGGGGTAGACCATTTAGACTTGGTTTAAACTTCACGGGGTGGTCTAGGCCACCCCGAAGAAATTCATGGGATTCTTGGAGATTATTTCTGCTACAGTTTGTGGGGAGTCGGTGGATTGTTCAGAGTCTCCACCTCCATTTGATTGGTGAAGAATGCCAAACAAAGAGACAAAGGCCTTATATGCCTTTGCTTGTTTCCCTTTCCTCATTTTTTTGTTTCTCTGTTGCTTTTCAGTTTTGTGTGCTGCTGCAATGCTTTTTTATTTGCTGTGGTCTCTACTCTCATTTTGTTCTTTCTGCAACATAACAAGAGAAAAATAATAATTTAAATAGAACTTGTTTCATACCTGGTGATGAATGTTCTTCTTTAAATCTTGACTTGAAAGCACGAATGGTTGAACTCATTCTCTTTCCTGGCAGCACTTCGTTGCTCTTGGTATTTTCTCTCAAAATTTCTCTTATTTTCTGCAGAGCTTCCCCTTTCTTTTTCTTTCTCGTTGCAGCTGATGCCTATTTATAGGCATCATAGGAGGGTTCTAGAGCTTGTTACGTGGGGGGAAGATGGAGGGCATGACTTCCTGCCACTCTCTTCTTAACCTCTCTTAACTGACCCCACGTTTTTTTTTGTTGCAGGAAAGGGAGAACCTGTTTATTGCTTCCCCCTTTTGTAGGAAATTTTCCTTATTTTATATTTTATTTTTTTGTTTATGGATATTTGGTTTGTATGTAAAGCCCATTCTTAACTTTTGGGCTGGTTTACATCTTTGTTTTGCCTTGTAGCCTGACCCAATTTGTATGGACTCTATTTTTTTATGTTGTATATTTTTATTGTTCAACAACCACGAGGGCCGATTTCAGAAATCGAAGAGGCACCTGCTTTTTCAGTCTTGTCAGCACCTGTCACATGCACACTCAGCTTTTCTGAAATTAAGGCCATTCTGTTGAAGATTTCTAGTGAAGTAGAAAGCACGTGAATCTTACTGTTCAATCATCCACTTTCCACACGCACCATCAGCTCATGGGTACCACAGATAACTTTGCCAAAGATCTCTGACAAAGTTTAGACACGTGAAGCTTGCAGTTCCCATTACATCGCTATGACCAAGAAGAGTAAAAGAATAGCAAAAAAAAACAGCACTAACAAAGTTTAAACACATAAATTTTGAAGATCTAGTTACCATATTATTACCCACAAGGGTAAAGGAACAGCACCACTGCTGGATAATTGGAAAGTCCCTGTGTGTGACACACTCTGTGCTCCGTGGCAAGGTAGACTAGCAAACATGCCCAACCTTTACTCACATTCGAGAAAACACTCCCAACAAGATTGCTTGCTCCAAAATCGAAGAGGCACCGCCCTCCGAATCTCGAGAGCCAGACTCCCAACATGATTACTTTCTCAAAAATCGAAGAGACACCGCTCTCCGAATCTCAAGAGCCAGACTTCCAGCAGGATTGCTTTCTCAAAAATCGAAGAGGCACCGTTCTTCGAATCTTGAGAGCCAGATCCCCGACAGGATTGCTTGTTCAAAAACCAAAGAGACACCGCTTTCTCAACTTCGAGAGCCAGATCTCCTTGGATAAAGCTTGTCTGTAATCTTCACACGCAACATCAGCTTTCCAGATACCACAGACAACTTTTTCAAAGTACTCTGACACACGTGAAGTTGGCAGCTCTCACTACTGTGCTATGACCAAGCAGGGTAAAGGAATAACATTACTACTTGTTGTTAGGGAGACTCCTATATATGTCGACCTCCATCCTCAACAGATAGGCAGACTTGCAAAAATGCTCAACCCTTCCTCATATCTGAGAGGGCACTCCCAACGAAGCCTCTTGAAATACTCAGCTTTCTTCCCCCCCCCCCGATAATACCTCTACAAACAAGCTACACTAGAGCAAGAATATCTCATATCATCGGGGTTAAAAGTAAGACTATCTCATATCATGCTTTTTCCCTGTCTTTTCCTTTGGCTTTGTTCTTACCTGCAAGACAAAGAGAAAGAGAGCAATCAGTCAGCACTTGGAATCAAGCTTCCAATCATGAACTGACTGCCTGGAACCCCTTACTTGATTACTTACCTGGCATTGCTCTCGAGTACTCATCTTCAACATCTTATGCTTCCAGAGAAGATACCACATATGCCTGAGGAACAGATAGGGAAAATGAGAAAGATACAAGGAAGCATGTGGAGACAAGCGTAACAGAACACGTGCTGATACATCCACTACTTTGTCAACAGCAAAAGTATCCCATATCAGCAGGGTCGAACGTACTCTAGATTTGATGGACTTGTTTTGACCCTCAAATTCTTCAATCGGCCTTATACTCTGGAGGAAACTAGAAAACCCTCCAGCCCAGTTCAAGAATAAGCATGTGGAAAGTTACTTCTTCAAAAGCAAAAATATCTCATATCATCCATTCTCCTTTTTCTTCTCTTTATCCTTCATGCTGCCTGCAAGATATGGAGAATGAGAACAATCAGCCGGAACTCGAAATCAAACTTCTGATCTGGGACTGATTACTTGGAGCTCTGATTGCTTACCTTGTCTGTCACCTCTTTCAGCATATCCCCTAGCTCGGCGACTTGGGGGACTCCTACTACAGGGTTTGTATCGCGCTTGACCAAGCTTGAAACTACAAGTAAGCTTCAAGTGAAATTGATATATTACCTTGTGCATCTCCACCAGTTAAAGATACCACCCCTGGATGGAGGAAGAGTACTTCCAGAGAAGATGCCACATCTACCTATGAGACAGATAAGGCAAGTGAAGACGATACCACACTTCGGTACTTAGAAGTTTCGTGATTACGAAATCATTCTCCGACAATATTTCTTAATGTCATTTGTACTAAATCATTCACTTGTACTCACTAAAGGAGAGCTTGAACCTATGTACTTGTGTAAACCCTTCACGATTAATAAGAACTCCTCTACTCCGTGGACGTAGCCAATCTGGGTGAACCACGTACATCTTGTGTTTGCTTTCCTGTCTATATCCATTTACATACTTATCCACACTAATGACCGTAGCAATCTAGCGAAGATCACAAACGTAATACTTTCTGTTGTACCAAAGTCCTCACTGATTTTGTGCATCAACAATCCTTAAGTCCTTACCTTTTTCCGTTGGTAATGGATGAGTTAACAGAACATATTCAAGATGATATTCCTTGGTGTATGTTTTTCGTAAACGATATAATGTTGATGGATGAAACTCAGGAGGGGTAAATGCGAAGCTTAACCTTTGGAGATAAGTGTTGGAATCTAAAGGTCTTCGCCTAAGCCGATCAAAGACAGAATATATGGAGTGCAAGTTCAGTGCAAATGGATACCAAAATGAGTTAGGGGTGAGGATCGGAGATCAGGAAATACCAAAGAGCGACCGTTTTCGCTACCTAGGATCTATCTTGCAAAAGAACGGAGAATTAGATGGAGATCTCAACCATAGAATACAAGCTGGATGGATGAAGTGGAAGAGTGCATCCGGCGTGTTGTGTGACCGTCGTAGGCCACTAAAGCTCAAGGGAAAATTTTATAGGATGGCAATAAGGCCGGCGATGTTGTATGGCACAGAATGTTGGGCGGTGAAGCATCAACACGTACACAAAATGAGTTTAGACATGTGCAAAGAAGGCCTACTGACGCTCCGGTTCGAAGATGTGACTACGGGATAGAGGTTCAGGGTTGAAGGGGTAGATGAAGACCTAGGAAAACTTTGGAATAGACCCTAAGAAAAGACTTAGAGTACTTGGATCTAACATAGGACATGACACAAAACCGAGCGCAATGGCGTTCTAGGATTCATATAGCCGACCCCACTTAGTGGGAAAAGACTTTGTTGTTGTTGTTGTTGTAGTGATAGGAAGAAGCATTCAAATTTTCTTTTAACAACTTAAAAGTCCCTCTATTTTTTTTTTTTTCGGGTGACAGCAGTTGATGTCTTAGTATACAAATTTTAAAAAGAAATGATGACCTTTCAGATAATGCTCTAAACTCCTGGTTTGTCTGACTAGTTTTCTGTTTAAAAATCAGCCAAACTTGTTTTGGAACCAAAAACAACCCTTAGAAAGGTCATGACTGAATAGGTCATCACGAGGAATGAGATCACTCAATATATGTAATTAGATGGGATGAACAAATGTGTTAGTGGCCATAGAAGAGGGGCTGTATTGGGAGCTGACTGTCGACTTCTGATGTTAATCAGTAATTCAGAATCAGGTAACAGGGTTGTAACGTCTTAAAAATGTTTTAATAATATTGTTCTTATTAAACATTTCTACAAGGAATGACTTCTCCCCACGATGAAAGCAGTTAGGATGCCATCTTTAGGATAGAGGATAATCCTTTGTCAGTTTTCCTGTCTTTTGTATAGAGGATAATACGGGGACACACGCTTTTGACACCCATTTTGTACAGCCCACTTCGTAGTGTATTTTAACAATTCAAACCGTCTATATTTTAGTACATCTTTCATAGATCTTCCTCGCAAAAGATTAGACAAATCAAAACCACTTACAGGGAATAAAATGGATGAATGCGGTTCTACAAAGAAACACTAATTTAATCCAATTGTCATATGGTTTCGAATTTGGGTGATCTTTGGTAGACATGGTCTTTGAGGTAAGACATAATGCAACTGTAACTTTATCAATTTTCATCCTTTAAGTTGAAAAGTGATTGGTTGTTCTGCTTAAGTGCTAGTTCACAAGTTTCCTGTTTCTGATCTCTCTTTGGTGGTTATTTTCAGACATCTTTGGAAGAAACATGAAAAGAATTAGTTTCTAGCCTTAGATATGCTAAAAACTTTAGTGGTCCTGTATGTTTTCGTCATGCTATTCTCTCACCTCTGGGATATGAGACTCCACTCTTTAAGGGGCTGAGTGAAGATATAAATTGTCATGGTGCATCAGCACCTGATCTGTGGCAACACCCTGATGACCAGAAAACAGCACGAATATCAGAGTTTGGAGAAATTATTAAAGCCTCTTTTGGATTTCCAGTACATGGACATCGTACTGAGAAGCCAAGCTCAGGTCATAATGTCCTTTTTGTTCGACGTGAAGATTACCTAGCCCATCCACGCCACCATGGTAAGGTTGAGTCAAGGCTAAGCAATGAACAAGAAATGTTTGATGCCTTGAAGAACTGGGTATCTAATCATAAGGAATGCAAAATAAACCTTGTGAATGGATTGTTTGCACACATGTCGATGAAAGAGCAAGTCCGGGCCATTCAAGATGCTTCTGTCATTATCGGTGCTCATGGTGCAGGTCTCACACACGTAGTATCTGCAATGCCAAAAACCGCGATTCTCGAGATTATTAGCAGTGAGTATAAACGCCCACATTTTGAATTAATTGCTCAGTGGAAGGGGTTGGAATATCATGCCATTAATCTCGGAGGGTCATTTGCCAGCACACCATTTGTTATTGACAGGCTTAACAGCATAGTGAAAAGCCTCGGGTGCTGAAAATTATTTGGTTTGGGCAGAAACCGCTCAATATCATGCTGGAAGTGGAAGTGATAGAGAATCAATTCTTCCTTCAGTGCTGGTTTTTGTACCACCATTTCCGTTTCCTCGAGAATGCTAATCCACCGTGTTTGCACGGTGCTGATTGAATCTTATTTTAGTGAAGGTAGAGTAGATTACCAAGCTTCTTGGACTCTGTGACTGGCTCTCCAATCCCAATAGTTGTGAAACATAGAATGAGGCTAACAAAGCAACGGTATGGGAAAGTTAAAGGTGTTGGCCTTGCCTTGCAAAAGGATATCGACATTGTGCAAGATTGGCCAACAATCATCAGAGGGACATAAACAAGTTCGTAGACTGCATTGTCTCTGCGTATGGTATGTTTTCTTGACACCCAAAACCTTTGTATTTGTCAGTTCATTTCTTCCGGCGAATGGTCCAACAGCGTGAGGAATTTTGTTGCTTGTGTACTGATTCTTTGTTACATACACGGTATCTTCGTGTACAATAGAGGAATACTTGTATGATTGATTGATTGTATCGAATTTTAGTCACAATTTTTTGTTATACATCAACAAAATGGCTACTTTTTCATTGTTAGATTGAGCAATATAATCTCGTATTGTCTTGGAAGGTGATATGGACAGTGCAGGACATATCATTGACATTTTACATGACCTGCCCATGTGACCAAAATTATATAGTCGGTCCGGTTCGGTTTTTACGATTTTTTTTTAACTTGGTTTTATTCGGTTCACCGGTTTACCGGTAGAATAAAAAAGTTTCTGGCGTCAACCTAGCGCAAACAAGTTAATGCATGTAGCAAATGTAAAATAAAATCCCCTAAAAGTAAATCTATTAATAAATAAATAGTGGTAAAATGTAAAATAAAAAAACAAAGATAGTAAATTGGAAAAAATTACGGCAACAACTATATGTTTTAAAAATAACACTGTGCTGAAGTGGAGGGGAAAAATTCTCATCTACCTATATTGTCTGATTTTTTTTCCTAAACTATTGCAAACGTGGGACTTTTTGGGTGTTCTAGAATATCCGTACTCTAGGTGTTTTAATCGTTAGATCTTTTTTTGTTGCAAACGTAATGTGATAAGTGCTTACATTTAAAAAGCCAACAAAAGAAAAATTCCAAACGATCATGTGTCACATAAGATAAATTCATATTATTTGAGACTTAGCCCATAAGATAATATGGTTCTTTTGTTGGCTTTTGTGAGACTTAGCCCATAAGATGATTCAAATTCGTCTTTGCTAATCGAGACTTAGCAATAATATGGAATTTAAGAGGGGGGGGGGTGAGGGAGTGGGTTAAGTCTCACAGTAGACTACCAATAATATAGTTCAAATTTGCCTTTTGCGAGAATCAAACCTAAAATCTCTCATTTACTAGTGAAGATGACTGTCACTAGACTGTAGTACAATGTTATAATAATCCTTGGGTTTTTTTACTTTTCGAACAAATGATATTATCTACACTAAGCGGATGGGAGAGTGGACTAAGTCTCACAATGGGCCAACCATAATAATGTAATTTAAATTCGTCTTTGACGAGAATCGAACCTAAGAGCATCTCCAATGGAAGTCCCTATTTAGGGACTCCTACCACCAATTTTGAGTACTAATTTAAGGACTTATACGGAATCTTTGTGTTCCTAAAGGAATATTGCCTCCAATGGGAGTCCTTATAGTAGAATACTTAAATTTGAAGTATTTACGATTTTATGTGATAATTTGATTAGGTGCACAATTTTTTTTTATGTTAACCTTTTTTTAAGGCTTTTTATATTAGCACCCCACAAAATGTTGAATGCACCTCACATTAAAATTTAATATTAATGACTTACTTACTCTACTATGCAATGACAATTTTGACCTTATTAGGTTTAAAAAATAATAAAAAAATTAACTTTTAACGCATTATTTATCTACTTCAACTCTTAAAACCCCTCACACCCTCCATTGTTGAATAAAACTCTAAGCAATGAAACTACAAACATGTTGATTAAGAAAAATTATTTTTGACGAATGGAACACGAAATCAGTGTTTCGAAAGCTTTGAAATCATTATTATTGTTATTGAAAAACATTCAAATGAACCTAAACATTTTTTAAAATCATTCAATTTGAAATCATTCGGCAACCTAAAGTTTAGATGGTTTGAAATCATTCGGCAAAATTAAAAATGACTGTTATAAATTTGAGAAATGTGGGGTGTATAAAAAATGTGGGGTGTGTATAGAAAATGTAAGGTGTATATTAAGAATGTGGGGTGTGAGGGTATTATGGGGAAGGAAGTGGGGTGTAGTAAGATAATTTTTAATTGAAAAAGTAAATGTGAGGTGTATTAAGCATGTGTGGTTTATTCAACAATTTGTGGGGTGCTAATATAATAAGCCTTTTTTAATTAATTAGAAGCATTAAAATTAAAAACACTAAAAGCATTAGAATCTTCAATCAAGATTGTGCGCCCCGTTTTTACTCAAGGTGCAAATTTTTTTTGTTTATGTTAATCATTTTTTAATTAATTAGAAGCTTCAATCAATATTGTGGGCCCATTTTTCTACTCAAGGTTATCCATGTCCCTATATGTGAGGACATACACTATGTATCCAGTGAGTCCCTATACTTTAGGGACTCACTTTCCGACCCATTGGTTAAGCAAATGATATTATCTATACTAAGGGTGGGGAAGTGGGCTAAGCCTCACAATGGGCTAACAATAATGTGGTTCAAATTCGCGTTTGGTGAGAATCGAACCTAAGACCTCTCACTTACAAGTGAAAAGGAAGATCGTAATACTAAGTGGCCTCTTTCCGATCCATTGGTTAAGCAAATGATATTATCTACACTAAGGGTGGGGGAGTGGGCTAAGCCTCACAATGGGCTAACAATAATGTGGTTCAAATTCGCGTTTGGTAAGAACCGAACCTAAGACCTCTCACTTACAAGTGAAAAGGAAGACCGTAATACTGAGTGGCCTCCTTCTGATCCATTGGAGATTCATTTCGTCTCTATATTTGTTTTATACCCATTTTATACGGTAATCGTTCTTATTTGTAAATTCCAACAGAGATGCTCTAATATATCTCAAGTAAAGAATAATATCATTATTCTGTACTACGTGTTCATTCCTCGTTCTTTTAGATACATTTTTTTAACTGAAACAAATTAATTATCAAGCGAGACCCAAAATAGCGGCAAAATTACTTCCATGCTCTTCCCTCCGTCTCCAACTCGGTTCTTGTCGCTGTGTTTTAAAAGCTCAACCTTGTCAGGTATGGTTTCGCTTCGCCTATACGCAACAGCTAGCAGGCTCGTAATTAGCTACTCAGTCGTCTCTAATTACTTTGTTATACGCTTTTAGCTTAACCTAAAATCCACTTATCAAACCTAATCATGCATCTCTAAACCAACAATTTGTCGTACTTGAGAAATGCCTTCCAACTGTATGATGGAATGCCGCACTCAATTGTTTGGTCTGAAAACTCATTCTTTCATGTCGGTTTTCTGATAAATTCTATGCCTCTTCCTTATTCAAAAGCATACAGCAATTTGCGGAAGAAGATGGTAGTTTGCTTTCCCTCCACCCCCAAGAGGTTGGCAATGACGGTTGGGTGTTTCGTTTCTGCTGCTGCTCTTTTCGGTTTCGGTGCGCATCTCTCGTATGTCAACGTTGCCCCTCAACAAGCTCGAACCAAAGCTCGAAATGAATTTGTGAGAGAGCGGCTGAAACAGAAGTACGGCAGCAAATGATACAACACGCATGGTTTCCAGATATCAGTTCGGTTTTCGGATCGTATCCTGGTAGGGGTGGGACAAGTTTGAGGTGTGAATTTATGATCCATCCCTTGTGGGAACTCTTTCAGGGATGAACATCCAACTGTTTTTGTGGTTGTTTTGGTTTTTTGTTTGCTCAACATTTGTATGTATCAGTATTACAAGTTATAACAAGGATGAATACGCAAACTCTCATAACTGAAGAAAATGGAAGTGCAAAACTGGATTTAGCCAGTTGGCTGGAGCGTGCTCCATTCTGTGCATCCATATTCGAACCACCCCTCCCCGTAGTTTAGATAAGGTTCGGAACAATATGGTCCATTGTTCTCTCGAAAGAGGCTCTAACAAAGGAGAAATTCTAAGGTACAAACTCGAACCACATGGCAATCTGACCGCATACAAAACACCCTACAGGAGCGTCGAACGCAACTTTTATCGTCTTACGCAGACGTCTGGACATAAACTCCTAGTATAGGGATATACATCGGGTCGATAGACCATTTTTAGAACGCACGTATCACTAGAGCACCAGATACTCAGTAGGGCCTTGTGAGAGGCGGACTAGGGCCACACAGAAAAACTCTAAAATCACACAAACCTTTGCCCTTGATGCTTGAGGGTGGGTAGATAAAAATGTATATTTTGGTGCCGAGCATAATTAGCGGCAAAATGCAAGAAATATTCACGAGAAAATTAATCAAACTGCTGCTCCACATCCAAATAGTAAGCGTTTACGATTGCAAAAATAGAATTAATGATTGAGCATTCAACCACTAAAAACATTGTTTGGGGTAAAGCCAGTTGCAACTTCAAACTGAAATAAAGTGCAATCCCTTACAGAGTAGGAAACGACGAAACAAATGACATACTCTGAGTCTACAATCACTGAGTTCTGGTAACCAAAATTTAAGCTGCAGCTCCCTTCCCCTTCTTCCTCTGGAGCTTCTTCATGTAGAACTCCAGCTCTCTTCCCTCCAAGATATATCTGTAAAACATCACATATGAACAAGTATGATTAAACTTAACTTTGCAACAAGAAACGAAAAACAACCGTTACATCCATGCTTCCAACTCTAGCATAACTGCAAATAAACTAGTAAAGCACCTACAATAGACCAAATTGAAAAAAACACAGGAAGATAAAGTCACTTACCCATCGCAACGGCCACACTGACCAGGTCGTGATGAAATACAAGCCAACAGACGACCACCGCCAAATTGTTCTTCAATATGCTGGTCCAAGGTGCGAGTCTGTTGACGCTTCTCCAGCTTTCTGGCTACATGGTTGCTCTTCTTTGCCTCCTCAGCAGCAGCAGCAGGTGCCTCACCATCCTATATGATCACAAAACACGGCATCAGAGACCGTAAATTCTACTGTTCTTGACAACATTCTGCTCCTCCATCTCAAAGAGTACAAACATGTACATAAACATCTTCCAATCAATTTGTTATCAGCGTGCATAGCATACACCAAATATAATTGTTTCCACCATGTGAACACATCAAACCAATGTATAAACCATTATATTTCCTCTAGATGCAGAAACAATAAAAATTCACCAAATACGTAAAAACACAAAAGACAAGTCCAGCGATAACACACATAAAAAAACTTAAATCATTGGAAAAATAAAAAACAAAGTTCTACCTCTGCTTCTTTCTTGGCAGCGGCAGCAGTTTTCTTCTTGCGGCCAATTTCAACTCCGTAGTGCTGGAGGTACCACTGCTTGAATGGTGCTGCATCAACCTGAACAATGGCACTCTTCACCAATGTTTGAGTACGGACCAACTCATTGTTAGATGCATTGTACACAACATCAAGAAGACGGGTTTTGCGGGTCACGGCCTCGCTACCCCAGGAGAAATTTCCAGTGTCAAGCCTCAAAGCACGCCACTTGACATTTCCACCTCTAACCCTGATCCTCCTCACAGTCTTGTTGCTTGACAACTTGGTGTTAGCAGGTTGCCTTCCGAGCTCGTACCTGCAAACGAGAAGTGGAAACTAAATCAATTCCAAAATCATCAAGGCTTTAAAGTAACATCATTTTACACAAATGTGAGAATTCATTGAAATAACTAATATAAATCAATAAACAAATCTAAACCAACGAGCAGTACAGAACTTGTGTTCACAATAATCTGCGAAACCCTTGCACACACAAGTTCATAAATAAAGTTTAACAACACTGGTCACAATCTAAGAAATGGAGGGTTGGTGCCGTAATACATACAAATTACGGCAAACCCTTCGAGCAAGTGGAGACACACCACGGTGAATTATTTGTCAGAAACAAAAAGTTCACAAATTGCAAGGCAATCAAAATTCTTTCAACCTATGCAGTTATAAATCTCCTTAAATCACCCGATTAATTTCTTTAAAAGAATAAACAAATCATTGAATTCATTCATCAAATAAACAGGAGAAGCACATTATTCAAAAGGAAGGTGGCTCGGATAACAACTTGAACAAAAAAAAAAGAGCAGCTCAAATCAAAACAAAAGAAAGAAATATTACTTTCGCTTCTTCCTCCAAGCCTTCTTCTTGCCTCCAGTGGCACGTCTCTTGTGCATGGAATCTCGAGAAATACCTACAAAAATCACACAAAAACTCAAGATTTAGCATCACAATTCACAAATGCGATATCAAAAAAAAAAAAAAAAAAAAAAAAATCAAAACTTCAGATGAACAAATTCAGGGCTACCCATCACGGAAACAAAGTTGAAAAGACAGAAAATGGATACGAGATGGAGATAATAAGAGGATGAGAGAGGTACCCATTTTGGCGTTCTAGGGTTCTTCTGCTCCAGGAGTCTGCAGCAACGCGGCTAGGGTTTTGTGAGACAAGTGGAGTGGCAGGCGAGCTAGGTTTTTAGTACAAACGTAAGATGTTCAAATTACTATATTGTCCTCAGTGTTCTGGTGGTATTACCGGGCCCAAACTATCTCTTTACTTTGGGCGACTTTGGATCGGGCTTTTCCAAGAATCTGTACCTCCCGGTCCAGATTCAGTTTGGGTTGAAGTCATGTTTAGATCTTTGATGGACCCGAAGAGCTCAAACCCACTTTACATTATTATTATTTTATTTTATTTTGAAACAACACTTTACATTAGGTTTAGTCTTTCATTGATTGATCGAAGGTTGGTTTGAGATTACGATGCTTTTAAAAAAACATCTTATTAAAATCATTTTTACAAAAAATACATTTTTTCTGACAACATTATAAGTCAATGGTCATATTTAGTCGTCTATTACTCTAGGCATTCACACCTCCATTTATAACAAAGTTGAATTTACGATACAAATTTTGAGCCCAAATAAAATTTTGGAAAACTAATGAAAAGGGTTTGAAAACTTTGAGTTTTAATGATAAGGACAAAATAAAGGGTAAAATGAATAGTACCAGAATTGACTTTTTAGTGTAAAAATGTGATTTTTCGTTAAAGTAAACAGTACCGAGTGCTTTTCGTTAAAGTTTCCGTAAAATTTCTCTTTTGTTTTGTTTTTGTTTTTTTTTTTAAATTCCTTTTACATTTTTCCCATCATCCCTACTCTAGTTTTTCATATTCTACATTGATATTAAACAAATCCCAACTTGCTTGCTTGTATATATCGAAGCGAGTTGGACTGTTGGAAGTAGAACCCTATTCCCCTTCCCTCTCGAAAGGTTCCACATACACATATGCAGATTGTGAAAGCATAAACATCTGCGTTTCCTTCTTCTGTTTTGTTTTTGCATTCTCTTTCTAGTTTCTACCAATTTTCTGTGTTGAAATACTGATAATTTGAGTAAACAATACATAACCCACATTGAATCCATCCAAATATCATCCATCAAATCATTCTTCAAAGCATTTGGAAGATTTGAGAATGGGGTTTTCAGTGCTGGGATCAGTGGGCTCTCATATTTTAGTAAGAAATTCTCACGAAGGGACTTTGAAGATTCAATCTTTCAGGGAAAGAGAGAGACCCACCATTAGTTTCGAGCTCTCAAGGTCGAGGTCCTACCATGGAAGAATCAAGTCGAGCAAGTCTGAATTACTTGACTTTGATGAGAGAACAAGCCCAAATGAGGTATGTTGCTAATTTGTACTAATATTTGTTCGATTTTTTCCTTCCGGATTATGAATTAGACAACAGTAGTAAATTGTGTGTGTTTGTAGATTTTTTTTGGACTAATCTTGATAAGCATTTTACAAGGAAATTTGAAGGTTTTTTTTTTTTTACTTGTTCTTTTTAAACAAACGATATTATCTAACTAAGAGGAGGGGTGGACTAAACCTCACAATGAGTTATCAATAATGTCGTTCAAATTCGTTTTTAATGAGAATCAAATTTAAAACCTCTTATGTACAAGTGAAGATGAATACCATTAAACCGTAGTAGATAGGAGTAAAATAGTGGAATTGTAAATTGCAGTGAGTTTCCACGAATCCCATTAGTAAGGAATCCTTTTGGTCGAATGTTTTTTCTAGATATAGATTACACCAGGGAATTCGATACAGTTTGAACTGAGCTCTTGAGTGTATCCGACAACATTGGCAACGATTCTGTTGTTACTAAGTTATTTTGTCACTCAAATTCTCAACTAAGTCTGCTGAGAATTTGATCTTTTGTATAATTTGTTTTAATACTGCATATCCGAAAACGTTGCCCTGCTTTTACTACTAGTTTTGTGCAGGCAGGCATTATCTGTGTTCCAGGAGTATTGCTTACTATGAAATTATGAATACTTTGTTTCAACCGAATCATTACTGGGTTATTAGCTTTATCTTCTGACTGGGAATACATTGCAATGCTTTGAATTTACTGATACACTTGGGAGAGGAATGTGTCATTGCAAATTGATCTTTTATTTAACAAATTTTAGCATAGCGTGTGAAGCCGTTCTTTTGCTAACAGACGATATCTTATCCCAGTTGTCTTGCTCTTTACTGTTATTGCTTGTTTAAATAGAATAGTTGCTGGTTTAAGCTTAATTGACAGGCTGAATTGAAGCCTTTAAGAGCTTATTTCCTAATACTTGTTTATCGTTGAAAGGTCAGGAAAGAGATACAACGATGTTATGAACTGATACACAGACTTGGGAGAGGAGTCGTGTATTTGGGTTCTTCAAGGATGGGACCTGATCATTCACATTATTCGAAAACGCTAGAGTTAAGCACAGAGGTGAGTCACTTTTTCCTACCTCTATTTCCCTACAAATCACCCCTTCATGTAAAAAGTTTTTACGAGCATCAATTTAAAGGCAACGAGATTGCAGGACAGGAACCTGAGCTTTAAAACATCAAATGCATTATGGAATTTAATATGCTCAGTATTCTACTTCA
This sequence comes from Malus sylvestris, assembly GCF_916048215.2. Classification (NCBI taxonomy): domain Eukaryota; kingdom Viridiplantae; phylum Streptophyta; class Magnoliopsida; order Rosales; family Rosaceae; genus Malus; species Malus sylvestris. The sequence goes on along the minus strand of NC_062270.1, from coordinate 28,168,319 downwards.
TTAAATTTGTATTTCTGCACATCTTCTGAGCAGATTGCAAATCTTCTGGGATGTACTTCATGGACTGGGGCTGGTCCAGGGCTAATGGATGCTGCTACTAAAGGTGCTTTGCGAGCAGGAAAATCGGTTGGTGGATTTAAGATTGGTAAAGAAGCTGGCGAATGGACAGCATCAAATTATCATCCCTACCTACCATCAGAAGTGTATCTCACATGCAGGAAAGATATAATTATTTGTTAGAAAGTTCATAAGTGCATTTTAGAACTGCTACCAAATTGTATAACTGCTTCATAATTGCAGGTTTTTCTCTGCTAGGAAGCATGGTTTGGTAGATGCTGTAGTTAGAAGCAGTAGTTCCGAACGGACTGCTGTTGTTGCTCTCCCTGGTGGGATTGGTACTCTCGATGAAGTTTTTGAGATATTAGCACTGATTCAACTGGAACGAATTGGGTCAAAGCTTCCAGTTCCGTTGTTGTTGATGAACTACGACTCATTCTATTCAAAGCTACTAAACTTCCTTGATGATTGTGAGGACTGGGGCACCCTCTCCAAGGGAGAGCTTGCATCACTTTGGAAGGTTTGTGATAGCAACTCAGAGGCTTTGGCTTATTTGTCAGAGTTTTACGACTTACCTCTTAGCGAGAGAGGAAGGCATGACAACGAATTGGAAAGTGCAAGCGGAAAATTGTGTTAATGAGATTTGCAGTTGAAGTGGTTGTCTGTAGAATGCCTTTTCCATTCAAGCAATGGTCTCAAAATCTGTTGTAACTTAATCACACTTGCCTGCGGAAATATTGTTCACTGCCTGAATTTTAGATTTCTATTTTCCTCAGTCGTAGTTGAATGCGGATTTCGCAAGTAAGAGTCGACATTGGCAGTCGGTTCAGCGGCAAATATGAGTCAAGCTGCGCAATCACCATGTTACCCTTCATCTAGTGTGAAGTTTAAACCTGGTTCTTTTTCTTCGAGGGTGTAGAGAAATTTGGAAAATAAGATGACAATGTAATTATTCTACTCTAAACTAAACTAATTTACAGGAATGGGGATTTGAACTCGTGTGCAAGAGGGCGAGCACATTGCATTGATTAACTGACCTAACCCACGTCTACGAGAGAGCTGAAACATGAAATGATTTACCAACGTTTGCAAGAGGGCGGTAACATAAACCGATATGTAATCTTGGAATATAATCAAGAACTTGACTGCCTTGAGGACGGCAGCAAATCATCGGCACTTGTGTAGTCATAACTTGGTGAACTGGACGCTGATCGATCACCAGTGTTCAAACCAGCAAGCTGCATTATGTTCTCGATCTCTTTCACCACTTCCCCCATTCTAGGGCGTTTATCCTGCTGCTCTTCTACGCACAGCATCGCCAAATCAACAAAAATTTCCAAACCTTTCAGATCTGTTCCCGAACCCATAGCCGGGTCAAGAACTTGATGAAGGTTGTACAGAGATTTTGTCTTATCCATTGCCATCTGCACCACTCTCACTATATACTTCCCTTGCTCTATTGGCCTTCTAGCAGTTATCAGCTCCAACATTACCACGCCGAAGCTATAAACGTCACTTTTCTCTGTCAACTGTTGAGTCATGTAATACTCGGGATCCAAGTAGCCCTACACCAGCAGAGATAATCGACCTCAGTTAGGATGATACCGTGATATTTTGTACAAAGATGCAATACTTGTACTCGAGGAGTTGATAAGTTCTTTAACTTACCATTGTCCCCTTAACTTGAGTACTTATGTGATCTGTTTCACTGTCAGACATAGACTTGGAGAGACCGAAATCAGCAACTTTTGCTGTTAAATCTTTATCGAGCAATATGTTGCTTGATTTAATGTCGCGGTGTATAATGGGAGGGTTTGCGTGTTCATGAAGATAGGCCAGACCTCTTGCTGCACCAAGAATTACTTTAAGTCTCCTCATCCAGTTCAGCCTGATTCCAAACTTCCCTGCATTCACAATTCTCTAATCGATCATTCTCACACGAGAAAAAATTGAACGAAACAATTGGAGCTTCAAGGTCCTATTTAGATTTGAAGATGAAGAAATGAATTGAATACCTGAAAGAATTCCAAATAAATCGCCATTCGGAACATACTCGTATACCAAGATTTGTTCACCTTGCTCCAAACAAAAACCAACAAGGCTGACAAGATTCTTATGATGTACTCTTGATAGAAGCTCAACCTCAGCTTTAAACTCAGGCCCTCCCTGCATAGATTCTCTTTTAGATCTTTTAATTGCAACCATTTGGCCCGTAGGAAGAACTCCTCGATACACCTATAAAATGTTACCGAATGATGTCATATTGTCACTATCTAGCAGTATTTTTGTAAGTCACATTTTGTAACTGTGTAGGGTTTAGGAGTTAACCTTTCCATAACCACCAGATCCAACATCATTAGCATCTGAAAAACCGTTGCTGTATTTCCTAAGCTCTTCAAAAGAGAACAACCGTGCTCCTTTTAGGTCCGGAGAATTAGCACTGCTATAAGTCCTGGTCTGCAGAATTCGTAGACAGAAAAACAATAACTAAGCTTACTGCCTTATGATGAAGAATAATGTGTTGAGTCTGTTATAATTTTTTCTCTACCGCCTTTTGAGTTATCGATGAACAACATCTTACCAAAAGGATTGACCTTCTCCATGGATCATCTGCTTGTCTCTTTTGGTGGAGAGCATAAAACCCTAGAAGGGCTAACAATAACACAAGTGTGGAACCACCAACTGCTGCACCAATTATCAAGCCCTTGCTTGATCCTGCAGCACACCTCGAAATCATGAGAAATGAAAAGAGAGATATGTCATCAGTTATCAGATCGAGTTAACATTGTCAACTTTTAAAGCAGAAGTGCAACTAGTATTTCTAAGTTCAGAGTCACTTTCAGACTTACCTCCTGAATTCGGGTTGTCATAAGGGAAAACACAAGAGAAGGGTCCATAAAAACTTGGACGCACACCCGCCAGAGTCTGGTTGCTAATCATGGACGCAATGGCTGAAGATCCAGTTTTGTTGAAGTGGTCTTGGCCAGCCGGGAAGATTAGTATGTAGAGTTTCAGGTGAAAAGAGGAATCCCAGTAAGGATTACTAAGAGCAACTGAATCCACTGGAAGGTTATAGGACTGAAGGGTTTTTAGGAGAGAATCCTGAAGAGCTGTGAAATAAATGAAGTTTCCCAAGTTGGAGAAAGAAACAAATATGAAGTCTAGAGTTCCTGTGTAGGGATATGCACATTTACAGTTGGGGGAAGAAACCTGCCCTGGACTACAAGCAACTTGCGTACAGTTACTTGGTGGTGGCGAAATTGGGGAACTGGTTGGAGAAACAGTGCAGTAGTTATTTGCCATGTTTGTTCCCTCACAAATTGGATTATCAACGAGGCTGCAAAAGATAACGGACCATTAATCATGACAGTTTGACAAACAATTGGACATTGATATTCAATGTATGAGAACTATAGCTTACATCAATGTATAGTTGGACCCTCCATCACTTCGTGTAAGGTCGGTAATGAAGTTCTTCTCCAGATCAATTAGCTGCAAACGGTTGCTAGAAATGGTTCCAAGATCCAATAAACCATTGATCTTGTTGTTCCTCAGTAACCTGCAATAGCCCACAGGTTAGATTCATAATCACTTTACAACCACTTTACACTTAAGCTAGGTGTTATTAGAGATCAGTATGATACTCACACCGTCTCCAAACTGGAAAGGCTGAATAAGGCCGGAGGAACTTCTCCCTGAAGTCCCGTGTTCTCCATCATTCTGCCATACAGGATTGACAGGTACATTAATTCGGAGCATTTACTGTGATATTTCAAATGGAATAACATATACTCGAACTCAAACTGCATCCAGATACACTCAAACACACACACACGTGGTATATTGAGGAGGAATGAAACATACAATGTTGTCAAATTCTGCAATGTCGAAAACCAAGTAGGAACATCTGTTGCATCAAAGGTATTGTTGCTCATATCCCTGCAGATCAATGATATGGAATATATATGATTGTAACCATTTTTAGTCATGGGAAAAAGTGATGAAATTCATAAAGCGTAACATCTTTTAGATCGAACTTGAAAAAATCAGTAATGTTGCACTTACACATAGTTCAGGCCATTCAAGCTAGTAAGGTTTGGCATGGGGCCAGTCAGCTGATTGTTGGACAAGTGCCTGAAAACATATTACCATTAGTCTCTCTTTAGTAAAGTGAAATCCAAACAACATGTTCAAAAGTGCGAATTCTTTGTCTGGTAAGCCGTTTTCTTACAGTTCGGCCAATTTTGTTAGATTGTTGAGGCTTGAGGGAACGGACCCATTTAAGGAATTCCTATCAAGGATTCTGTACCAGAACAAGATATTCAGTACAACTAGATACAAGCCACAACTTAGAAATATCTTGGTATAAATCTCTTGTGAATATGAAATAGACACTTACACTGCCTGCAGTGTCTGCACTTGTCCGAGAGTGGAAGGTATGACGCCAGTTAGATTATTTCGGTCAAAAACCCTGCACAGACAAAGATACTCGAAGCAGCTAAGGTAATGTGTTTCTCTTACCAACTGAGATTTTCAGGTGAAGGAAACTTACACATGTACCAGAAACATTTGTGAACTGAAAAGTCGAGGAGGAATTGTACCAGAGAGCTGATTATTTTGAAAATGACTGTATTTGAAGTGTATAAAAGAATCAGAGGGGCATAAACCAAAGGGAGGCAAAAGATTAGTCAGCTCAGGGTTAACTAGAATTGACGTACAAGTGCCTTGCCCTATGTAACATATCAAGACCGGGTGCAGTCCTGTTAGATACTGGGATTGGTCCCTGAAGTTGGTTGTCAGAAAGGTCCAGAAAGGAAAGATTGGTCATATTACCAATGGAAGGTGGAATCCGGCCACTGAAGCTATTGTTTTTCAAAGATCTGCAGCAGGATATAAATGAAGAGTTTCCATGTTATAGCATATTGGCCTGTTTAAACGCCTTGTTTGGAATGATCAAGGGCGAGAGGGAGAGGAAGGCTTACAGATAAGAAAGCTGCTTTAGAGATCCCATAGTGTCTGGAATTGGACCGAAGAAACTGCAACCAACCAGGTTTCTGACATGTAAAGAAGAAAGCAACAAGGTAGTTAGGTGGATGAATAATCACATACCGAAAATTACTACGAAAGTGAAGAAACCGGTAATTCTTTTTTACAAGTATACTAGTTTGGTCAACTTTCCAATTGATGCCGGAAGCAGTCCTTTCAGGCCCCTGTTAAAAGACAGATTCCTATATGAAAAAAGGGTGAGAAAAGAGTTACAAAAGACTAATGAGAAATCTATTAACCAAGAAATGAATCAAATAATGAAGTGAAAGCTGAAGTAATTTCAATAACGATTAAAATGCTTTGAAAGAAAAATCCTGGATTTTTTGGTTCACATATTAGTTGCAAGTGAAGTATCATAATTATGTAAAACGCAATGCGGAGAATCAGATTGAAGACGTACAGAACCTCAAGCTCAGATAACAGCTCGATATCGCTGGGAACCGAACCTGTCAAAGCCATATCTGCCAATGCTCTGAAATTAAAGAAGCCATTGGTATCCGAAAATGGAAGAAAATTAAGCAACATCCAGGAGCAATGAAAATGGTGGAAACAGGCAAAAACTTACATGGAGGTTACATGCGAATTTGTGCACGTAACACCTTCCCAGCTGCCATTACCACAAGGATCTGAACCCACCCAACTGGTTGGTCTTATGTTCCACTCATCCATGAGAATCTTCATAGGGACATCTGCATAGAATTTAACACAGTTCAATGCTTGAACCGCCATCCATGGATCTATCAATCTATTATACCGTACTACTTCACTGTCATATTGATAAGTCCATAATCATCACAGAGGGAATGGTTATGAACTACTTTACAAGTCTAACTATGATCCAAACTTTTGAATGCCGCTAACGAGTTATGCCCATTTAATGGAGAAGAAGCAGTTACATAAAGGACGTAGCAGTTGGATAAAACTTACATTCCTGAATGCTTGCCTCTACTGCAATAACAAAGAAAGGGATCAACACATGCAGGGGAAACACATGATCAGTGGCTCGAGTTCGATCCATCCCTTTGCTAATTCAGGCCTTATTGGGCTTTCAATTCTTGATATTATTCTTCTCACAAGGAAGGCAGATATATATGGTACAGACTTGAATTACAAGGTATGAGTATACAATAATATTCACCCTACGGCTTCAAACGGGAAATAAATCCCCCTAGATACACACAAAAGTCAACGCACTCCACAGTCCTCCTCAAGTTGGTGCGTAAAGGTCATTCATGCCCAACTTGTCAAGTGAGTAGTAGAAGACTTGACTTGCAATGGCTTTTGTCAGGATGTTTGCCAACTAATCTTCTGATTTTACAAAAGGAAATTGAATAATATTTGCATCTAACTTCTCCTTAAGAAAATGTCTATCCACTTCCACATGTTTAGCCCAATCATGTTGAACTAGATTATTCAAAATATCAATGGCCGCTTTATTGTCACATAATAGATTTGATGCAGGGTGGGTACCCAAGTTCTGTAAATAACCGCCAAAGCCATAATAATTCACATACTCCTTTCGCCATACCTCTATATTTTGCTTCTGCACTTGACAAAGAAACCACTTTCTGCTTCCTACTCTGTCAAGTCACTAAATTGCCTCTGATAATGTAAAGTACTCCAAAGTAGACCGTAATATTTCCCGCCCAATCCCCATCAGTATAACCATCCACTTGAAAATGTCAATTCTTCGAAAACATGATGCCTCCACCTGGTGCGGACTTCAGTTAGCAAAGGATTCGTTCAACCGCACCCATGTGGGCTTCCCTCAGAGAGTGCATAAAGTGGCTTACAACACTCATTGCATACACAATGTCGTGTCTAGTGTGAGATAGGTAGAATGATCAATCAACCAACCTCTGATAGTGGTCTTTGTTAGTTGAAATTTTCAAGTGAGTAGTAGAAGACTTGACTTGCAATGGCTTTTGTCAAGATGTTTGCCAACTAATCTTCTGATTTTACAAAAGGAAATTGAATAATATTTGCATCTAACTTCTCCTTAAGAAAATGTCTATCCACTTCCACATGTTTAGCCCAATCATGTTGAACTGGATTATTCAAAATATCAATGGCCGCTTTATTGTCACATAATAGATTTGATGCAGGGTGGGTACCCAAGTTCTGTAAATAACCGCCAAAGCCATAATAATTCACATACTCCTTTCGCCATACCTCTATATTTTGCTTCTGCACTTGACAAAGCAACCACTTTCTGCTTCCTACTCTGTCAAGTCACTAAATTGCCTCTGATAATGTAAAGTACTCCAAAGTAGACCGTAATATTTCCCGCCCAATCCCCATCAGTATAACCATCCACTTGAAAATGTCAATTCTTCGAAAACATGATGCCTCCACCTGGTGCGGACTTCAGTTAGCAAAGGATTAGTTCAACCGCACCCATGTGGGCTTCCCTCAGAGAGTGCATAAAGTGGCTTACAACACTCACTGCATACACAATGTCGTGTCTAGTGTGAGATAGGTAGAATGATCAATCAACCAACCTCTGATAGTGGTCTTTGTTAGTTGAAATTTGGTCAGGGTACACGGCAAGATGATGGTTTTGAATGATAGGAGTGTCAACCAGTTTACAATCAAGCATTTCGACTTCTGTCAACAAATCCAAAACATATTTCCTTTGAGATAGAAATATGCTCTGTTTCGGCCGAGCCACTTCCATACCCAAAAAATTCTTAAAGCCACCAAGATCCTTCATCTCCATCTCGGTTGCCAAGTGATCTTTTAACTTCAAGATTTCTTTCTTGTCACTGCCTGTAACAAACATATTATCCACATAAATAATGAGTGTTGTTAACTACTCATTCGACGTTTGATAGTGCATGGTCGGAATTGCTCTGCCTGAACCCATACTTTGTCATGGCCGTTCGAAACCTCCCAAACCACGCCCTGTTGGAAATGTGCCCTAAAACCAATCATATGATGATACTTTACGGACATTTCACATGTTAAACTAATATAGTTTAATATAAAGGGCAAATATTATTGTTTGAAGTCGTCTCATATAAATGTTATACGCTTAAACGATAAGTCCAAGGAATATGTAATTGGGAGAATGCGAACTAAAAAAGTTAGATTCATGAGACCATTCTCTTTTGTATACATATCCTAAACGTTCCTGATCATAGGATTGCCAATTGGGCATTGACAGTCCGTTAAGATCAGTACTGCTATGTCTTCTCTTAGGGAAAGTGACTGGTCTCGAGTCATTGGTGTGACTGACACCAAGACAAGTACGTAGGTGCTCAATAGAGAATGAGTTTATTGAACGCGATCAACAAGGAGTTCTCATACTCATGTCACATGAGAACTTTTGGTTGGGATAATGCAAAGTAGTCCTTTAACCTGAGGCATCATAGTTGTCTTATGGTTAGGTCCTTGATCTTTGACTATGTCAAAGTCACTCCATCCGAAAGTGTCCACGACATAGTTAGGGTTAAGCCACTTAGCCATGGAGGCAAGTGAATGCGCAACAAGGGATCTCTAACCTTCAAACTGTTTGAGGGAGAATACTCTATGATATGATTAAGAATCTCTGGCTAGAGTATGAATAAGATTTAGGAAGTCGTTTCAAATCACATTCAAGGTAATCATATAAGTAAATGAATCACATTGGATAGTAGACATGAATAAACTATCAAACCAAACAATGTGGTCAAGAGTATTATATTAGAGAAAGATCGTATTGCATTGTAATCCTAAATTGAATAGGTTCTCCACCTCTTCTGATTAGCTTGGGTAACCATGACATACTGCTAGGTGTCACTCATGGTTTGTGGAAGCCCTAAACGTGTATAATCACTAAAGGGAGAATTGAAAGTAAGTTTCAATTCACAATCGATTTGAAAGAGTTCTAATCGCCCACTGCCTCGCTAAAAGGAACCTAATGGATCGCACACCGTGCAAGGTAATGCTTGAAGAATTTGACGAAGATGAGTAAGGACAATTAAATGGTTTAATTGTTTATGGCAAGAATTCATTAATATGTTAATTAATCAAACGAATAAGTTCGTTTTAAACCTTGAGTTAGTTTTGGGCCTTAAAGCCCAAATTGGGCTTCGAATCGTCAAGCCCATTAGCTTAAGTTGTATGACAACTTAACAAACAAAATTCAAGAAGCCCAAAACATCCCAAAGGCTTGGGAAAACCGGCCATAGAGAGAGGAAAGGCCTTTTGGTCCAAAATGCATACAAAAGTTGAAAGCATAGAAGGGGTATCTTTGCTCCATCCTCATTAGGGTTTTCTAAGGATGAAAAGTGTGAAAAACTCTCTCTCTTTTCTCTCTAGAATAGCAGGCCACCATGGGAGAGTTTACTAGCATCTAACTCTTCCATGGCCACTCATCTTCTTCCTCAACCATCCTTGGTGTCGGAACTTAGAGGTCTCCAACTTTGGGGACTTTTGGAGAAACCAATTCTTCCATCCATATCCAAGAAGGCATGGAGCCAAGAAGCAAAGTTCCTCCATCCACATCCATGGAGCCAAGGAGTAAGGTGACAAAGGAAAGAAGGCCCTCACATGGGTGATTAACCTTTGCTAAGCAAAGAGGTGCTTCAAAGGTATAAAGTTTCTCAACTCACTTTGTTTTGAGTTGAGTCTTGGTTCACCCTTCTACTAGGCTTTGAATTTCATGGGTAATGTTTTGTTTTTGAGTGCATACAAGCATGATTCCGCCTTTAAATGTTAATTGCATGCCATAGATGTTGCTCAAATGAACATGTTTTCACAAAATTTCCTTCACGCCCGAGGTGATTGTTTCAGTCCATACAATGCCTTGTTCATTTGCATACTACTCCTCATTTTGATATTGAACTCAACCATACCTTCAGATCACGCGTTGGTTGAATTTTGAGTGGTCAACGCGGAGTAACTCGAAAGCCCCGACTCGGTGAGTTCTACATCAATGTGATCTCGATCGCAACCCAAGGTTTTGAAGGTCGGGGAAGCTTCCACACAACTCCAGGGAGACCCTAGATTAAGTTTGGAGTGAAGTTAATGTGAGAACCCACAGTTTCAAGGAGTTAACATAAGGTCTAAGATCTTTGAGCTAATTTCAGACAATTTTCGTCCACTTTTTGGACTTTCTGAATGTACAAACTTGTTCTCCTATTCATTCCCTTCATCTCCATATAAAATGCATTGAAAATGGTTGAGAAATGAAGAATATATGAAGTTTTGAAAAAATTTCAGAAACTAGCGATTTTCCCAATTTTTGGCGAAACCAAACGGCGGCAGATGGCGAGGCTCAACGAAGAAGACAAGGAATATTCCTTCAAAGTTGACGGAATATTCTAACAGCGTCAGGTAACGCCGTTAACTTTTAACGGAATATTTCGTCACTTTAACAGAATATTCCTAACTATTGTTAGGTTTCTGTCAAACGTGTGCAAGCGCGTGGCTGTGTGTATGGTCGTGGGTTGGACGGGGCATGAAGGCGTGTTCGGCCTCCGACCGACGAGTAGTTTTTACATGCAGGTTCGTGACTTCGAGTAGAATATTTTGGTATATTCAAACCTTCCGTTTGAGCAAATTATGGGAAGTTTTTCCTAGTTTTTCTGTATATGTCCTATTAATTAATTATTAGTAGTTGTTTCACATATAGGGGAAACTTACCCTGAGGACGTAAGTGGACAAGCGAGGCTAGGGGGCTACGACCCTACGACATACCAGTGAGTGGACATTTTGTTTTCATATATATACACACTTTATAGTTTCCACAAATGCTTTTAAACTATGTTATGCATATTATGCCATGAGTTATATAATTTTAAAATTGTTGTTATGTGGTTGAGATTTATATATTTGATAATGGCATATTCATATGCATTTTACTTGCTCATAAATATTACGTTATTGTGAAATGCTAAGTCATTCTACGGGACGTGCAGGTGAGTTTATTGTATTGTTGGAATGATTGAATTGTTTGGCATACTCATATTCATATAGTAGGCTCATCATTGCTACACTCAGGTGTTAGTGCTTAGCCCAAGGCTAGGCTAGTCCTTCACGTGTATGTTCATCTCCCACACCGCACGCTCACCTTGGATCCAAGTAGGTGCTAGCTTGTTGTACATGTCACATTAGGTGACTTCGACTCGTAGGTGACCCACGCATAGCGCTAGCTTCACGTGATACTAGAGCTTATATTATTATTACACCTAGCCTATCGTACAGGTCACATTAGGTGACTCCGACTCGTGTGTTAGCCTAGATGGATGAGCAATAGGTGTAGTCGTACATGTCACATTAGGTGACTTCAATTGCTTGCTAGTATAGCTTGTTGAGCACCTGATTATATTCATATTGTCGTTGACATATTCTGTTGTGGCATCTGTATAAATTTATTGCTGGCATGCATTTGGCTTCATACTTATACGTAGTATGATTTTCTGGAAACTATACTTGTTTTACAGCGAGGGTTTAGTATATTTGTAAAATAAAAGGATTTTATAAACCTTTATTTTTGTGCCCACTCACCCTTCTATTTTTATCTCCTCCAGGTCCTAGTTAGTTGATTTATCTCTTGGCGTACGAGGAATAGCTGGTGGATTTTGACATATCTCCATCTTAAGGTAAGAACTTATATATAGTTGTGTAATAAGTACTTCTCTCGTTCGACTGCTTTACCCTTTGTTATCTATGCTCTGAATATTAGTAGTTTATGGGTTGTAACCACTACTGCGCACTCATTTTATTAGTTAATTAATTTCTAGTTTCGGTTTTAATTTATTCACAATTTTCTTTTATCACTTGCACTTTTGGTTACGTCACCTTCACGTGAAGGCCAACACGCCTTCATTCCAGTCAGGATGTGTCATGGGCTTCCCTCAGAGAGTGCACAAACTGGCTTACAATACTCATTGCATACACAATGTCGTGTCTAGTGTGAGATAGGCACAATGATCACCCAACCAACCTCTGATTGGTCTTTGTTAGTAGAAATTTGGTCAGGGTACACGACAAGATGATGGTTTTGAATGATAGGAGTGTCAACCAATTTACAATCAAGCATTTCGATTTCTGTCAACAAATCCAAAACATATTTCCTTTGAGATAGAAATATGCTCTGTTTCGGCTGAGCCACTTCCATACCCAAAAAATACTTAAGCCCACCAAGATCCTTCATCTCCATCTCGGTTGCCAAGTATAATCTTTTAACTTCAAGCTTTCTTCCTTATCATTGCCTGTAACAAACATATTATCCACATAAATAATGAGTGTCGTTAACTACTCATTCAACGTGTGATAGTGCATGGTTGGAATTGCTTTGCCTAAACCCATACTTTATCATGGCTATTCGAAACCTCCCAAACCACGCCCGAGATGATTGTTTCAGTCCATACAATGCCTTATTCAATTTGCATGCTACTCCTCATTTTGATACTGATGTATACTCTGGTGGGATATTCATGTACACCTCTTCTGTAAGATTTCGGTGTAAAAATGCATTTTTCACATCAAATTGTTGTATTGGCCAATCTAAATTAGTTGCCAAAGAAAACAACACTCTAACTGTTTTGATTTTTGCTACCGGAGCAAATATTTCTGTATAATCAACGTCATATCATATGTATGAGTATAACATTTGGCCACAGGTCGTCTCGTGTACCTTTCAAGCTAATGCCGATGGAATGAACAATATAAAACCATTGAGCTACCTGCTTTTACAAAGTCCACGATGAACTTCACAATGAAAAAAGTAAACGGTATTCCCCATAATTTTAACCAATCGGGAAACAATTGGTCGATCCATAGGCCATATTTTAAGTAAAAAGACTAGAAGTGTATTTTTGGAACCAGGAAAAGTACAATCTTGAACAATTCTTCATACAACCTCAAAATTGTCGTAACGAAAGAAACATTCAAATGAAAAAAATTAAAAAAGGAAATTTTTTTTTTTAAAAACTCAAATATATATTAAAATTCAAATATTTTTGTGATAAAATTTAACAACGATAAGGACGAGAGTTTAGCAGCCACTAAAAACAAACTGATCCAGCTGAGAAGATCTGCCGGCCTGACGTTGTAACCTTTCGTGTAAACTAGAGGCTAAATCTATAGATTAAATATTTTAGACATGACATAAAAGTTGATGATTGAATTATTACTTAAGTGTTGATTAACATGCTTATTTCTTATTGGTGACACATCATTTAATTTGCAAATTTAATCTACCTATCATTACCATTTTGTTTATATTCCTTGTCAGTGTGGTGGGGCCTAGCCAATTAAACAAGAGAGATTTTTCAGTGTGATCAGAACACAGGATGGTACGCCACTTGTTACTGTAGAAATGATGGAATATGTATGTTAAAAAGTTAATAATTTAAATATTAAAGATTTTCATCATTTATATAAAAATACGTGATATACCACTCTTATTCTGATCACAATGAAAATTTTCTCATCAGACACATCCTCCTCCTGTTTCACATTCTATCTTTTTCCCCAGCCAGGTAAGGATCTCCCACTTTGAGTATTGACCTTCAAGTTGTAATTTGTTTATTTATTTATTGATCTCACTTAATCCCACTATTGAGTATTGGCCTTCAAGTTGTAATTTATTTATTTATTGATGACACGATTATATTTGAGCGGGACCATAGTAACAGAGATGGGTTGTTAGATGACAACAACTTATATAGAACATAAATATTAGATTTTCTTAAATATTATGATCAAATAATGCAATGTCGTGTGAAAAAAGCATTCAAACATAAATGTTATGAGCGGATGCATAGCAAACATTATGATTCTTTTTTTTCTTTTCAGTGCATCAATATTTTTATACTAAGGAGATGAGGAGTTTGGCTAAGTCACATAATGAGCAACCTAATTTGGTATTGAATTCTCCATCTACAAGATTTGAACTTAAGATCTCTCACTTCTAAGCAAAAAAGAATATCATCAAACCATAGTATTGAGTGGTAACATCTTGATTCTTGAAAGTGAAGGCGTTAACACAATCCCCCAATGTTGTCATCAGTTTTACATATGCACCAATAATCGTAGTTAATATCAATTATGACAAAAAACAGAAAATTTGACTTATTTTTTGAAATTCAAGAAAGTTAAAATAGTATGAGTGACAGATCCTCTTTGTGTGGATCCTGAGGATCCAAGGGATCCTCAAATCATATTCGTTCATCATGCGGTCAGAAATTATTGTAAATTTTTTTATTTAAAATTGAATATAAATAGTACCTGACAAAAACTGATCGCAGGATGTATAATGAACTGGTGTGATTGAAGAATCCTCGGGATCCTCACAAAAAGAATCCGGCAAGGATCCTCTCTAAAATAGTATATCAAAATTCCACGCAACGAATACTTTATTCCTCTCTCTCATTTATAGAGAATAAAATACAAACATATTTGACAAGGTAAACCAAATCAAATAAGTAAGAGTGATGCTAGAGAGCCATTTAGTTGAAACATATTTCATAAACTACATGAGATGGGTAGACTTCTTTTTTTATTTATTTTTTATTTTTTAAAATGGTATTATCTACACTAAGGGGTATGAGAGTGTGTTAAGCCTCACAATGTGTTAGCAATAATGTAATTCAAATTCACTTTTGACTAAAATTGAACCTAAACCCTCTCATTTACAAGTTAAGAGGAATATCACTAGACCTTAATACTAAATGATAATTAGACTTCTTTAAATCATTAAGAAAAAAATCCAACCATCAACCGACACATTATGTGCTCTACATGATTTAATCTTCCTAACATTTTTTCAATAAGTAACCCTAATTCCTTGAGGACAAGAAAACCTACATATAAAATAAAATAGCTAAGGAGCCGTTTGATAACCATTTGGCAAATTAAACATTTCCCCTTTTATTCCACAACAGTTTTTTCACTTCTTTGTTTTCATTTTCAGATTTTTATTCTGCAACAGTTTCTACTCTTTTGTTTCATTTTCAGATTTTGATTTCTAATTCATTTTTTTAATTGAAAACGAAATAATTATCAAATAGCATTTAAATTGTTCGTTTCTAATAATTGAGTAAACGTAAACTTTCAACATACGTGTCGGCATAGCAGGTGGAATGGGAATCTTGGAGTCAATAAGCTAAAGATGGATCCGAATGCGAGAACAGTGGAAATCCTCGAAAGGATACCCAATGAGTCATTTGACAGAGATACTAAACCATTACTCGAAACACTCAAATGTTTCATCAGATCAAATGGCTGTAGTGCGGTGGAGAGCGATTAGAAAAGTATGGCTCGCAACCGGGGAGACCTGCGTTGGATGGAACTGGTTATCTGATGGTGCAGTGGTTGGGTCGTAGGGGCAAGGTGGCCTGAAGTTGCAGATCATCGGTGCGGGGTGGGGGAGGACCAGGTTGGGCTGGAGCCTGGAGCCACCATTATCCAAAACAGTATAAGGTTGAGCTAATGCAGCTCTCTTCTTTCTATTTAGGAGTAATTAGGTTTTCATCCTTATTTTTACTACTCTATTGATTAAAACCTTATTACTTTTCAATTTTTGATCAAGGTCCTTTGTATTAATAATATCATTAATTATTTCAATAATAAAATATTTTTTATTTCTAAATATATTCATTTAATATTAAAAATGTTACAATTAGTATATTTATATTTATGGCTAAATTTTTTATCATATATTTTTATTTTTAGTTTGTACCCTTTTTTAATTTGCAACCCTTTTTTAATTTGTACCAATTTTCCTTTCAGTTTTAATTTGTACCCATATATTAATTTCTTTTTGTGCCCATATTTTTTTAAAGTTTTATTTGTATTGTACCCATATTTTTTTATTTATTTGTACCCATTTTTATTTTTGCTAAATGTACCCATGTTTTGATACAATAATTTTTTGGTTATTTTTTATGAATGTACCCATGTTTACACACACACACACACAATAGTATATTTATATTTTAATATTTTTAATCCCACAAATTATGGTTTTTTATTTAAAATCTCATTACTATAAACAACTATAAATTTTAATTTTTAATTTAAAAAATATAGTAACGTACATAGAAATAAATCATCAATTAATTTCAGGGACTTGGATCAAAAATTGAAAACCAACAAGGTTTCAGTCAAAGACTGTTCATAACTAGGACCGCATCCAAAGTCTCCCTTCTATTTATCACTTGTCACTGAGATACCGTGTGGCATACGACGATCGATGCTGGCCAACACACAGCAATTCAGGCATAGGTGGTCATGAAAATTGTAACTTCCGACATGTTTCTCAATCGGGTAAAATCAGAAATATACGTGCACCATGATCCAACAGATTTCGCGATCAAGAACCCAATTCATAACTTGCAACTAGAATTTCAACTAAAAAGATTTACATTAGCACATAATATACGGTTATACGGAGGAAAAAGTACTGAAAGAGGTTCACTTGAATTCAAGACCAAAAAGCATAAATAGCATTGATGAGACAAAATTTCTTAGGCTGGGTGAGAAGGGCCCTTCTCGCGATTCTTCAAGGAATTGCAAAAGAAGGTGAAGCCCGCTTTTAGTTCTCCCGGGAGTGAAAATTGTAGGGGAAGCACCAAGGGACGAACTTGCTCACTTTTCTTCCTCACAGAAAATGGTTGTGCTAAAGCCGGCTGCTGCTTGTTTAGGCCTTCAATAACAAATGAGAATGCCCCAAAAGTGAGACAGCTTTGTAGAAGAGCCTGGGGTGCACCTGCAAATTAAATAAGGTATTCTAAATTAAAGATATAATAGACTGTACAGAAACTGCTTTATTGATTAGCGAGGAAACGACTTGCTCGTTATAACAATCCAAAAATGAAAGAGAACAAAAATCGGGAGTTCTATAGATATTAAAAATTTAAATTTTAACAGCACAGTCAATGAGTTTATTGCTAATTTATAAATTATCGAACTCTGTAATAAGATGGATACCTGGAAAACTAAGAGCAAGACCAGTGCAACATCCAGCTACTCCAGCATTAATGACTGCAGAGGAAGAAAGAGTGAACATGATATAATGAATGAATAACGTAAAAGTACTATTTCTGCATTCAAGTTCCCATACCATCATCCTTTCCTCGCAGCCTCTTCAACATGCAGACAACCAAACTGTGCACTCCGGACAAAACTGCAAATGTCTGAAAGGGGGAAAATATAAAAAGAAACCTTAACAACTGAATTCAAAGAAACATTCGACATTGTAAATAGCATTTCACAAAAAGAACTAAACTAATTACACTCAGATTGCAATGCTATCATTTAATAATAGGAATTCCCATACCTTAGCAGAAGATCCTGCATCTGCAAAGGATCCTTTAAAACCTTTTTTCTTGAACAACCCCGCACCTGTAACACATCCAGGCAAGGTAAAACAAAAAAATCTCAGTTCGATTGGCATGTGTATGTAAAAAAAAGATAAACTGGGGCTGAGTTTGCTGAAGATGGGTTTGCTCGTCTAATAATTCATTGCTAAATTGATATCAAGACAATCTTCAATCTCTAGCTGTTTTTACATGTATAAAAATCAGGCGACAGCAGCCACACTGAGTAACGCAATATCGAGCCAAACTCAACTCAACCAAAGTTTGAGTGGCATGTTTTGTTCTACATCCCCTCATTATGTGAATACGGCATAGAGAAATGACTGGCATTATCCAAAGGGATTAATTACTCCATAAATCAAACAATCGGAATTCTCTCATAACAACAGCTTGTTAGATGCAATGAGCATAGAAAGGAACCAAGCATACAGCAGTATAAAGTTCAGAATGCCGCATGTACAAGTCTATCCACAACCTTAAACTACACAGTGCAATTCCGGAGCCTTAAAATATCAACTTAACCTCAATTTATTGCTTCACTGTATATTATCAGTTCCAGCAGGAAATCATCAAAACTAGAGTCCATATCACAAAAAATTAACTAACTTTACCCCAAATTTACCCTATAAACCACAATTTCACATATCAAAACACAGGAGGAATTATAAACAAAACCCACCAAAAAATCGGAAAGAGAAAATTCACTCCTTTTCCTAAACCCTAAATAATCATCTAATAAAAGCATAAGCACCACTCAAATTCCCATATAGAAACACCACAATTATGCAATTAAAAGATTCACAAATACAAACATACACACACGCACACACACACACACACATATATATATATATAGAGAGAGAGAGAGAGAGAGAGAGAGAGAGAGAGGGAGGACCGTATCCAAAAATGGAGCCCATGAACGCGCCGCCAGCGGAGTCTCCGGCGAACCTGAGAAGGCAGACAGCAGGGCCACTGGGGGAGGCAGGGACTAAGGAGTTTGAAGAATTAGGGTTAGGATTAGTATCGAGCTCAGTGTTGGGATCCATCTCAGTGTTTGAAGAATCAACCGACGTCGTCGCCATGGCCGGCTGCTACTCGCTCTGCCTATTCAATCTCCAAAAGCAGAAATAACTCAAATCCTAAACTGACACTACAATCAATACGCCTCCTTGTTATTTCCGCATTTTATTTGTTTAGTAAGTCTTAAAAGATTGGTTTTACACAAGATGAAACGACGTCGGACCGGCACTGTTTTGATTATTTTTATTTTTTAACAACTGATATTATCGCACTAAAGTGAGGGATGAGTTTAACCTGCTAGCAATAATATGATTCAAATTTATCTTTTATTTTGATTCATTTTAGTTACTAGAGTTTTGCTCTAAATTCAATCTGTTGACACTACCTTCTAGATGTATTGCCGATGAAAATTTATAAATTATGTTTAGGTATGTGCAGAGGACTAAGATTCTTTTTCCTCCTCTTTCTATCCATTTTCATCCCATCCTCTCACATTCTCTATTTTTTCTTTCTCTTTCTATAAAAGAAATTAATATAAGATATTGACGTAGTTTAACCGTAATTGTTCAAATAGGAGGAAGAGAAAAAAAAAAAACAATCCTACTCCGTTTGCAGAGTCGTTATGGAGGATAGTAAACGGGTATGAGGGGGATTTGGGGTTCAAGTCATGGATCGATGAAGGTATTGCCATTCCGGATATGTACGCGACCCCGATTATATGTATATATTAAAAAATAAAATTTATAAATCATGTTTGTGAATCCTCTTGATTGGTCAGGTCTTGCAATATCTCGTATTTTCTTTTTATTGAATAACTCCTTTTGACATGGAATGAAACATACAACTCATTGTAGGTTGCTATAACAATTGTGTTGAACTATAATATTGAGTTGGACTATAATATTGAGTTACTAACTAATTACAGCTTGAGCGCTCTGATCAAATAGATCGTTAGTAGCTTTAGCGTTGATTATGTGAATTTTAGTTAATTCACTCTTAGGCCCAATAGAAGCCCAGCAGTGAAGTGTGAACCAAGACTAACGGTTCTCCGCTGCCACTTGTCGTCCCCGAAATTCAGTTCATATTTTCAGTTCATATTTTCCAATCACTCCGAAAAGGTGATTTCTTATCTTTAATTCGTATCTGGGTTTTTTTCTTTTTTAGTCTCATTCATCGTTTCTTGTAATTGCCCGGATTGCTTTTGCGCTTAAACACCGAAATTTCATTGTCAATTATTTGGTTTGACAAATGGAGCTAACCAGAAATGTGATTGTGATTTAGGGTTTAGGGTTTAGGGATTGGTTGTCAACTAATTAGGGTTAGGGTTTAGTATATACCAGCTGAAGACATTCTATGTTACGTTGTATAGAGCTTGATTTGATCTTTGACACCTCTGTGAATTCATGAATGCTTACCTTTCTGGAATCAGCATACTAAAATAATGCACGTTTTGATTATCTAGTGTGAATGCGTCATTGTTTGATTAAGTGTGTGTTTGTTGTGGTGATACCTGCCCCTACAATTTTGGAGAAAACATGACTGCCATTTGCATTGTAATTAAGCTGCACATAATACATCAATTTTTTGGGTATGTTTGGGTGAGGAACCTTCAAATTCGAAGGGATTTAGGGATGGTGATGAAGAGATGGATCACAAAAAAAAATATGATAGGAGGAATTAGAAATGCATCGCATGAGCATTACAAACGGCATGATGGAGAGATTTACAAATGACTACTTGGGAGGAGTCATTTACAAATCCCATAGCTTTGTAATGATCATGAGGTGCATTTTCTAATTCCTCATATCTAACTTTCTTTGATACATTTCTTCTTTGTTTTGCCTAAATACCTTGGAATTTGGGAGTCCTTTGCCCAAACATACCTTTAAGCTGGTATGGCATAATGTTATTTGTTCTGGTTATTACTCAAGTACATGTTAAGGCGGACAAGAAGATGCTGCAGTATATTGTTTTTTACTACTTTATATCAAGGGACAGGAGAGGATACCTTCAATGTTGGCATTGTTCTTTCTTTGGACAATCTGTAAATTAGATAAAAAGAACTTTTTTAACCATTGAAATATTAGTTAAAGCGATTATAAGAAAATTGGGAAGCTTTAGTATGCTTGTATTATATTTGAGTTGTTGGTTTTATTTCTCCAAGTTACGAGAATTCTTTCCTGATCCTGTACTCAAACAAATATTATACAGATGAAGGGCCATTACCCTCTGGATTCCCTTATGTAGGATTTATGTGCAGAAATGTGACCTAGTTTTCTAATTCTCTAGATATACTTTTCAAGATTTCAAATCTTCATATGTCTTACTTCATAGCTAATCACTCCAACTACACAGCTATAAGAGATTTTAAAAACATCACCACAATACCATTTTGTTTCTGACAGAGCCTTCATTTAGGTGTGTCACATTTGAGGGTTGGATTTTGCACAGAGAAGGATGGGGAGAATGATATTGAATAATGCATTGAGATCAATAGTGAATGCGGAGAGAAGGGGGAAAGATACTGTGGAGTTGAAACCCATATCCACAGCAATGTCATCATTCCTCAAAATCATGAAAGATCGAGGTAAAACCCTATAGTCTCCTCTTTTTTATATATATTTTGATAATTGAGACTAACTATTTACTATGTACTTTCGGATATGGTTTTTTGTAAAGTTAATTTGTTGAGAGGGTTTTGAAGACGGTAAACCTGTAGTGAATAAGGATCTATAGAACTGGGTTCAGTTAGTTGGGGTGGGCTCTAGGAATTTGGCTTTAATCAACATAGGTTTATTTAATTTTTATTTTTATTATTTCACATAAACAAGAAAATGGTATCTGGAACAGGCTGACCAGTTTTAGGGCTTTATTGTCTTTCATCCGAGCTTACCTACGATGTCAAATGCTGTCACTTATTTGTTTTGTTGGTCTCATGGATTTAATGTCAATTTATGAATTTCATAACACTGCCTTCATTCTGATGCATGCCATAATCAGGCATGCTTGAATAAGAATAAATACTAAGACTGTTTGAGGATATGTTGCTTTGAATAAATTGGTGATGGTTTTAAAACTCGCTATTAGAGGACTAGCATTATAGGCAACTTGTAATTAATTATGGGATGCTTTGGTTAAATTTGTAGTTTTAATTGGAGACATGGTATTACTTTTTTGCATGTACCATATGCATCACACTTCTTGTTTGTTTCTTTGGAAGGGGAGTAGAAGGGGGTGTATCAAAAAGTACATATAAGCTCCAAATGTTATTTATCAATTTGTTGCATGTAGTAATTTTCCTGACTGTGGTATGCTTTCCTTAGGTTATATCAAGGATTTTCAAGTTTTTGATCCGCATAGAGTGGGGAGGATAACAGTTCAACTACAAGGTAGGGTTAATGATTGTAAAGCTCTTACTTACAGGCAGGATGTGAAGGCAAGAGATATTGAAGAGTACAAAATGCAAAAACTTCCAACACGACAGGTTGGTTAACCTCTTGGTGTCGAAAGATGTGTTGAAAGTTCTTTTGTTGTCCGTTATTATTTAAAGGTGCCCGCTGGGTGTGTGGATTTTTCTGTTAATGGGTTTTGCTCTCTTCATGCAGTGGGGTTATGTTGTGATTACTACTCCCGAAGGTGTGTTGGATCACGAAGAGGCTGTTAAGTGTAATGTTGGGGGTCAGGTTCTTGGCTATTTTCATTAGATGGGGAAGGGAGAAATGTTCTCCGGTATGATGATATTCCGACTTCACCAACGTGAGTTTGTTGTTTTGTTTATCTCAATATCAAGTTATGTGAATCTGGTGTCAACTTATGATTTAGATAAATGGTAGAACAGGATCATTCCTCTTGAAACAGCGCTCTTGTTTGTTACGAAAATGGTAGCAGCATTTAGTAAACCAGTCAATTACTCTTTTAAACCTATTTTGAAGCATATTTTCCTGGGCATGCTAGTGAATTTTGATATGCACAATTGTTCACTTTTTCTTTTGGGTCAGGGTTTGCTGGTTTTGATTTCTGTGTCGGTACTGAGAAAGACGTGATCACTTATCTAGTGTTCTGTGGTCAGAATTCAACTCCGGGCATATGGGATGCGTGATCACATCTTTCTCTGCTGTCTTTGCAATTGCTATACGATCAGAGACATGACCTTTAGAGGTCAACAAAGATTTGTGTGTGGATGGAAATATGTTTTGATTGCAAATGCTGATGGGCAAGTGGAACACACTTACAGAAAATACCATATACTACCACTGCATCAATTCGACAGTAATTTGCATCAACAATTCACTCTACTTCTACGATCTAGGGAAAAAAACGTAGATCCATCCATTTTGCCACCAAAATTGTGTTTTTGTATCCCATTTTGCCTCCTACTGTTAAATCCTTTAAATATTCTGTAAATATGTCGACGTCTCCTATGAGTTACTCATTGTTTTTTTATCGTGGAAATATTTTTGCTCACTACCTCATGATTTTCGTGGAACAAGTCATTCTCAAAGGAAACAATTAACCATCCTCTCCAACTCCCCACCACCTCAGAAATTTGGCCCTCTCTGTTTTTGATCAATTTCAACCTGATACTCATATCCCACTAGTTCCCTTCTATCGTCGTTGTTGCGATGAAGTCAATATCGATCTCCATGCATTCTCTGTTTGCTGAAAAACTCAAGCTTCTAAAGAAATCATAATCGGAAGCCCTCACTCGCTTATATCCCCTTGAGGGAAAAGTCGACTACAATGTTTCGATCAGCTGCAATGATCATGGAGCTGCATTTCTTGAGGACCAAGTTAACCGTTCCATATCAGACATTTTGGACAAACCTGAATGTTCTACTTGTTCAGGCCAACTTCTTTGAATGTGGTGGATCGGCGGTCGGAGCCAGCAATTTACATAAGGTCGCCGATGCTTCAACATTCAGCACATTAATAAAGCACTGGGCTGAACTTGCCCTCAGCTCAGCCAGTAATAGTGATCATGCCGTGCTTTCCCACAAGATTTCTTGAACTCACCAAAACCTACCTTCCTAAAGACAATTGTCTCACACAGAGACCCGTATTTGATGCCTTAAACATTTCTGCTCTCAAGACCAAAGCCGCCAGCGCAGCAGTACCAAATCCAACGCGTGTTGAAGCAGTACCAGCGCTCATTTGGAAATGCGCAATGGAAACACCGAGATCAATTTTGGGTTTTACAAGCGCAGGCTTTGTTCAAGCAGTTTTGTTCGAGCGGTGAACTTGAGGAAAAGATTGTCAGCTCAGGTTTTGGCGCCGGTAAGCATATTGGGGCATCTCGAGTGGTGCTTCAGGGCGATGTACTTAGAGAGTGAATTAGACGCGAAAATTTGGTTGTGAAACTTCGAAAAGGCATTGAAGTATATAAAGAAGAGTACCCTAATGGTGATGTGGTAATGCGCGCAAACCATCAAAGAGTCCGGCAACCTGGGAAGACATGATGTAGAAACCTATGCTTGTACCAGTTGGCGCCGGCTTCCCTTGTACAAAGCCAGTTTCGGGTGGGGAAGGCCAGCATGGTGGTGAGCATTCGTAGACGATTTCAACTTTCGACCATTCAGCCAGCCATTGCAGTGACTAGTGCAGGACTGTGACTTTCCAAAATGTCTTATACACTTCCTGGTCGATTTCAACTTTCGACCATTCAGTAATGCTCTTGATCTCCGAGTTTTGCTCTTCACGCCTGATCACCATCTATGAGCCTAAAATATAAACTCATCATCGCTCGTAATTATATCATATGGATTAGTAACACCATATGTCGAATTTACAACCCGACAAATTTTGGTACTGCTGATGGTGGGCGGTTTGGGAAAATTGATTTTTCCTTTGGTTAGGTTTTTTATTTTTCTGAAGAAAAAAAAAGAAAAAAATGTTGAATATTCAATTTGGATGTTATATAACATATTTTGGGTTCCAAATGAAATTAACATGATCGATGCTATTTCATATTTTTCATGTGATACCAGCACTTATATGTAAATCACTTCTTATTTTCAATATTGTAGAAAGTATTAGAAGAGATAAAAACTCACTTTTTATTTTCAATATTGTAGAAAGTATTAGAAGAGATAAAAACAAAATATTTTGCTTTGCATACAGCAATGGACTGTAAGATATTGGAAGAAATTAATTATCTATATCTATTGCGACTGGAGAGTACAATATATATCGCAAATGATTAATATGCAGTTTCATTTTCTATCAAATTCTGCAAGTCGTCTTGAAACACCAGACAATTTGCCTGCAAGCTTCTGAACTTTCAAATTTTTGCATCTTAACATGCAGCTAGGATCATTGCAATAGGGAAGATCTACTTTATCGTTGGTGTTTTATTTTTCTTTGAAATATACAGATAATCGGCGTCAACAAATGTCATAGCCCGTCCCGAGATTCTATTTATTGAGGTTGTGAAATGACGAAAGTACCCTTGACGGTTACTAAGGTATGTGTGTGGCATGTTATTGAATATGCATATTTCCTAAGTTTTGGAAAATTTAAATTGGATAAGGTTGTATTTTTGTGGTTAGGGAGTTAAGGAAATGGATGGTGATTATTTTGGGATGGACCACACACACATACACACGGGTCAAACCCTTCCTCTCTCTTCCCCGTGCTCTCTCTCTCCTCTCCGTTTCAGTCTCACTCTCTCCCTCTCGAAAACGTACGGACCAAAGCATAAAACCCTCCAATCATCACGGATCGATGCCAAAAGGGTAAGGTTCTTCATCCTTTCGACCTCCTGAGTTGAATGGTACCATTTTTAGAACTTAGAACCCTCGATATCACGTTGAAAACTCGAGGTCCGATTTGAGTACTGTTCATGCATTCGTGATGTGTTGATTTTCAGGGAATTCTAAGCTTATAGTGAGCTTAGTGAGGTCTTAAGGAAGCTCGGAGTGGTTAGTTTGAAGGTTTTGGACATCGGGATCGTTGAGTTCGAAGTTGGCCGGTTTTCTTGAAATTTCTCCGGTGAGATTTCGTAGTTTTTAGAGCCTTAAAGTAGTGTAACGTGATTATACATGATTAGGGCTTCATTTTGATATAAAATGCGTGAAAAATGGTTGAGAAATGACGGAGAACAAGGAGATTGAAAAATCTCCAATTTTCCGGTGACCGGAAAAATCAGTCCGGCGACTGGAGGAAGAAGATGACGCGCGTGGGGGCGCGTGCGGCCTCGAAATTTTTTTCTAAAAATACCTTGACGTCCGTGACGTCGAGTAGGTCACCGTGGTATATTCATATACCCAAATTGAGCACCGTATGAGAAATTATTGCGAATTGTCAGTTATGTGCTTTAAATAACATTGTTTTAGTTGTTTCGCATATAGGTGATACCTATCCCGAGGACGAGCGGATTCAAGGGCGTCACGGGGGTTACGACCCTTCGACTTATCAGTGAGTGGGCAGTTATTTTATGTTATTACCTATATACTATTGATTTTCCCAGAAATTGAATTTAAATGAAAGTATGTTTTCAAATGCCATGCATGCATATTATGAATCATATGAATTAGTAATTGATGCATATATATATATATATATATATATATATATCTATATATATGAATTGGTGCTGTGGACGCACAGGTGAGTATCAGGTGAGTTTTATGTTATTTATGTGAATCGTTGATGATGTGAAT
Organism: Malus sylvestris; assembly: GCF_916048215.2. Taxonomy (NCBI): domain Eukaryota; kingdom Viridiplantae; phylum Streptophyta; class Magnoliopsida; order Rosales; family Rosaceae; genus Malus; species Malus sylvestris. The sequence continues at coordinate 28,142,227 of NC_062270.1, read as the reverse complement.
TGTGTTGAGAGCTCAAAACCTGCACCCTGGTGTTAGTGCTTATAGTATTCACCGCACCGCACGCTCACCTTGGATCCAAGTAGATGCATGTCGTACAGACCATGAGAAGGTTTCGACATGCTAGTCGTACAGATCACTAGAGGTGGTTCCGACTAGTAGGTGACCTTAGATTATGTGCACAGATGATTGTTGAGAGAAGCACTAGAGCGTATTATTACACCATTCTTGTTGTACAGACTACTTCAGGTAGTTCCGACTTATGTGCAGAGTAGTGCCGTACAGGTCACCGTGGTGACTCCGGTTGGTTTGGATATTGAGCTATGGAATTAACCGTACATGATCAACTGTACGGTATCCGGTTGATTCATTATGTCACCTGTTATATTGATGCATTCATAATTTGTTATTGACATTTATGGCATGGCATATTTTCTGGAATTGATAAAGATTGATGATTTAAGATATATGAGGAATTATTTACTATTATGTTGTTTTCTGGGAAAGTATACAGGTTTTACAGCGAGGGGTTAGAATTGTTTTGATGAAATGTTTTTGAAAAGCTTTGGTTTTACTGACCCACTCAATTTTGTTTTGCGCCCCTCCAGGTTCTAGTTAGCAGCGTTGGTGGCCCACGAGGATTCCCACGGCGTACTGACAGACTACATAAATGTAGGACTCACATGCGGGTGTTGTATTTTAGTTATGGTCCTACTTGATTGCACCTAGTTCTTATGCTCTGAATTTGTGTGTTTCACATTTAAACTTACTCTACCACGTTACTTGGTTATTATTGCTAGTATTTGGTTTTTGTTTATTCGTATTTCTCTTATCTTTTGCTTCCGCATAACACTTTTGGTTACGTCACACTCACGTGATGGCCAGCACGCCTTGATTTTAGGATCGGGGAGTGTCAGTTTGGTATCAGAGCCTCGGTTGCAGTCCTGTATAAATTGTTAATGCTCTAATGATCTTTTGGTATTTTCTGTCAGAACTATGCCGCCTCGTAGGGAATCACGCCGTGCTTCTGAGTCTAATTTCCCTGATATAACCCAATTAGGGGAAGCGATGGCCCATGCCTTTCAGAATGCAATTTGTCGTCGTCCTCTTCCTCAGAGAACACCCCTGGAGACTATGTATAATCTAAAATTGGACTGTTTCATGGGCAATGAGGGTCATGAAGGGGTCGAAAAGTGGTTAGACCATATTGAAAAGACTTTTCAGGTGATGCAGAGTCAAGGGAATCTTCCTGCTAATAGATAGGTGGAGACCACTACTTGGTTTTTAGGACGAGAGCCAGCAGCTTGGTAGGTAAATCAGACTAAGTTTATGTCGCCTGAGATGGCAGCTGACTGGGAAGTATTCAAGGAGAATTTTATGAAAAGATTTGTTCCTCCGGAATACATTAACCGTAAGAAGCAGGAGTTCACTCAATTGAAGCAAAAGAATATGTCGGCGCATGAGTATTACAGGAAATTTACAGACTTATCTCGTTATGATCCTGATACAGCTGGTAATCAGGCAGAGATGCTTCACCGTTAGGAACTAAGAGGAAATGGCGGACTTTTGCTAGTGCGCTTCCTTGCACTGATTATCATAAGTTTTCTAAGATTTTGGTTCGGATGGAGGATTCCGACAACCTTCCTAGTAATAGTGAGGATGATGAAGATAAGAATGATAATCAGAAGAAAGAGGATAGGGGTAAAGGTATCTCCACTCAGGGACCTCGTAAGACATAGAATTTCAAGAAAAGTGGAGCGAGCTCGAGTTCTTCCAGTTGAGGATTTAGTGTCACAGGTCCGAGGAGAGGTGAAAGATTTACTGGTGGACCCAGGTTTCAGAGACAGAGAGATTTTGGTGGTGCTGGTGGTTCTGGTGCTCCGTTGTGCCGCCGTTGTAATTTTAGACATCATGGAGAGTGTAGGAGAAGTGGTAGTGGTGGTGCTTGCTAAACTTGTGAACAGATGGGACATAGGGCTGCTCAGTGTTCCCAGAGGTAGCAGAGGTCTCAGCAGTCTGCTATGCCACCTCCAGCGCCGATTCAGCAGAGTTTTGGATCAGGCAGTTACGGTCAGACGGGTCGTGGTGATGCTTATCACTACCAGGGTGATACTGCTCCCTATGCTTCCGGACAGTATCAGTATTCCCAGGATCCTTATTCTCAGACTGGGTATTCCCAAGACCCTAGAGGTTATACTTCTTATTCTTCCATGCCAACTAGTGGATCTCAGTGGCATCATGGAGGTTAACCCCGACAGGGAAAGGTTACTGCTAGTGGTGCAGGACCGCCTAGGCAGTCTAGCCAGCTAGGACAGGGACGTACTTCTCAGGGGTGAGGTAACCAAGGCAACAGAGGTCGTGGTGGACGACAGCAAGCTCAGGGACGTGTTAATCACATATCACTGCAAGATGCTCAGAATCATCCGGACTTGATTATGGGTACGTTAAATATTCTTGGTCACTTTGCTAGAGTTTTGATTGATTGTGGTGCTACACATTCTGTGATTTCTCATACGTTTGCTCAAATGACTCAACCTCACCCTACACCTCTAGGATTTAATTTAGAATTTGCTATGCCTAGAGGGGACAAATGTTATGTTGATAGTGTTTATCCTGGGTGTCCAGTGATGGTAGATGGTGTGGTTATACTAGCTAATCTTATCCCATTAGATATTGTGGATTTTAATGTGATTTTAGGGGCAGATTGGTTGCATTGTAATCGTGCCCATATAGATTGTTATGGGAAGTCAGTTACTTTTCATCGTCCTGGATTACCAGAGGTTGCTTTCGTGGGTGAAAGCAGTGGGGTGAGACATGTAATTATTTCTGCCATGAGAGCAAAGAAGTTGTTATCGAAAGGTTGTCAAGGATACTTAGCACATGTGGTGTTAAATGATGTTGTTCCTAGCAGTGTGGAGGAAGTTGGAGTAGTCAGGCACTATCCTAATGTATTCCCAAACGATTTGCCTGGATTGCCGCCAGACAGAGATGTGGAGTTTTTTATTGATTTGCTTCCAGGTACGGATCCTATATCTTTGACTCCATATAGAATGACTCCAGCTGAATTGAGAGAGTTGAAAATTCAGTTACAGGAATTAACTGATAAAGGTTTCATTCAACCTAGTACTTCACCTTGGGGAGCTCCAGTGTTGTTTGTAAGAAAGAAAGATGGAACTTTGAGATTATGTATTGATTACAGGCAATTGAATCGAGTAACGATTAAAAACCGTTATCCCTTACCTCGTATCGATGATTTGTTTGATCAGCTTAAAGGTGTGTGTGTGTTATCTAAGATTGATTTGAGATCTGGCTATTATCAGTTGAAGATTAAAGAGGATGGTGTACCTAAGACGGCTTTCAGGACCCGTTATAGGCATTATAAATTTTTGGTGATGCCATTTGGATTGACTAATGCACCTGCAGCTTTCATGAGGCTAATGAATGAGGTATTCCAGCAATATCTTGATAGATTTGTCATTGTTTTCATTGATGATATTCTGGTGTACTCTAAGTCTAAAGCAAATCATATTCGACATCTTAACTTGGTATTGAAGAAATTGAGGGAGCATCAGTTGTATGCCAAGTTTAGCAAATGTCAATTTTGGTTGAATGAAGTGGCATTTTTGGGGCATGTAGTATCGGCACAAGGAATTCAAGTAGATCCTCAAAAGATAGCAGCAGTGGAGAATTGGGAACAACCACGAATTGTCACTGAGGTACGGAGTTTTCTGGGTCTAGCAGGTTATTATCGACAGTTTGTTCAAGATTTTTCTATGATTGCATTGCCACTAACGAAGTTAACTAGGAAGGATGTTAAGTTCGAGTGGGACGAGAATTGTGAGCAAAGTTTCTAGCAGCTGAAATATTGCCTCACTCATGCTCCGGTATTGGTACTTCCTGATGGTAGCGGTAACTTTGAGATTTATAGTGATGCTTCTTTGAATGGTTTGGGATGTGTTTTGATACAGCATAATAGAGTGATTGCCTATGCTTCTCGACAATTGAAGATTCATGAAATGAATTATCCTACTCACGATCTTGAGTTGGCAGCCATTGTTTTTGCTTTGAAAATTTGGAGGCATTAACTCTATGGTGAAAAGTGTAAGATCTTCACAGATCATAAGAGTCTTCAATATCTTTTCACTCAGCATGATCTTAATCTTCGTCAACGAAGGTGGATGGAGTTACTAAGTGATTATGACTGCACTATTGAGTATCATCCGGGTCGTGCAAATGTGGTAGCTGATGCACTGAGTAGGAAACCTCAAGGTCGACTCAATGCTTTGTATGCTTGTCGTGTTCCTCTTCTTGCAGATTTGAGAGCTACTGAAGTAAAGTTGGAGTTAGTAGAACAAAGAGAAACTTTTCTTGCTAGTTTCCAAGTCAGGCCAGTTTTGGTTGATCGTGTACTTGAAGCTCAGATGGTAGATGAAGAAATTCAAGAAATGATCCAATTGAGAAGTGAAGGGAAAAAGAAAGACCTCAGGATTTGAGAATCAGATGGCATGCTTATGCAGGAGAACATAATGTATGTGCCGAATAATGAGGAATTAAAGAAGGAAATTTTGGATGAAGCACATTGTTCAGCTTATACGATGCATCCATGAGGGACTAAGATGTACCATACCATTCTACCATTTTATTATTGGCCGGATATGAAGAGGGAGATTGCAGAATATGTAAGTAGGTGTATTGTTTGTCAGCAAGTTAAAGCTGAAAGAAAGAAGCCTATTGGTCGGATGCAACCACTTCCTGTTCCTCAGTGGAAATGGGAAAATATAACTATGGATTTCGTGTATAAGCTTCCTCGTACACGGAATGGATTTGATGGTGTTTGGGTGATTGTAGATCGGCTTACTAAGTCAGCACACTTCATTCCAGTGAGGGAAAAGTATCATCTGAATAAATTGGCTAAGTTGTTCATCACGAAGATTGTGTATCATGGAGTTCCAGTGAATATTATTTCTGATCGAGATCCAAGATTTACTTCTAAGTTTTGGGTAGCTTTTCAGGAAGCTCTTGGTACGAAATTGCTTTACAATACTGCTTATCATCCTCAAACCGATGGGCAATCAGAGAGGACTATTCAGACGTTAGAGGATATGCTGAGATCTTCAGTGTTACAGTTTGGTGATTCTTGGCATGATTGCCTAGACTTGATGGAATTTGCCTACAATAATAGTTTTCATTCGAGCATTGGTATGTCACCATTTGAGGCACTTTATGGTAGAGCTTGTCGTACGCCATTGTGTTGGTCAGAGGTTGGCGAAAGAGTGCTAGAAGGCCCAGAGATTGTGGGTGAGACTACTCAAAATGTTCAGGTGATTAAGTCTAACCTGAAAGCGGCCCAGGATTGACAAAAGAGTTTAGCAGATAGACATGCTACTGATCGAGTTTATGATGTGGGTAATTTGGTATTCTTGAAATTGTCACCTTGGAAAGGTGTAGTGCGGTTTGGAAAGAAAGGCAAGCTAAGTCCTAGGTACATAGGACCTTATGAGATCACTGAGATGATTGGTGAAGTTGCTTACAAGTTGGAGTTGCCTCTGGAGTTATCTAAGGTGCATAATGTGTTTCATGTCTCGATACTTCGACATTATGTTTCAGATCCTTCACATGTGATTCCTCCTCAACCTTTGGAGATTAATTTGGACTTGACGTATGATGAAGAACCAGTGACTATCTTGGATTGGAAAGACAAAGTTCTAAGGAATAAGACTGTGAGCTTGGTAAAAGTATTGTGGAAGAACCACTCAGTAGAAGAAGCTACTTGGGATCGAATGAGGGAGATGTATCCGAGGTTGTTTTATGAGTAGTAGTGTGGTGACTGGTTCTATGAATTTCGAGGACGAAATTCTATAAGGAGGGTAGATTGTCACAGCCCGTCCCGAGATTTTATTTATCGAGGTTGTGAAATGACGAAAGTACCTTTGACGGTTACTAAGGTATGTGTGTGGCATGTTATTGAATATGCATATTTCCTAAGTTTTGGAAAATTTAAATTGGATAAGGTTGTATTTTTGTGGTTAGGGAGTTAAGGAAATGGATGGTGATTATTTTGGGATGGACCACACACACATACACACGGGTCAAACCCTTCCTCTCTCTTCCTCGTGCTCTCTCTCTCCTCTCCGTTTCAGTCTCACTCTCTCCCTCTCGAAAACGTACGGACCAAAGCATAAAACCCTCCAATCATCACTGATCGACGCCAAAAGGGTAAGGTTCTTCATCATTTCGACCTCCTGAGTTGAATGGTACCATTTTTAAAACTTAGAACCCTTGATATCATGTTGAAAACTCGAGGTCCAATTTGAGTACTGTTCTTGCATTCGTGATGTGTTGATTTTCAGGGAATTCTAAGCTTATAGTGAGCTTAGTGAGGTCCTAAGGAAGCTCGGAGTGCTTAGTTTGAAGGTTTTGGACGTCGAGATCGTTGAGTTCTAAGTTGGCCGGTTTTCTTGAAATTTCTCCGATGAGATTTCGTAGTTTTTAGAGCCTTAAAGTAGTGTAACGTGATTCTACATGATTAGGGCTTCATTTTGATATAAAATGCGTGAAAAATGGTTGAGAAATGACGAAGAACAAGGAGATTGAAAAATCTCCAGTTTTCCGGTGACCGGAAAAACCAGTTCGGCGACTGGAGGAAGAAGATGATGCGCGTAGGTCCGTGCCCCTCCCGGAGCGTGGGGGCGCGTGCGGCCTCAAAAATTTTTCCTAAAAATACCTCGACGTCCGTGACGTCGAGTAGGCCACCGTGGTATATTCATATACCCAAATTGAGCATCGTATGAGAAGTTATTACGAATTGTCGGTTATGTGCTTTAAATAACATTGTTTTAGTTGTTTCGCATATAGGTGATACCTATCCCGAGGACGAGCGGATTCAAGGGCATCACGGGGGTTACGACCATTCGACTTATCAGTGAGTGGGCAGTTATTTTCTGTTATTACCTATATACTATTGATTTTCCCAGAAATTGAATTTAAATGAAAGTATGTTTTCAAATGCCATGCATGCATATTATGAATTATATGAATTAGTAATTGATGCATATATATATGAATTGGTGCTGTGGACGCACAAGTGAGTATCAGGTGAGTTTTATATTATTTATGTGAATCGTTGATGATGTGAATTGTGTTGTGAGCTCAAAACCTGCACCCTGGTGTTAGTGCTTATAGTATTCACCGCACCGCACGCTCACCTTGGATCCAAGTAAGTGCATGTCGTACAGACCATGAGAGGGTTCCGACATTCTAGTCGTACAGATCACTAGAGGTGGTTCCGACTGGTAGGTGACCTTAGATTATGTGCACAGATGATTGTTGAGAGAAGCACTAGAGCATATTATTACACCATTCTTATTGTACAGACTACTTCAGGTAGTTCCGACTTATGTGCAGAGTAGTGTCGTACAGGTCACCATGGTGACTCCGGTTGGTTTGGATATTGAGCTATGGAATTAACCGTACAGGATTAACTGTAGGGTCTCCGGTTGATTCATTATGTCACCTGTTATATTGATGCATTCATAATCTGTTATTGACATTTATGGCATGGCATATTTTTTGGAATTGATAAAGATTGATGATTTGAGATATATGAGGAACTATTTACTATTATGTTATTTTTTTGGAAAGTATACAGGTTTTACAGCGAGGGGTTATAATTGTTTTGATGAAATGTTTTTGAAAAACTTTGGTTTTACTGACCCACTCAATTTTGTTTTGCGCCTCTCTAGGTTCTAGTTAGCAGCGTTGGTGGCCCACGAGGATTCCCACGGCGTACTGACAGACTACATAAATGTAGGACTCACCTGCGGGTGTTGTATTTTAGTTATGCTCTGAATTTGGTTGCACCTAGTTCTTATGCTCTGAATTTGTGTGTTTCACACTTAAACTTACTCTAGCACGTTACTTGGTTATTATTTCTAGTATTTGGTTTTTGTTTATTCGTATTTCTCTTATCTTTTGCTTTCGCGTCGCACTTTTGGTTACGTCACACTCACATGACGGCCAACACGCCTTAATTCTAGGATCGGGGTGTGTCAACAAACATCTAAGATTTGTCAGAAATTCCTCATTTTCTGTCAAATTCTGTAAATCATCATGAAAAATCACACAATTTACTTGTAAGCTTATGAAGCTAGAAATTTGGATGATTGTTTTAGCAAATATAAAGTAATAAGTTACTAAGACAGGAAAACACAATAGAATAAGATATTTTCTATTTAATACCGTGTATTGTGAATCCTTGGCAATAGATTATGGAGTCTAATCCCGAAAAATAAATTTACAAGACATAGCTTCAAGACAAACACTGAATCATATGGATTGAAATTAAAAGAATGAATTCATAACCTATTGTATTTTAAAGTTTATGTTGAAGCACTCGGTAAAAGAAACTAAAAGGAACAAATTCATAGTACTGTTGTCTATTGCATGAACCCAAGTTGGGTCTCATTCAGATAAATCGGTAGTTAAATGCTTGCACTGCCTGTGAGCAGACCAGATAAATCGGTAGTTGAATGCTTGCACTGCCAGTGAGCAGACCAAAACTTTCCAAATTGCATTTTGGTTTCAAATTTTGACCAGTCAGTAATGTTCTTGATATATGGCTCCGAATTCTGCTCTCCATGCCTGATCATCATCTATGATTGTGTTCTGCGGAATGTCAGAGTCCTCCCGGTTTAGTGGTTGCAAAGCAGACTCTGGCAGTTTACTCTCTGCCATGTATTGCTTCATGGTGATCAGCTCCATCTTGTGTTTTCTTTTAAGCTTCTCCATTTGCTTCTTCAACTTTTCGTTTTCTTGATGCACATTCCTAAAATTCTCCTGTGTTTATGGGAAAACAGATGATAAAAAACAATTAATGAGAGACACAAACAAACTTCAAGCCTTTCTATCCAAAAAACCTGGAACAACCATTAACTTGAGTGGTCTCTAAGCCTGTAAAGTACTGTAACTGTAAAATACTCAAACTGAATGGTCAATACTTGATCGCAAAAATGCTGAATGTTAGGCTTTTCCAAAGTAAGCTATATCCAGAGCACCAAGATATATGTTTAGGGGTGTGTGTGTGAAGTAAAAAGGGGTGTGTGGATGGCACACCCCTATGTTTGAGGGTGAAATATGAGTTACCTCTGCAACTGATGCTGAATGTTCAGCTTCCCTAAGCCTAACAAGGAGTTCTCCGGCAGCATGAACAGCTTCTGCAGTATCTCTCAGTTGAATCTTGAGACTCTTGTTCTCCTTCTTTAAAAGTTCCCTCTCCCTCTCCCTTTCCACCCTCAATACTGAGAGCTCTGTTGCCAGGGATTTGGAAAAGCGAGATCCACGACCTTTTGCTCCTGCCTTTGCTGCTGCCCTCTTCACTTCTGCTATTCCTGCCATGATTGCACGGTGCTTTGCAACCAAGTCATTGTATTTATCTTGTAGTTCAGCATAGTGTTCAACCATGCGAGCATGCCCAAGGACAGATCTATGAAGCACGTCATCCAACTCTTCAGTGCTTTGCTTCTCCAATTTCAATTCCATCTCCACTTTCTCTGCTCGCCGACGGATGGATTCAAGATCTATCCGCAAGTCATCAGTTAAGGAAATCCAATCACTCTCCATTTCTGTCCATCTCTGTCTTTCCTTCTCTAGTTCTTCCTTGCTGTTATCTCGAAATGCACCACTTTTTCGCAGTTGCATGGATCGTGACAATAAAGAGGATCTCAGACTCTCAGTGGACTTGTTGGGTAATGCATCAGTGCGTGACTGCAATTTGGCCCTTAACATCTGAACTTCCTTAAGTAGTACTTCCTTCTCATCCATATCAAAATCTGCATTCCCATACCCAAGATCGAACTGAGTCTGAACTTCCCGTATTTCATATTTCTCCTTTATAATCTCTGGTTGGTGAATATCAACAGAACTGCCCCTCACAAGCTACAAAATCACCACTAACATGTAAGAGAACTTTAAACATCCAAAATTAAGGAAGTTAATATCAGAACAGGAAAAGGTTAAAAACATAAAGCACTCCGACCTACCTTCTTTCCGTCTTTGAACTCCTCATATGGTATCATTTCTTTACCATTTTCTGCACAACTTTTGAATTGCTCTACCTAAAAACAGAATAAAAGTCTCTGAAATGTAAGAGACACATATATGGAGAAGAAATAGTTTATTGAGGTCAAAACCGAAATAGAAAATGCTACCAGTTGGTTTAACTGCTCAATTTTAGCTGCTTGCTCCTTGCAACGATTCTCAAGCTCCTCCTTTTTAGCTTCTTCCAATCCATCCTGAATAGACGAAAAAAGGAAATTAATAAGGCATATTCCCAATCAGAATTCATTCCTGAGTTTTACAGCAAGGTAAACTTAACGTACCTCAGTCATTTGGTTAGGATTTCCTGCTTCATCAACTACTACAGTCCATGTTTTCAAGCTATCCTGGACCTCATTGGCATCATCTTTATACACTCTTTTTTTACATGATGCACAAAGGAACGAAGAAGATGGCCCATCTATGGATGGCCTTGTTTCTGGTAATGTTTGAGATGAAGAATTAGCTTTAACAGGTTTCAATGCCAAATGCTCAAAGGAGAACGAGACTGCAGATTTGCTTGATTTGGAGTTCTGCTGGTGGGAGTCAATTATCTGCAAGCCCCTCTGGAGGCTGGCAGCCAATGACTCAGTGGGGCCTGGAAATATCTTGCTTGAGCGCAAAGAGGATTGGATGTTTTCACTTTGGTTAAGTGAGTGTCTCAATACATCTGACTTGAACTTGGAATTGTCTGGTACATTGTTCTGACTAACTGAACAACTTGGTGCAAAAGTGACACTCTTTCTTTGTGCATTTCCAATTTTTGGAGACTCAGACAGTGTTGGGTCTTGGAGGACTGGGGACTGACAGCATAAACTGATTGAAACACCACTTCTGTTTTCTAGACTGGCGGTGGTAGGAGAAAGGTTTTCTGCCAATTTGTTGTTGTCCTTAGGAGGAAGCTCATTCTGAGAAAATTCCAGATCAATTTCTTCAAATACCTCGATTTCTTTTTCGTCTGAACTATGAAAGTCAGCTTCCCTTATCGAGTCCGTATCACAACTTCCACCCAACTGATCAGAATCTTTACTGACAGAATTGTCCCTAATATCCTTCTCATAAGAATTATGCAGCTCATCTAGCTGCTCACGTAGTTCCCTTACATCATGTTCATCCATATTTACCTCTTCATCAGAATCATTATCTATGCTGGGTAAAATCAAAGATCGATTCAGGCTCACCCGCAATTGATTCAAGCTTTCACGTACATTTCTCCCTTGGAAATATCCGTTCTTAATCACAAGCGATCCACTAGACTTTGCTCTTATAAGTTCTTCCTGCAAAACACACATTTCATAAATCTCAAATTTCTATCACCTTCAGCCTTTATGACAGAATTCCAGATAGAACTACAAAGAACTTAGTACCTTTAACTGGCGAATTTGATCACTCAGATCATTAACATCATCCTCTGTTATTTCATTTATTACTGGTTCATTCCTAACAGATTTCACTCGTTCTCCAAACCTTAGTGTTTGCAGTATCTCACCATTATTTCTGCATTTGACAAGCACAATCAATTTTACGAGGACTTAATACATTGACTACATGTTTCATCAGTAAATGTATGTATGCTATGCAGGTATCCAAGCATATTAATAATAAATCAAACTTCATAGGAAAAAAGCAATTAGCAGAGTGCAGTCAAATACTTGTTATCTGGGGAAATTGCACATATGACAGTTAGTTTTGAGTTGCCACCAATTGATTCTCGCAGTAAATTTGTTAAGCAGGAAGACTTATATGGAACATCTTCAGATTTTCCAGACTGAGGCGCTTTTGCAAGAGTATTTACCAAAAGCCTGCACCAAAATAACAACATTAATCCTTGAAAAGTTACAGTACTGGTCATAGACAAATGATCGTCAAAGTCTAGAAATACTCAAAAGCTTTGTTATCTTTCCATAAAAGAGATCCTTGTGTACGAATAATAATTTAATGCAGAAGAAAGTAATAGTGAGCAACTATTTTTCTTATGTTGTCATCGGGGATGTATTCGTCATATTGTAACAAGAAGTTGTCTACAATTAGGTGCCTGATGGAAAAATTATGAAATTTGAAAGTGAAGGAATCAGATAAGAAGAAGGTTGCGGAATCATACCCAAGCCTTGACAATGACTTCTTTACATATTTGTCTTCCCTCGCACATTTTCTACCTGTATCATCATCACCTTTATTTCTATCCAGGCCAGCAAGATCAACAAAACTCATCCTGCTTGTTTTTGAGCTACCAAAGCACTTGGATGAGGTCTCCTGTAGAATGAAGTAATTAAGCACTACGCTCAAGTGACAGACACGAAACTAGTAATTAAACCACCTTCTATTCTAGAAAAATAATATCCCATTAGTAGATCTAAAATTTCAATGTGCATTTACCTTACACCAGGATTCGATGATGAATGTACAAACAATATGGGACCTTGAGCTCTTGGAGTTCATGCTAGTTGCTCCAACTTTTCTACTTGAAAGCCCCTGCTCCAGGTACAGAAAACTTGATGAGTATGTGAAGCAGAAAACGAGAAAAAATAGACATTTGGACCTCGATGGTAAATGGAAAATTGTACGTATATAGCTCACCTTAATCAAAATTTGTGTCACATCCTCATAGCTAGTCACATACTCCTCAGTCAGATTCTCAACATAAAATCCATTTTTTGGGTCATCCTTAATCTAAAACAGATTAAAGTAATACCCATTAGTATCTTAAGCATTTACTAATGTACCCAAAAAATTGAAAAACAAGCATCAGTGAAAGAACTTAATATTAAAGAAAACCTCCACCTCAAGGTTCCGCAAGGTTGGATCAAGTAAATCTCCTATTTGTTCGTTATATATCTGTGGTACAGAAAAATTTACAAACCACATTACTAAATAAGGATACTAGGCTATATATTATAGAAAGAATTTAGAAACGTAAGAACAAGTATACCTCGAGAAAAGAGCAACGGAACTGGTAATTCAACTGTTTCCCTTCAGAGTTCTCTTGCTCCTGCATGTACAAATCCCAAACAAACATTAATGAATACATGTCAATACACGCCTACTTAGTGCTTTCGCAATTTTCCAGCTATAAAAACTAAACAAGAAACCAAAAAGCGTACCCTTTGAATCTCAGAAAACAACATTTGGAAGATGCGTGGAACAATGCCTTGGCAACTTCCAGGAGAGGCATCCTCAACCATAGCACTCGGCGGACCCCAGAGTGTGTATGTCTTGCCACTTCCGCTCTAAAGAGAAATCAATAAAAGGTATTCACACAACAAATACAAAATTGTCCTAGTTGAAATGACTTTCATCTACGGATATGAATTCGTACCTGTCCATATGACAAGATGGAAGTATTGTAACCGGCTAATGCATTTTCAACCACAGGCACACCAACCATCTGAAAAACATCTTCCTGGTACGAACCAAAAAGTAACCATGAATCAAAATCCACTTGACTTTTGTTGTCGAAGCTAACAAGAGTAACAAAATCCAATTCCTCACTCTTCATATTGTTCAGGTTTCACCTACTCAGAGCTTAAAAATGTAATTCCATACTAATCAAAGAATCTTACCTGTCCGGATTTCGAATCAAAAACCGAATCAAATGAAAATGTACGGTCCCCAACGGACAAACTGCGCGAAGAAACCTTCTTAACTGTCCGATCTCCCCAATTTGCACCATCTTTAGTAGGTCTAATTCTCACCACAACCTGTACAAATTTAAAAAACCCAAAGAAAATAAGAAAAACAAAAGGTAATGATACAAAAAATATGTAAATGAATGAAAACAATTTCAATTACCTTCACCGATGGGTCCAGAGGTGGTAGGAGTTCACCCTGACCGTTGGATCGATCAATCACACTCTGAAAATTAAGCAGTTTCAAAAATTAAGCTTCTAATATTCAATTTTCAAATTGCTTAGGTTCTTAATTCTCAGATTCCGAATTTAGACAATAAACGTAAACAATAGTTCATAAATACCTTCACCGTTGGTGAGTTAAGAGCAGCCGACGCTTGTTCCTGGCCGTCCGATTCTGTGATCTGAGATTTGGACAGATCGGAGAGTACAGGCTTGATTGGCGAAGCAGACGGATCGTCGCCAGCGTGGCGATTGGTCTGGATGTTAGGACTGAGTGGAGGAGTATTTTCGGAGTTAGGGTTTCGAAAGTTGAAGATGGATTTGCTGTTCTTGGTGGAAGTGGATCTGGGAAGGAGGTTTCGAAGCGAAGAAGCCGAAATGGTTCCTAAAAACCGAGACTCGCCGGCGCTGTCGGTGTTTTTGTTCTTCGTCCTCATTGTTCTAAGATCGCGAGCAATCTAGAGAGAGTTTGAATTCGAAAACGTTGGAGAGAGAGGGAGGAGAGCGTTGTTTTTTTAAACGTGGAGGAGGAGAGGGATTATGACCGTTGAGAAAGATGATTTTGATATGTTTTTATTTTTAATATTTTTCAAACTAATGATTAATTCAAAAAATAGGAAAATGACTGAAGTGTGAAAATGTATAAATTTATGTCAATATTTAAACCATGCTTTTTTTTTTCTTTTTTCTTTTTTTATGGATGATTCTTCTCACTAGATATTAGTAAGAAGTCAGTATATATCATAGACCGCATACAACATAAAACGGTCATATTTATAACATCATCAAACTTGTTTTGTCCCACAAATTACCAAATCCACTTCAAATATAGTAAACCATAAAATAGAATAAAAATTTCTTGTGAATATATTACACTTGTAATCCAAAATTTTATTTTACTTTATGGTTTTGTTCTCTTATCTTCAGTTGTGGATAAAAAAAACACTCGTTATTTTTATATTTTAAAACTAAAATCTCTTCTAATTTTGTTTTCTCAATGAAAATATAATATTTATTTATTTTAAATATAATTTTTTGAAATAGGGCTCAGCTTAAAAGGACAAATTAGTCAATTTGCCAGATAGTTCAAATTAGTAGCCGTTACTACAGCTCAGGCGCGCCCACATGAAGGAAAAGGCTTGGATCGGGTTAACAGGCCTGCCTAGTCTACAAATGAAGGAAACGGATTGGGCTTCTGTACCCGAAACAAAGTGAAAAAGTGTGAAGTTCGTGAATGAGAGCCCACCTGAGTTTAAACCTATTCATTTACCTTGGCCCAAATATAAAACATTGGATTATCAAACGATTAGGTTTTAAAGAAAAACTAGAATCTTAACCATGTCGTAGCCTTGGTACATAGAAATCTCTCACCCAAACATAGCCTAATTTTCAAAGTCCAAGTATACAAAGGTGGACGGTACTTGCATCCACCACCCATGGATACACCACCTTATTCTCTCATTGTGATTAACGTACTTTCACTATACAAATTCATAACTGATAACGTTTTATTCATATTAGACATCGTTTAGGCATGACAATTAAAAATTGTTTTCACTTCTAAACAAATGAAAGTACACACCAAAATTTTTAAAGCGAAGTTATGAAATGGCACCTTAGAGTTTTAGTAGTGTTTTCCTGACAGTCTAGGCATTTGTATTTCATGTGAAGGTGATTGTTGAGAATAAATTCCATATAGATGGAGAAGAGATCTTGCATGGGCTTAAAAGTAAGTTGGGTTATACTCCATATATTGCCGATTGATTTTATGGTGTAACCTCAAATTTTCTTCATATTATCATAGCAGATTGGCCCCGTGAAAAACTCAGCTGCCACACATGCTTCATATCACCCCATTTGTATTGTTCACATGTTTAACTTGAATATTCGCCACACATAAGAGAGCGTTTTGAAATGACCTTAAATAAGTTGGATTGCTCTTCAGAATGCCAATCAGATGGTGAAAGCCTCAACTTTCTATTATGATACACATGTGTGCCGGGATGCAATAGCATAAAAATTATGACATGAACTCCTAGCTAACACCTAAATGTACACACAAACAAACAACTTAAAGCATTGTAACCAGAACGATTTAAGATGAGGGAGAGCAGGTTTCTTCTTTCTTGTCTTCCTCGTAAATTTCATCATCCTTTTTAATAAGTTTCATGTCTTCCCAGTTCCCCACTCATCAACTTCCAACAAGATCAACTCCCAACAGAAGAAGTAATTAAATTTCAGCACTCCTTTATACATATTACACTTCGAAATAATGATTTTCATTTATCGTAAAGGAATTGTTATTAGCACTCCAAAAATCTCATTCTACCTTTCAAACTTTCTATATTAGGAAAGAAAAATACACTTTTAAGGAGTGTAGAATAGATTTTTTGAGTATCAGTAACACTTCCCTATCGTAAATTGATTTATAATAATATGATCTTCCTGCAGATTAAGTTATAGGAACTTTCGACGCTGGAAAATACCAAAAGTATAGCCGTTAGTGCAGCACTTAGTCTAAAAAACAATGATAAGTATGGGAATATTGCTTGCATGCGTATTAGGGGTAGTGCAAGAGAGATAAAACGGGAATGTTCTGCAACTTGTTTAATCAGTGATGGCATCCGTTTATACTAATTAGGAAATTGGGAATGTGGGATTAGGTGAGTATAATCTGCACCACGTGAACTCTAAAGTCAAAGAGCAGCCTTTAAATATGAAGAAGAACGTCCCCAACTGGGATAAAAGGACCATCAGTATTCCACAATTTCATCTAGAATGATTTATACGTCAACTAGTATGTTAAAAGTAATGATTTTTTTTTTTATTAGTAAGCAAAAAGTCTTAAGTTGGACTCAAATGAATGACGATGACATATTATATTTCTGTTGAGTTCTATATTTAGTTACTGACTCATTTATTTTCTAGCCTAACCCAATTCCATATCCCTCTCCCCCTACAATAGATTATCGTCGTATAAAAAATAAAAGGACTCATATGAAACGGTTCATGGAATTCTTTATATGACAACGAATTATTGAGTTAAGACAGTTTAAGATAATGAATTCATTACATATAAATCTTCATTATTTTCTAAATGCATGTTGGATTTAAGTAAGTTATCTAGAAACCCTAGCAAGATAATATATATTATTGTTTTTAAGTTGAAGAAGAGTCAAGATTTGCTGACATTAATTTGTTTGAAGACAACGAACAGATAAGAGAGGAACCGAATAGAAGCACCTACTTGTCACTCTCTTGTTCTTCACTGTGACGAACGGACAAAGCACATAGGAAACTCCGTCTGTGAGCCACTACCAGAGCACTGTCATTTGTCAAGAATTTATTCGAGTCACGATGCAACTGATCAATTTGTACGTTGCCCAATTGGACTTTGTAACATTCGAAGTTTTGCTTTTGGTTCGTTTAATATGTGAACACTACGACTTATTGGATGAGAAGAAATTCTTACATATTATTATATATATTTTCATATTTTTATTGGGTGAAGTGTCGATTTAGTCTCTGAATTATCACCTCAGTAAAAATTAGGTTACTGAATTATTATTTTTGGTAAAATAAGTTCCTAAATTCATTAAATATTGCTAATTTCATCCTTACTAATATGTTCAAAGCTATTTTATCCAATTTTTCGTCAACTTAAGTTACTTGACACACTTTAGAGTGTAATACCGTTATTTTCTCATCTATAAGTTCTTAACATTTCATATAGGTTGCTAATTTAATATCTAATATACTCTCCAAAGTTAATTTCATACATATTTTTCTAGGAATAATTACCAATCTACCATTCAATATGCATCACATACAAGTAACGTGACTTAAATTGACGGAAAATTAAATATAATAGTTTTGAATCTAATATTAGGGATGTAATTGGCAGATTTTTATAATTCAATGAATGATTTTTCTTAAAAAATAATTTACGGACCTAATTTTTACTCATATGAAAATTTAAGGACTAAATAAGCAGTATCCCTTACGTTTATAATACTTTTTGCCACGTGATCTAGCTGGGATTATCTTTTCATATATATTTTTATTGTCATGTAATAAGTATTGTAAAAGATATATATTTCGGCCATACATCCTCTAAAACCACAAATGGGTTAGGATTAAGGCCTCTAATATTGCGGTTAATTGGTAATCACTCCATATTATTCCCAAGTTGGCAAGGCGTATCTTGGACAATGCCAATGGTAATTGATTAAAAATAAACCCTAACGAACACAAATCAAACATAAAGTCACTAATCCGTTTTGCTTTGGAATGAATAGTTAAATGGTACGGATTAGTTGGAACACAATTTATTAGTGTATAACATATGCTTTAGCATCTTATGAAGCACTGTATGAACACTCTTCAAAAGCCGCATCATACGCCAATTACGGCATGCAATACTCCCAAAAGCTAAAAACACTATTTGATTAAAGGTATAATGACAAACGAATAACACTTTTACTCATCAAATATATCCAAATAGCTAGCTTAGGTCTCTGTCCAATCCATCCACACCGCCCTAGAAACAGTAATGCTACATTTATCACATTTTTAATATCATATTTGTATTATCTCTCTAATAAAAAAAGAATCTACTAACACATATGAATATTGTTTCTATTAGATAGGTGATACAAACATGATATAAAAATTGTGATAAAAATAGCATGTTTACCCAAGAAATTAGAAAAGACAAGGACATAGACAAATGTTCAAATGAGGGGGCAAACTCTCACATTGCATTCAATGTATTACAGGGGCACACTACTAACGACACAGATAATTGTTATGTATTTAAATAATATATTATACATCTGTTAAATAGTTGTTCGTAACGTCACCATTTGCAAGAATGAGTGTCTTGTCAATGTAAATTTTTCAACACATTATTATTTTAATAGATTACAATATTATTATGGCGGTGAACAATATTTATGTAAATTGCTCTCGTCATCGAGAGAGAAAAATAAAAGGGGAAAATGTTGTTGTCCGTATATCTTTATCATGGGGAGACTCTTAATTTAGTGGCCAAGCGTCACATTGAGAAAAGGGTAAAGTGGACGCTTCGTGGCAAGAGGTCTAGGAGGCAATTTTTCTACAAATGTCTACTGTGGATGGATTGTATTTATTTATGGTTGGATGGATTGTACAAATATTTGTCAAAGAGGTAGTTAAGGATCATTGAATACAAGTGCACAGCGATGACTTGGTGACCCTTCAATTCGTATTTGAATTAAAAATCGAATTACCCTACCATATTAATTAGTCACTGATCTTTTCCCCCTAAAGCTATGGAATAATGCAAGTAAGTTAATTAATACGGTAAAGTGCTACTTAGTACTACGGTCTAATAGTATTTATTTTCACTTGTAAGTAAAATGTCTTAGGTTCAATTCTTGCCAAAGGCGAATTTAAATCACATTATTGCTAGCTCATTGTGAGGCTTAGCCCACCCCCACCTCCTTTCCCTTAGTATAGATAATACTGTTTGTTAAAAAAAAAAAAATTAATACGATCAAGTAATATTTATTTTATTGGTAAAGAAGAGATTTTAAGTTCGGCTTATAGGTTATGACAATTTCGATATGTTAAATTATAACACCGCCAAACCACAATAAGTCGTCCAGTGGTAAGTGCATGGACTGTGGCTACCCAAATAAACAAAAAAATGTGGGAGGTCCCAAGTTCAATGCTCCGAGTTGGTAAGTCTGCTTTATTGTGGCCACAGGCAGAGTGAAATTCTCCATGATCTCTCCGAATCCGAAAATAGTGGATAACCGTAACTTGTCACCAGTTTTCTCCCTTTTTGATAAGAAGTAAATTATAACACCCCCTGACACATCCCAACCTAGATCGAGGCATGCTGGCCGTCACGTGAGGGTGACGTAGTCATAAGCACAGTGCGGAAGCAATATTAATATAGGAAATGCGAATAAACAAAAACCAAACCAACCAACCGGAGTACTAAATGAGGTAAAGTACCAATGCGATAAAAAGTGTGAATTAACAATCAGAGCATAAGTAACCTAAGTGTAGTCCAGCATGACAAATACTAATTATACAACACCCAAAGGGAATCCTACATTAGTGATAATCTGTGACAGCCTATCCCGAAATATTTATTTTCGACGGCATGAAATTACTTATATACCCTTGGATGTTGAGTTTTGTTATGGAGTGTGAGTTAGACTTATGCTTGAGGACCAATTAGTTCTATTCCTAATTAATTGGACCCAATTAGAAGTAAGATTTTGGTGGTTTGGTCGGTGACCCACATGGACACTCTCCCTCTCTCTCCCTCTCTCTCTCTCTCTCCCGAAGTTAGTGTCTTTGAGTTCTTGGCAAGCTAAGGATCACAACCATACATTTCTTTAGCCGTGAAACCCTCGTTTTCCCGAGAACCCAAGAACCCAAATTCGAGGTACTGTTCATGCACGTGTAAATGTGAAGTTTTTAGACGATTTTAAGCCTCTAGGAAGCTTTAGAACGTCTTCACGAAGCTCGGAGAAGAAAAATGAGGTGTTTTGGACGTCGGGAAGTCGAGTTTGGCGAGTTTGAAATTTGGCCGGAATTATCGTGCTTTCTTCGACGAGATCCGTGATTTTTGGAGCTTGAAATTTGGAAGATTGTGTTCTTCTAGTCCTAAGCTTCATTTTGGTTAAGATTTCATGAAATTTGGTTGAGAAATGGAAGAGAAATGAAGGTTTAAACATTTTCCAGTTTTTCGGCGACGACAGCGACCAACGAGGTTCACCGGAGAAAGAAGAATATTCCATCAGAGTTAACGGAATATTCCTAACGGGAGCTAATGGCGTCAAGTTAGTTTTAACGGAATATTCTAATTTTTAGCGGAATATTCCCTAATGGCGGTTAAGGATTCTGTCAGGGTTGGCCGTGCGTGGGGGTGCGTCTGGCCATGCCTTGGCCGGCACGTGGGACGTCGAAATTTTTTTCTAAAAATATGGGGATGTTCGTGAGGTTGTGTAGATCGCATTGGTATATTTAAACACCCTATTTGAGCAATGTATGAGAAGTTATTAGCTATTTTTGGTTATGTGCTTTAAATTAACGTTTTTATAGTTGTTTCGCATATATGGGAGACTTATACCGAGGACGAGCGCAGTCAAGGGTGACTCGGGGGCTACGACCCTTCAACATACCAGTGAGTGGGCTTTTGGTTTTCAGTATATATCTATATACTTGATATTTTCCCAGAAAATGTGTTTAAATGAAAGTATGCTTTGAAATGCCATGAATAAAAATTTATATTCAGCATATGAATTAGTATATGATGCATAATATGAATTGGTGCTATGGATGCTCAGGGAAGTACCAGGTGAGTTATGTTTTGTTATATGAGATATTGATAATGTGAGACGTGATTGAGAGCTCATAAAACTGCACCCCGGATGATTGTGATTTAGCCAGAGATATGGTACATGCCTGTTTATGATGTCACCTCATGTACCATATGCTCACATTGGATCCAATTTAGGTGCACAGTCTTGTCATACAGACCATCATAGGTGGTTCCGACTCGTAGGTGACTAGCGATTTATCGCATAGCTATCATGAAAGCGTAGCATCGAGCATAATTATATTACATCTAGTCTTGTCGTACAGACCTTTACAATGGTTCCGACTTGTGTGCAGTGTAGTGCCATATAGGTCACTTGCAGTGACTTCGGCTAGATTGACTAATGGGCTATGAATTCAGCCGTACAAACTTCTGCAGGGGTTCCGGCTAATATGTTATTTATCCATGAATTTGTTCTCACCTGAGTTACTTATTCTGTTTTATATTTTGGCATGGCATACTTATGAATGTGGATATGTGAAGCATGATTTGAATGTGTGTGTATATATATATATTTATATTTTATTTCTGGGAAAATTATACATGTTTTACGGTGAGGGGTTAGAGCATTTGATAATGAAATGGTTTTGAAAAGCCTTATTTTTGCCCACTCACACTTTCTGTTTTGCACCCCTCTAGGTTTTAGATAAGCTTGTTCGTTGGTGGCTCACGAGGACTAGTGGAGGTTCTGACAAACTATCACAAGTGTAGGGCATCTTTGGGTGTCGTTTGATTAGTACTTGTTTTCTGGACCGAACTTAGGCTAATTATGCTCTGATTGTGTATTCACACATATTCCAGCACTTGTCTTAACTAGTACTCTTATGAGTCGCTTTTCATTTATTCTTATTCTTTATTATCATTATTGCTTCTGCACTGTGCACATGGCTACGTCACCCTCACGTGATGGCCATTATACCCTGATTCGGGTCGGGGTGTGTCATAATCTGTTAGAGTTGTCGTGAGTTCCTCGTAAGCCACCAACCAACACTCTTACTTAAAACCTGGAGGCGCGCAAAACAGAAAGTGTGAGTGGGCAAAAACAAAGATTTTCAAAACTATTTCATTTATCAAAAGTTCTAACTCCTCGCCGTAAAACCTGTATAATTTCCCAGAAATAGAATGTATACATATCTCAAAACCATGATCAGAAAACAATATTCATAAGTATGCCATCATAAGTATGCCATGCCAAATATCTCAAAATAACAGAATAAGTAACTCATGAGAAACAACATATCAGTCGAATCCACCTAAGGTGGCCTGTACGGCTGAGTCTATATCTCAACAAGTATGCCTGCACATGAGTCGGAACCACCTAAGGTGGTTTATACTACATGACTGGGTGTAAATAAATACGCTCTAGTGCTACGATCACGTGAAGACCGTGCAAATAATTGTGGATCAACTACGAGTCAAAACCACCTATAGTGGTCTGTACGACAAGACTATGCACCTAACATGGATCCAAGGTAAGCGTATGGTGCGGGAGGTGAACACCACGGGCGGGAGCGCTAACACCGAGGTGCATATAAATTCTCAACACATCTCACATAATCATCAAATCACATATAAACAGTCTACAACTTACCTGGTACTCACTTGAGCGTCCACAACGTCAAATCATATTTATGCATACTATACTAATTCATACTCTATATATAAATCAATATGCATGGCATTTCAAAACATAATTTCATTTAAACGCATTTTATGGGAAAAATACCAAGTATATAAGTATATACTGAAAACCAAAAGCCCACTTACTGATATGTGGAAGGGTCGTAGCCCCCGAGTCTCGCTTGATTGCGCTCATCCTCAGGATAGGTTTCACCTATATGCGAAACAACTATATAAACGTTATTTTAAAGCATATACACAAATCTAGGTAATAACTTCTCATACATAGCTCAATTGGGGTTTTTGAATATACCACCATGACCTACTCAACTTCAGGAACATCCCCATATTTTTAGAAAAATGTTTCGAGCACCCACGCGTTGACCAAGGCACGGCTAGACGCGCGACCCACGCGTAGGCACGTGCCTGGCACACCCAGACGCGCAACCCAAGCGTAGGCATGTGCCTGGCACACCCAACGGATTTCCTAACGGCGTTAGGAAATATTCCGTTAAAAATCAGCATATACCATTATAATTACCTGACGGAATATTCTCCTTCTTCTTCGTTGGTTCACCGGAGTCCGGCGTCGGTGTCGCTGCGATCGCCGGTTTCTGGAAAATCTTAGAACTTCAATATCTTCTTCATTTCTCAACCAAAATTCACGAAATTTATACTAAATTGAAGCTTACGACTAGAGGAACAAAACCTTACCACTTTTAGGTCCTAAAACTCAAGGAATCTCGTCAGAAAAATCACGATAATCCGACCACCCTTACAACTCACTAAACCCGAGAGTTCTAATGTTAAAACCACTCCAAAATTGATCCCACGTGCTAGAAAAGCAAGAATAGAACCTTCTTAAGTCCCAAAACTACCTAAAACCTTCGCGATCACGTCGAGTCACTGTGCACCTTTTCGGAAGTTTCCTGGTTCTCGGGTTTTCGAGGGCCTCACATCCAACCAACAGTACTGCTCGACTCCTGAGCTTGAAAGGAGTACGAAAGTCACCTTCACAGCCTCGATCCGTGCTTGGTGAAGCTCGTTGAGAGGTCGACCGTACAATTGTACGGAAATGGAAGAAAATTTCGAGAGAGAGAAAGGGTCAAAGAGATTGCTTGGTGTGTGTGTGTGTGAGGTCTAGGTTTGGCCAACCAAACCAAAAATAACTAAAACTTAAGTTCCACAAGCTTAGGAATAAATTAAATCATTCCAAAACCTAAGCTTAAACCACACCACCACACAATATAACTCAACGCCCAAAGGTATAAAAGAAATTTCCACGCTATCGAGGATAAAATAATATACACATTCATGACGGGCTGTCACACCCCCACTCTGTAATTTAGTCTAAATTCTTATCCCCACTACGTTGTATTAAAAAATAATAATAATGTTGAGTAAGGCTGGGTGTTTCGCAAGTATAAAAGCACTTTTTAATTGAAAGTGCTCCTAATAATATTTGACCAAAAAATAATAAGGAAAACTAATGCAAATGCTTTGAAAACTTCGAGTTTTAACGAAAATTACAAAATAAAGGATAAAATGAATAATACCAGGATTAACTTTTTAGTGTAAAAATATGGTTTTTCGTTAAAGTGAGCATTACTGGGAGTTTTTCGTTAAAGTTCTCATCATATACGTTTTATTGATTACATATGCATTAAGTACAAGACGAACTGCAAATACAAATTTTTTTTATACAAGCGATATTGCGGGAGGAGGATCGTATCGAAGACCTTAAGTACATGAATATACACTTTTAACCATTTGAGCTACAAACCAATTTGTATATATATTGAATGTTATGAGACAAAAATAATTGAATACAGTTTATATATAGTTTGGAGGTTATTGCTTGTATGACTTTCTCATATTGGCTTTTTATTCATTGAGGGGGACACATCAAAGACTAACCAATTTAATGTTTATAGCACAAGAGAAAATCACAAGGTTTAAAAAGGAGGAGGAAGAGCCCCTTAGTTCTGCGGTCTAATGATATATCTCTTTATTTGTAAGTGAGAGGTCTTATATTCGATTATCTCCAAAGATGAATTCAAACCACATTATTGTTAGCTCATTGTGAGACTTGACTCACTCCTCCGCCTCCTTATTGTAGATCATATCGCTTGTTAAAAAAAAAAAAATAAGGAGGAGGAAGAACAAGTCTTCTCCTACCCTTTAATATTTTCTTATTTTTGTCTTAGCATATATTCAAAAAGTTAAATTTCATTTTAAGTTAATTCAAAATAGATGGAGTAGCCCAAGTTTTTATATAGGCTCATGTAGATTTCTTAATTATTCGATGTGAAACTCTAACTTAATACCTCGCAATACAACAATTCCTTATGACTTAATCTAATTGTTTTTGTAAATTTGATATGCTTTAGTTATAGTTCAAATCTTCTGCACTCATACGTGTATGTGACATCTTTAAGGCCCGTTTAAAATCATGACACTTATCCACTAACGGAACCAAAACTTAACAGGTGTCAAAAAGTTAGAGAGGTCACAAAAACCACATATAAAATGAGTGCAGAAGAGAATTGAACTGTGGTTTTGCAGTCTTAAAATTTGTGTTTATACGATTGGAGCTTTTTTTCATGATTTTCGTAGTTTTGTTCGAAAATAAAAAGAGAACATAATTTCTTTTCTATTTTTTTTTTCAATGAGTACAACCAAGATGTAATTATAAGGTGGGGACTGTCCCTTTGTCATTTAGTACATCCATTATGTAATTAGAAGCATTATCCATATCTGCCTATGAATTCAATTAATCTTAATCAAGTTCCTTGCTTACAAAACAATAGTGTATTTGTTTACGAACAACAATTGCCTTAAGTTGGGGAAAGAAATCCTCTCCAGATCATTTTTACCTAATTTTTCTTATTAAACAATTCAAATCCTTAAAATTTGATACAACAGTTAAAAACACGGGCACACTTTAAAAATTATAATAACTTTTGCCGTTGGATCAAATTTCAAATGCTCATATTGTTTGATGAGAAGGATTAGGTGGAAGGATCCGAAGAGGATCCCTTTCCTTCAGTTCAAGGCGTTCGTTAGGTGGGCAAAAAAGAATACTATTGTTCCTTGTCATGATCATTTCCCTTATTTTGGATCTGTTTAATTATTATGCCCTTTCTGCGACTAAGTTGAGTAGTTTTTAAGCTACTTAATGATTGATCTAGTACTTAAGTTATGTATCTTGGATTCTTGATTATTCAAATATTCAAACCTCACAGATTTCTAGAAGACATACTAAAATTAGTATTTGTTGATGCATAAAATCAGTGGGAACTTTGGTACAACAGAAAGTGTTAAGTTTGTGACCTTCACTAGATTGCTCCAGTCACTAGTATGGATAAGTATGTAAATAGATAGAGATAGGGAAGCAAACACAAGATGTACGTGGTTCACCCAGATTGGCTACGTCCACGAAGTAGAGGAGTTCTCATTAATTGTGAAGGGTTTACACAAGTATATAGGTTCAAGCTCTCCTTTAGTGAGTACAAGTGAATGATTTAGTACAAATGACATCTGGAAATATTGTGAGAGAATGATCTCTATTTATAGAAGAGAGTTTCTAGTTTCATTCTGACATTGACACGTGTTGTGTTGTGATTGGCTTCTAATGTTGACACGTGTCGCGTTATGATTGGCTTCTAATGTCGACACGTGTCGCGCTGTGATTGGCCTCCTGGTTGGAAGGAAACTCTTCTAGGTCCTTAACGGTATTACGTTGACCGGTGCTCAGTAGTTTCGGGATTGGTCAAGTATGGTACAAACAGTGCTCCCTTAAGTTCCTGAGTGAGGGAAGTTCCTCGGTTGGAGACTTGCAAGATCCAATCTATTGAGTAATCACGAAACTTCTAAGTACCGAAGTGTGATATCATTTTCACTTGCCTAATCTGTCTCATATGTAGATGTGGCATCTTCTCTGAAAGTACTTTTCCTTCATCCAGGGGTGGTATCTTTAATCGATGAAAATGCACAAGGTAATGTACCAATTTCACTTGAAGCTTACTTGTAGTTTCAGGCTTGGTCAAGTGCGATACAAGCCCTATAGTAGGAGTCCCCCATCGCTGAGCTAGGAGATTTGCCGAATGAGGTAACAGACAAGGTAAGCAATCAGACTTCCAAGCAAGCAACCTGGATCGGAGGTTCGACTTCGGCTTCCGGTTGATTGTCCTCATTCTCCTTGTGTCGTAAACAACAACAAGGATAAGGAGAAGCAAATGGAGAAGAGATGATATGTGATACTTTTGCTTTTGAAGAAGTAACTTTCCATAGGTTTATTCTTGAATTGGGCTGGAGGTTTTCTGGTTTCCTCCAGAGTATAAGGCCGACTCAAGAATTTGAGGGTCAAAACAGGTCCATCAAATCTAGAATACGTTTGACCCTGATGATATGGGATACTTTTGCTATTGACAAAGTAGTGGATGTATCGGCACGTGTTCTGCTATGCTTGTCTCTACATGCTTCCTTGTATCCTTCTCACTTACCCTATATGTTCCTCAGGCAGATGTGGTATCTTCTCTGGAAGCATAAGATGTTGAAGATGAGTACTCGAAAGCAATGCCAGGTAAGTAATCAGGCAAGGGGTTCCAGGCAGTCAGTTTTTTATTGGAAGCTTGATTCTAAGTGCTGACTGATTGCTCTCTTTCTCCTTGTCTTGCAGGTAAGAATAAGGTCAAAAGAAAAGACAGGGAAAAAGCATGATATATGATACTCTTGTTTTTAACCCTGATGATATGAGATACTCTTGCTCTGGTGTGGCTTGTTTGCAGAGGTATTATCGGGAGGAAAAGAAACTGAGTATTTCGAGAAACTTTGCTGAGAGTGCCCATTCGGATGTGAAGAAAAGTTGAGCATTTTTTTTATTTGCAGGTATGCCTGGCTATGGAGGATGGAGGTCGACATATATAGGAGTCTCCTTAACAACAAGTAGTAGTGCTATTCCTTTACCCTTCTTGGTCATAGCAATGTAGTGGGAGCTGCAAGTTTCACGTGTTTTAACTTTGTCAGAGCACTTTGAAAAAGTGGTCTGTGGTATCTGGAAAGCTGATGTTGCGTGTGAAGATTGCAGATAAGCTTCATCCAAGGAAATCTGGCTCTCGAAGTTTTGAGAATGGTGCCTCTTCGATTTTCGAATAAGCAATCTTGTCGAGGATCTGGCTCTCGAGATTCAGAGAACGGTGCCTCTTCGATTTTTGAGAAAGCAATCTTGTTGGGAGTTTGACTCTTGAGATTCGGAGAGCAGTGTCTATTCGATTTTTGAGAAAGTAATCCTGTTGGGAGTCTGGCTCTCGAGATTCGGAAGGTGGTGCCTCTTCGATTTTTGAGCACGTAATCCTGTTAGGAGTTTGGCTATCGAGATTTGGAGAGCTGTGCCTCTTCGATTTTTGAGAAAGCAATCTTGTTGGGAGTCTGACTCTTGAGATTCAAAGAGCAGTGTCTCTTCGATTTTTGAGAAAGTAATCCTGTTGGGAGTCTGGCTCTAGAGATTCAGAGGGTTGTGCCTCTTCGATTTTTAAGAAGCAATCTTATTGGGAGTGTTTTCTCGGATGTGAGTAAAGGTTGGGCATTTTTGCCAGTCTGCCTTGCCACGGAGCACGGAGGTTGACACACATTAGGACTTTCTAGTTATCAAGCAGTGGTGCTGTTCCTTTACCCTTGTGGGTAATAGTAGGGTAGCTGGACCTTCAAAATTTATGTGTCTAAACTTTGTCAGAGATCTTTGGCAAAGTTATATATGGTACCCGAGGAGCTGATGTTGCGTGTGGAAAGTGGTGCGTCTTCGGAATCCGGAAAGTGGTGCCTCTTTGATTTTTGAACCAACGACCCTGTTGCCCTTTCTTTTATAAGGGCACCAATTGTGTGCAAGAAGTACATTCAGAGAGTTATTGCTTGTAGGAATTTTCCCCTTACTTCAGAGATTTATTGCACCTCATTTATCCTTCATCATTTCTGAGAATGTCTGGCCCATCCGACCGTCATTTTGACTTGAACTTTGGTGAAGAGGCAGCCATGCCTTCTCAAGACAACATATGGCGCCCATCCTTCTTATCCCCTACTGGTCATCTTACTGTTGGGGACTCTGTGATGAAGAATGATATGACCGCTGCGGTGGTGGCCAGGAACATTCTCACTCCTAAAGATAACAGACTACTTTCCAAACGGTCTGATGAGTTGGCTGTTAAGGATTCTCTGGCTTTCAGTGTTCAGTGTGCAGGTTATGTGTCTAATATGGCCCAACGCCTATTTGCTCAAACCTGCCAAGTTGAATCATTGGCGGCTGAAGTGATAAGTCTCAAACAGGAGATCAGAGGGCTCAAGCATGAAAATAAACAGTTACACATGCTCGCACATGACTATGCTACAAACATGAAGAGGAAGCTCGACCAGCTGCAGGAATCTGATGGTCAGATTTTACTTGATCATCAAAGGTTTGTAGGTTGGTTCCAAAGGCATTTATTGCCTTTGTCTTCTAAGGTTGTACCGCGCAATGAAGCTCCAAATGATCAACCTTTGGTGCCTCTTCCTACTGGGGTTTTACCTAGTACTGAGGCTCTGAGTAATCACCCTCTGGTGCCTCCTCTTTTTGGGGCTCTGCCAACTGCTGAGACTTCTCCTGAGCAACCTTTATGAAGGCTCCATCTTGTTTGTTTATTTTGATTCATGTATATGTAAATATTTGTAACTTATCAGAGATATCAATAAACAAGCTTTGCTTCATTTCAACGTATTGTGTTAAATACACCAAGGCCTTCTTCACTAAGTTCTTTGAATTTTTCCTTTTGTTGAATCTTATATGTTGAAGCTTTGTGAGTGAATCATGTAGGTTGAGGTAGTGCTCCCTTAATTTCCCGAGTGAGGAAAACTTCTCGGTTGGAGACTTGAAAAAATCCAAGTCACTGAGTGGTCATGAGACTTCCGAGTATCAAGGTGCAGTAGCATATGGTAGGAGTCCCCCAAGTCTCCGGTCGAGGGAGTTGACGAAGAAGGTGTCTTACTAGTAGCCAAGTTTCCAAAGTAACAAAACTTCACCATTTTCCTTTCTAAGTGGTAGCCCAAAACTCCTCCTTCATATATATTTGTTATGAAATTTGTTACGTCCAAAGAAGATGAGGCCTAGGCTTTTTTTTTTTTTTTTGAATTTTTGAATTTTTGAATTTTCGAATTTCCCAATTTTTGAATTTTTGAATTTCACCCATATATATAGTTTTATATGTGAAGCTTTGTAGGTGAAGCTTTGTTGGGTACCATGAATTGAGTTTGCTTCACACTATCTTGATCAAGATAGTGTGAAGCTTTTGTAGGTGAAGCTTTTGTGTTGAAGCTTTGTAGGTGAAGCTTTTGTGGGTGAAGCTTTTGTGGTGGGTGAAGATTTTGTTGGTGAAGCTTTTGTGGTGGGGGAAGCTTTTGTGGGTGAAGCTTTTATGGTGGGGGTAGCTGTTGTAGGGGAAGCTTTTGTTGGTGAAACTTTTATGGGTGAAGCTTTTGTGGTGGGTGAAGCTTTTGTTTGTGAAACTTTTGTCTGTGAAGCTTTTATGGGTGAAGCTTTTGTAGGTGAAGCTATTGTGGGTGAAGCTTTTGTAGGTGAAGCTATTGTGGGTGAAGCTTTTGTAGGTGAAGCTTTGGAGTTGAAGCTTTGTAGGTGAAGCTATGGAGTTGAAGCTTTTGTTGGGTACCATGAATTGATTTTGCTTCACACTATCATGATCAAGATAGTGTGAAGCTTTTGAGAATTTGTAGTTGTCCTCCATTGATGAAACTTTTGTTGGTGAAGCTTTGTTGGGTACCACGAATTGATTTTGCTTCACACTATCATGATCAAGATAGTGTGAAGCTTTTGAGAATTTGTAGTTGTCCTCCATTGATGAACCTTTGCTGAATTTCCCTTTTTTTTTTTTTGGAAACTAAAAATTTGAAAATGTGAGAGAGACAACATATAAATTTTTTGCTTCCACACTGTTGAGCAAGAGATTGTGATGCAAGCCATACCTCGTAGTAGTCGAAGGTTTGGATGAACCATATAAATTGAATTTGCTTCGAACAGTCTTGAATTTGCCTCAAATGTTTGAGAATTGTAGTTGCCTTCCATTGATGAAGCTTTTGTTGGCACCATAAATTGGTTTTGCTTAACACTATCTTGATCAAGAGTGTGTGAAGCTTTTGAGAATTGTGGTTGCCCTCCATTGATGAAGCTCTTGTTGGCACAATAAATTGGTTTTGCTTCACACTGTCTTGATCAAAAGTGTGTGACGCTTTTGAGAATTATGATTAAATTCCTTTGATGAAGCTTTTGTTGGCACCATAAATTGGTTTTGCTTCACACTGTCTTGATCAAGAGTGTGTGAAGTTTTTGAGAATTGTGGTTGCCCTTCATTGATGAAGCGCTTGTTTGCGCTATAAATTGGTTTTGCTTCACATTGTCTTGATCAAGAGTGTGTAAAGCTTTTGAGAATTGTGGTTGAACTCCTTTAATGAAGCTCTTGTTGGCATCATAAATTGGTTTTGCTTCACACTGTCTTGATCAATAGTGTGAAGCTTTCTACGAGTTGTAGTGTTTGCATTGTTATAGAGGGGAAATGTCTGAAGCAGATGCAAGAGGGCTAAATAGCTTGATCTTTGTATGCCATGCACTGAAGTTGTTGTTGGCTTGCAATAAAACTTTGTTGGTGACTATAACTCTCGTTGGGCATAAGTGCTCCCCTAGTTGAGTTGTCAAGCTTGAGGGTTTTTGATTATTTGTGAATGCTAGGAGTTCACATGTACAAGTTGTACCACTCGTCTTTTGGTAGGTGGAATGAATGGTGAGTTGCTTTCATCACTTGGTTGGTGGTACGAAGGTGAGTTCCTTCATCACCTTTCATCACATTTCATCACCTGGTTAGTGGCACGAAGATGAGTTCCTTTTTCACCTGATTGGTGGTATGAATGGCAAGTTGCCAAATGATATTAGAGTACATGTTATACATTTCATCACCTGGTTGGTGGCATGAAGGAGAGTACGGGTTGTACATTTCATTACCTGGTTGGTGGCATGAAGATGAGTTCTTTCTTCACCTGGTTAGTGGCATGAGTGGTAAGTTGCCAAATAATATTAGACTACTGGTTGTACATTTCATCACCTGGTTGATGGCATGAAGGAGAGTACGGGTTGTACATTTCATCACTTGGTTTGTGGCATGAAGATGAGTTCTTTCTTCACCTGGTTGGTGGCATGAATGGCAAGTTGCCAAATGATATTAGAGTACGGGTTGTACATTTCATCACCTGGTTGGTGGCATTTATGAGAGTACGAGCTGTACATTTCATCACTTGGTTGGTGGCATGAAGATAAATGTTCCTTCTTCACCTGGTTGGTGACATGAGTGACAAGTTGCCAAATGATATTAGAGTATGGGTTGTACATTTCATCACCTGGTTTGTGGCATGAAGGAGAGTACGGGTTGTACATTTCATCACCTGGTTGGTAGCATGAAGATGAGTTCCTTCTTCACATTTCATCATCTGGTTGGTGAGAATAAGGGCAAGGTGTCGAGGCACATTGTAGCAAGTGTCGAAGACACAAAGTATGTTGAACCCTTTCGAAGCACAGTTGGCTTATGTATGGATGTGTTGGAATGTATGATGTTTATGTATGAATGTGTTGGAATGTATGATGTTTATGTATGAATGTGTTGGAATGTATAATGTTTATATTAATTGATATGAGTGATGCTTATGAATGTTTTGTTATGCATGAAGGGATCCATGCTTTTGATATGTGAACCATGTTGGTTGTAACACTTAGTATCACATACTTTGTGTCAAAGTACGCATGTTGAAGCTATGAGTTGAAGTATAAGGGTAGGTCAGCGTAGACCAAGTGTTCCAGTGCTAGGAACACAAAAGACTCAGAAGAAGTTGTCTGAATTCCCTCTTCTTTAAATATTTGCCAAATGGCTTGTGTGACACAAGATCTCAAGCGGTTGAGAGTCAAAACATTTGTAATGTGTATGCCTTCTTATAATAGCATTTTCTTCAGTACCTAGTACTCCACTTTGAAAGAGTGAGGCTTGGCCCCATAGTCATAATAGTCGATGGTACGTTCACCCCTGGTTGTCTTGATACGAACTTTTATCCCTCTTGTTGTAATGGGCTTGCTGAGAGTAAAAATCCTTCATCTTACCAAGAGACAAATACATTTGGTGACTTAACGAGTAGCTAAATGAGTCAGGAGATGATGCAATAGGTGTTTGAATGGCCAATATATTCTCACTTGGTAGAATTTGACTTCCACTTTCCATTTGTTGATAGGGGTTAACCATATGGGGGATCCCTTGTATGTCATTGCTTCGACGGAGGCGTGGTTGTAGGCATGTGCCATCACCTTAGAGTAAGTCTTCTAAGTGTTGGCATTGATCATGTACTTGAAGAAATAATCACGTAGGCCTGCCATGAAGGCCTTGAGGGCGGTCTTGTCATCTACCTCAGTGCAACGAGAATACTCATGGCTGAAGCGACCGACATGCAACGAGAATACTCATGGTTGAAGCGACCGACATACTTTCGTAGTGACTCGTCCGGCTTCTGGCGAATAGTGTACAAGTCATCTGCAGAATACAAGTGATCGATCTGGAAGATGTGTTGAGAGACAAACAGTTTCCTTAATTCCTCAAATGAGTCTATTGTCTTAGGTGGAAGACAGCAATACCAGTTTAGAGCTCCGCCAGAGAGGATGAAGGGGAATAGAAGACATCGCTATTCGTCGGTGTGCATCTAATATGCCATGGTGGATTCAAAGAGGTTAAGGTGTTCAATTGGGTCCTCCCTTCCAGTATAGAGTTGTAAACCAAGTTTTTGTTTTGTCTTCGCTTGAAGGGGGTGTCGAGGATCCTTCTTGTGAGAGGGCCAAGCCTGGGTTGGTTCCATTCAGGTATCTCGGCCTGACGTTCGACCTTCAACTTGTTTACTTCCTCAATGAGCTGTAGGACAATGGGGTCCTAAGTGGAGTCATGTACCACTGAAATTTTCTTTCGTAAGTCTCCATCGCCTCTTGGAAGTAGGAAAGTTTGAGCAAGGGCGTGTGGTTTTTTCTTGGACTCGCTATATTGACTTCTAGGCCGAGTCTGTCGGAATACCTCAAAGTCCCCCGTACCTTCATGTTCATCTGGGACCTGTCGTTCCTTCCCTAGATTGGCAGCTGGCCTGGGTCGTGGGAGGGGACCGAGTCTTTCAGAAACCCTTGGGTCATTGATCTTCGAGCATATGTGGAGGGGATTCTCTCGATGTTACTTTAGAAAGTCTCGGCAGTCACAATAAACGACTTTCGATCCTTCCAACCCTTCTGCAAGGATGTGTCTTCCTCCATTTCTTCTACTTCGGGTTGAAGCATCTGGGTTGAGAGAAGTTTCATGTTGATCAATGTTTTGATGATTAGCTCGCTCCTCATCAGGGATACCCATGTCGAAGGGAGGTGACCCTCGGTGTTGGGGGGCACCCAGATGATGGTTAATATCCATAGGGGTAACGAGCTCGCGTGTTTCAGTACGCCTAGTTTCGTGGAGTGTCTCAAAGAGCTTCTCATACTGCTCCTGGAGGACCTCATTCTTCATTGCTATCTTGTTGTTCTGAGCTTCTAGCTCATCGACTTTAGCTTGAAGAGCAACCCTCTTTCCTTCATTTTTTCGTTGCTTCGCACTAGGTGCAAGAGGGGTGTCATTCTGTATGTTGTGTCTTCCTTCGTTCCCCATGTTGGAAAGGGATGCCTGGTCAAAAGAGAGTGTACGAATGGTGCAAACCAGCTTGGCAAAGCTGAAGAGAGTGGGAATAAGTGTCGTTCCCACAGACGGCGCCAAATGTTGATGCATAAAATCAGTGGGGACTTTGGTACAACAGAAAGTGTTAAGTTTGTGACCTTCACTAGATTGCTCCAGTCACTAGTATGGATAAGTATGTAAATGGATAGAGATAGGGAAGCCAACACAAGGTGTTCGTGGTTCACCCAGATTGGCTACGTCCACGGAGTAGAGGAGTTCTCATTAATTGTGAAGGGTTTACACAAGTACATAGGTTTAAGCTCTCATTTAGTGAGTATAAGTGAATGATTTAGTACAAATGACATCTGGAAATATTGTGAGAGAATGATCTCTATTTATAGAAAAGAGTTTCTAGTTTCATTCTGACATTGACACGTGTCGTGTTGTGATTGGCTTCTGATGTCGACACGCGTCGCGCTGTGATTGGCCTCCTGGTTGGAGGGAAACTCTTCTGGGTCCTTGACGGTATAACGTTGACCGGTGCTCAGTAGTTTCGGGATTGGTCAAGTATGGTACAAACAATATTATTTTTCCAATCGTACTTTTGTAATTGAGCAATAATGTCAAACAGAACTATGCAGGGCTCTCTTGTGAACCGCCTTTAACAAGAGAGCCTAGGTGGGTTGATAGAATTTGAATCTATGCAGGGCTCTCCAAGTAGGCAGGCTAGGCGAGCCTAGGTGGGTTGGGTGGCTTATATGTTACATAAGAACATCTCTAAAGAAGTTAGCAAATTTTTTCTTTAAAAATGTCCTTTGCTAACTTATTTAGATTTTTTTTAAAATTTTTTTTGCTAGGTAATAAACTTTATTAAGATAAGAAGAATCCTCAAGAACAGCTGGAACCCATGCAGTCAAATGCAAATGCTTGGTGTGCCTCACTAGGAAGTACCCTATTCCTAATACAAATGTAGTCAACATTGTGACTAATGAAACTAATAGCATATGCGAGGAAGTTGGCTTGTCTATAAATATGTTACCACTGAATAGAATCAAAAGAGGCTGCCAGCCGTTTGATGTGCCTTCATTAGATCTTGCAATGTCGAGAATCCCATCTATTTTAAAAATACTTTTGAATAAAATATGGATCCAACTAGTACACTTGAAAATTATTTGGTCTTTAAATGTCGTTTGTGAGGTCCAAATTTTATTTTCAAATTTTTTACTAAATAATACTTTTGAATAAAATATATTGCAGGACCCAATTTGCTAACATGAAGAATTAACAACTGATATTGTAAATATACAAGGTTAGTTGCCACTTCTTTAATTTGTTGAATGAGTTGCTACTTTTGTCAGAGATGCATTTTTTTACGTAGCACATCTAATCTATCTTTGCTACCCAATTGCTACATACCTCAAGGATCCTCTAACAAATTTAATTAAAATAAGAAAACTGCCTATACTCGCCTAATTCCCTAGACTCTAAACTCCAACCCGCCGGCGCCTAGTGCTTTTTAAAACATTGGGTACTACACTTAGATGATTATACCAAACTAAGTTAGCTACACAAATTAAGGAAAGAAATCATAGTTAGAATTTGGTATAGCTCATGTCACACTTCATCTCAAGTTCATGCATCGCTACTACCACAAAAGCCCAACTTGATAAAGAAGTTGTTGAATACTTTACCAAACACTATCTTTGTAATACATCTGTCATTTGATAATCTGACTTCACAAATGGCCAGATATAATAATCTTTGCTTCCAGCTTATCAACCTCAACATGGTGAATTAAATTATGCACAATATCAATGGTAGTTTTGTTGTAGCCATTTAGTTCAAAAAAATCAAAACAAATCAAGAGACAATAAAAAAGAAGTGTAGAGATCATTTCTCGTTAGTAAAATATAAACATCAAATAGTCAGAGTATTTTAACCAATAAGTTTCATATTAGAAGCATAAAATTCATAGATTGAAAGTTAACTATCATTTTCGACTTGGTAGGGTAGACACACTTCTTGTTAATTTTTGTTTTTTAATCTTTATCAATTCACTCGTTTCAATAATAAAAAATTAAAAAATTATGTGAAAAGTAAAAATGAATGGTCACGTACCAAAAAGAAAACACCTCTAATGGGAAAGCGTTGGCAGTGAAGCTGGAACACCGTAAAAAGAAAAAGAAGAGCAGAAATGTAGAGACAAGCCATATGTTTCATGTCCCCACCAACAAATGCGCACTCATTTCTTCTCTGATTGGTCTGCCTTTCACACCGTGTGGGGCAGTGTTTCTGCAAACCCCACCCCTTTGGATCATAAAACAAAAATAAATTAAAAAAGTAAGTGCCCAAAAGTAAAAATATCCCAAAAAGGAAATAAGACCCCAAAAGGATATTTATTATATAGATAATGTTTGAAAGTTTAAATTTACAAGCTAAATAATGTGTTACCAATAGGAATAAACATGTTTATCAATATTTAAATAATAAACTAATCATCAACTTCTATATCCTTTAGTTTTGAAAACATTATCTATAAATTTAGTCTCTTTAGCATAACACAACTGACCTTTAAAGGATTTGAGAGATTTTTTGATGTATTTAGAAGGCGAATTAGTACATTACTTATATAAATTTAGGGAAACAAAAACGGACATTATTTATCTACTTACGTTACATACATGAAAAAATATATTTTTGCAATTGAATTTTCTCATTCTCGCTTATTGGTTTATTTCTCATACTACAACATGACATAGTTTGTAAAATTTGATTTTCATAGCATTACTTAAAGAAAAATGAGAGTCAAAAATATAAAACAAGAAGTTTGAAATGAGAAGATAGTAGTTCTGTTAGGGTAGTGGTAATGTTATCCACATTTAATTTTACTTCACACATATTCTTTTAATTCTAAGCATCGAATTCAATAAATTGAAGAAGAACAAATATAAAAAATTAATAGATGTATGATAGGTAAAATTAAGTGTTTGAATAACACTATCGTACGTTATTATATATTATCATCCAATACACAACCGCATAGGCTTTCCGACAAGCTTCAACCCACACCCGCATTTCTCCATTAGATTATCTTTATCATTATTCCTTCTCTGTCCTTCAGAAGCTTTGTTTCATTAGCAGTAGCAGCAGCAGCAACAGTATAATCTCGACTGATGAACTGAGTGTCTTTGGGTCTTGGTCGGATCTTCAATTGGAGACACAAATTTCAAATTTCAAGCAAATCGCTTTGACTTTCTAGCTAAAGAGCCAAAGGTAATGGAAAAAGGAGCAAACCCATCTCAGCTTTTGCTTTATTTTATTGTTACTTGCTCTTTTGGGAGCTATTTGTTCATTTTTTTGGTTCGTTTTATGTGACTTTTCGAAGGATTCAAGGGTCGAATTTTGTTTTTGGAATTCTGTGGCACGATCTTGGTCGCTGTGCTTTCGTTTCCCTGTTTTGCTCCCTTGGATTGCGGTGGTAGAATATAATCTCTGTTTGTAGAAAAGTAGGTGGCTTTATTGGACTGTGCAAATATCTTTGCATTATTATTGAAGGGTTTGCTTGTTTTTAAGTTTGGGGTTGTGTGTTTTGGAGGAGCTTACTGGCAAAGTGCTTTTTTGGGGTTTTTGGCTTCTGGGTTTTGCTTGTTTTTGGTTGATGTGAAAGATTTCAAGGTAAGGATTTCTGGGTTCTGAGATTGTTCAAATGGGTTTTGATCTTTGAATTACAAGAAATATTTGTGTAGTTTTATATCTTGCATTATTGCTTAAGGGTTTGCTTCTTTTTAAGTTTGGGGTTGTGGTGGGTTTTGGAGGAGCCTACTGGAAAAGTGCTTTTTGGGGTTTTTGGCTTCTGGGTTTTGCCTTTTTTTGGTTTGTGTGAAGGATTTCAAGGTAAGGGTGTCTGGGTTTTGAGCTTGTTCAAGTGGGTTTTGATCTTTCAATTACAAGAAATTTTTGTTTAATTTTTTATCTTGCTGAAGTTAATAGGTTTGTGTACTCTCAGTTTCTTGTGGTGCTTATGCTATGGTTTGGGGTTTGAGTGATTCTTATGAAAGTTCCTTCTATGAATGTTTGGCTTCTAAATTCTATATGTTTGAGAATTGGTGTTTATTTCTGGACATGCTAGGATTTTGTTATATTTTATTTTGGGGTCTCGTTTTAAGCATCATAGAAGGTTACAATTTGTGTTCGACTGACGCCTTGGATTTAAACTAAAACGGTTCGAGTTTCTAATTTATGCGGTAACCACGCCTTGGATTTTACTAGAATCGTACGAATTTCTAATTTATGCCTTAAGGTGTTCTATATTCGAATTGGCTTTATATGTTTTTAGTCTAAATTGTATCCAGTCCAGCTAAATATCTGAGCTGGGTCTTTGGAATTAACTAGGTGGTACTTTCCAATTTTAGACTTAT
Source organism: Malus sylvestris (assembly GCF_916048215.2). NCBI lineage: Eukaryota > Viridiplantae > Streptophyta > Magnoliopsida > Rosales > Rosaceae > Malus > Malus sylvestris. The sequence goes on along the minus strand of NC_062270.1, from coordinate 28,103,124 downwards.
AATTTTGGAGTGACTCGAGTTTTCTCAGAAAGATCTTTGTTGTGCTTTGTCAGGTTAACTTCCTAGGTGTTTATGATCATGGATTCTCCTCAATCTCTTGTGTCTCCATTCAAAAGCTCTGTTGCCGAGCCTGAGAAGCAGTTCATTCGTACCAATGGCCCCGCATCCAATGCAACTGATGCCAATATAGCTTGTAACTCAGAGAACTTCATTGGTGTTCTCGAGGTTTACGTTCATCAGGCTAGGGACATCCAGAACATCTGCATATACCACAAGCAAGATGTCTACGCTAAGCTATGCCTGACGAGTGATCCTGAAAACACAGTCTCCACCAAGACCATTAACGGCGGTGGTCAAAATCCAGTCTTCAATGACAATGTCCAGCTCAATGTTCGGAGTGTTGATTCCTCCCTCAAATGCGAGATTTGGATGCTGAGCAGGGTCAAGAATTATCTTCAAGATCAGTTGCTGGGGTTTTCTTTGGTGCCTTTGTCGGAGGTCCTCGTTAAGAATGGGAAGTTAGAGAAAGAGTTCTCTCTTTCTTCAACTGATCTGTTTCATTCCCCAGCAGGGTTTGTCCAGTTGTCCCTCTCGTACACTGGAGATATGCCAGAAGTAATGTCCTTGGCCTCAAATCCTATTGTGCAGGACTCGGAGACAGCTGAGTCATGTGAATTAGATAGGTTAGAGTTCCCAGATCCGAACATTGACAATGAAGACCAGAGAATGGTTTCAGAGTACATTAAGATCCCATGTTCTGAATTTGAGTCTCAAAGCTCTGATAGCTTTGTCACTGCTGACACTGAAACTCAGGTTATTTCCGAAGTGGGTGTTCATGCTGTTGAAGGTTTCTCGACTGCTACTGTTGAATCTACTCCTGTTCGGAAGCTTGATTCTCCCCCAAGCAGTGTGTCAACTAATGGTGTTTCATCTCCATCGGGTCATACAAGCTCAGAGTCGTATGATGCTCCATCAGCTGTGAAATCTCCAAACCAGGAAGAGAAAAAGGTGGATAAAGATGATGAGATTAATTCGTCTGGTGGGGTGCCAAGTGAGACATTTGAGAATCCTACTGTCACAGTCACCGTTCCAGAGCATACAGCGGTGCAGCAGGATTTTGTAGACATGTACATGAAAAGCATGCAGCAATTCACCGAGTCCTTGGCAAAAATGAAGCTTCCGTTGGACCTTGAATCACCAACCAGTTCAGGAAACTCGAGCACTGATCAGAAAATACAGACACCAAAGAGCAGTGGTTCCCGGGTGTTTTATGGCAGTAGGGCTTTCTTCTGAGCTTTCGTTTCACTTCATCGGAGGAAGAAAAACAGGTGACTCTAGATTTTAGATTACTCGTACTGATGTGTAATAATGTTTTATGTATTGTGGTGTTTCCCTTTGTATGTTGAGGTGCTTTAGATGTCACGAAAATCTTGACTTGTACTTGTTACAAGCTCTGTTCTATCACCTTGTATTAGTATTAGCGTATAAGAACTTCTGTTACATCTTTCCTCCTTGTATCTACTTTTGATTTTAACCTTAATTTTTCGATATCAAACTCCGTCCAACTATGTGCTAATCATGAGTTATGTTATAATCCCACAATCACATGGTGTGATTAACCTCAAAAGTTTGAAAGGCCAGATCAGCTGCAGCTGTGCTTTCGGCCATTTAACGTGATTGGTTTCATAATCCAACGGATCTAATCATGAAAAGGCAAAAAGAATCCACCAGAGATCTTATCCATCCCCATCCATGTGACTTGGACAAGTTTGGTTAATCTTCCATTATTTCATACATCTCCTTCAAAAGTCGATGTTTTTTTGCCTCTTGAAAAGTAGGTGTATAATTTGATTACGTAATTAGTGTAATCTCCGTGACAATTGTTAATGTTAGTGATAAATACTTTCAAGAATCAAATATATAAAACTCCTCACATGCTAACGGCTGATGATATCAAGTACAATAATAGTCGGGTGCAATAACAGTTTGGTTCAGGATTTTTTTCCTTTCAAGACGGTGTTTCAAGTGTTTAGTTACGAGCTTATACTGAAATTTCGGGATCTTTGTAGCAGAAGACAAATAAAGAAAATATTGATTACAACATCAAAGGGGAAATCTAGGATTCGGGTTATCCAATTCCAAACCATTTCAGATGCATAATTTCAAAGGGGCACTTCAATTATTTCATGCGCTCTGAGGTTAATATGCCTCCTGCAGATCCATGCAATCTGCCTATCGTCTCTGTATCTCACTCTCCATAACCTGAACTTCTCAGCGATATCCTTTCTGGTTGAGCATCTCCGTTCCCTTAGAAAATCCAGAACCCATTGTTGCGCGGTTCTCTGATCTTGCTGGATGTCTCTTGAGCTTTCTGCAGCCTTGCTTCTGCTCCTTGCCTGCCCAATCGCTGCAGCCCCCACTGCACCGGCAGCAACTGCCCCTGCACCTGCGGCTCCATAAAGGAGGGATGAATCGGCCAGGTGGGCAAGTTCCCTGCTCAAATCCGGTATCATTTCTCCCATGCCAGCGGCTAGATTGGCTCCTATCTTGAGATTAAATGTTAGCAGTTTCATGAACTTTGTGGTGTAGGGTGCCAAAGACTTAACGGTCCTGTTGTCAACCTGCATCAGTTCACACCCCATTTGATCTTCAACGACATGCATTTCTCGTTGACATTCCATAACATGTGCAGTCGAATAGCATTCATGCCGGGAACCATGTTGGTGATCAATCTCCTCGAGTAATTTTCTGTTCTAACAAAGTAGAACATATTTGGCACTTCCTTCGATTTGAACGTTGTATGTCACGAGGTAATTCAGTTTGCGATGAAGCTCAGCAAGTAGTCTATGCTCGTAATATCTCAGTCCTTGGATCTCCTGTTTCAAGTCTCTGATTTCTTGCTTAATGATCTTCAGCCTCTGCAAAACCGCTTCAACCCCCTTGGCGATTCCACCAAAAGTTGGATCAACTTTGTCAGGCTCGTCACTTGTGGATATTGTGTTCTCCGGGTTGCTCTCAGGTGGGATTTTCAGTTCTTGAGCAAGGTTGTATAGGTCATGATATCTCTGATGCAGCACTTCACGGAAGTCATCATCTGATAGATAGGAGGTCCCAGGCCAAATCAAAACCAGGTCTTAGGATTTGTCTTCCAGCATCTGAGATTGGATCCCAGGTGTGCTGGTAATCATACATGCTGTCTGCAGGAACAGAAAGTAATGCCTGATTTAATTGTTGCAACGAAACAAACTGCATTTTCCGGTACCTGGGAGGTGTGAGATTTTGAACGCATTCTGGCCATATATTACTAGAAACCAGAATACCTTGACATTTTATTCCAATGCAGTTATTGGAAAGATTGTATTAAAGTTGAGATATTCAAAGCAGATAGCTACGTATTTTATCAATTTGTGCTGAGATTTGTTTTGGAAAATGAGACTCAATAAAATCCAAAATAATTCGAAGAAAAATGTAAACGAAAATTGAAGAGCAAGTTAAAAGGAAGGATTAGGGAAATTCTTGCCTGTAATCGGGGAAAGAAGCCAGGTGTGAGGAACATATGGCTGGAATCATCACATTCAAGATGCCTCCCGGCATAGAGGCCCTCCAGTCTGCTTAACTGCCATCTTTGTGGCTTTTCTCTTCCTTCTTCAAGAATGGAGGGGATCAACAGCAAAGAATTACGATATGATGGGTTTTGTTTGTAACATAGTTCCAGTTTAAGCATCATTCGCACAAGATCACTTGCATCCAAGTTCTCAAATACCTTCGAATCCATTCCAGGAATCGGACTCTGCAAGCTTCCTCTTAGAATCTTCTCCAAATCTTTCTTGCTGATGAATCGATTTTTCTCATTGGAGTTTTAGTTTCTTACATCAAGTCTTATTAGTTGGGAGCAGCCTCTCCATAAATGGGGGTAAGGCTAGCCGACATTCACCTCTCCCAGACCCTGCGTAAAGCGGGAGCCTTGTGCACTGGGTACGACGACGACATCAAGTCTTATTAGTTGGCCAAGCACCTCGCCGCAGAACCACTCACAATCTAAGATCAGAAACCCGAGCTCATAAATAAATTACCTCTCCTATGTGATGAAGACAAGTAGCAACAACCCATCTCCTCATTTCCACCTCCTCTTTATTATCGTGTCTTGATCGAATTCTTGGTGATGGAACCTTTACTTGGCATAGCTCGTTGAACTCCTTCCACTGCATCGCAGGCTTGTTGTAGTTCTCGGATCTCCAATCTGATAGTATTTGTGTCAGATCATTGCACAGCTGATAGATTCTTGGGACCCTTTGGAGAACTGTCTTGCTTGTCTTTAGAAGGTGGTGAGTGAGCTTACTCACTGATGCCAAAGATCTTGCATCAACTGTGAACACTGTCGGGTAGAAGTCAACAAATCCTTGGAACTTGTCTTGCAATTTCTGAATCGAGTTCATAGCAGCCTGTAAGTTTTGTGAAGGTTGATTGATTTTGTCATAGTGTGAGTACGACTGTGACATTTGGGAGCATGCATTGCTGCACTGCTCTTCTACAGTTTGAGACTATGAACCTGAGCCAGTACTGGAGGTCCTCTTCTATCTCCATTGAGTTTTTCGGTTCTCTGTTGTTCGTTTTCCTGAATAAACTGGATACGATGACAAGAATGACGCACTGCCATGCCCCGGGAACATGAGATTCCATATCGAAATCTTTGTGTTGACCAGCAAGAATTCATGCTGACCAGCAAGATTCCATATCGAAATCTTTGTGTTGTCATCATCTTTGAAAGTCTTTATCTTCATTCCAACTGTTCTAACAGCTTGCTAAACTGGGTTCACTAGAGATCGTACTTAGTCCACGTACGGAAGCTTTGAAGAAGAGAAACTCTGTGATATTGAATTACACAATGTAGTCTTACCTGAAAGTCGAAACCCGAAAAGTTTTTAGGAGATGTCATGTGCTTAAGCCAATTGAATTTTTAAACAAAAGTTTCACAGTTACCTGCATATTTTTGCCCACAGAAGAACACTCTACAACTTTTCAGTACTGGAAGTGGCATGTCTTTAAGAAAATCCATTTCTGGTTCAGCCTTCCCATTCTGCCCTAATCTTTAATGGACCGCATCGGTCTTTCCTGAATTTTGTAGCGGTGTTCTTGCGAGATCAATACTTTCGAGCCAAGGATTTACCTGTAATGTCTCCATGATTGCCTGCAGTACCAGCTCTCCTTGAACACCCATGCAGCCCTGTTACAATAAGTGTCTCAAGCTGGCATTCTTCTCCAAGGTTTTGAAGAGTTTAACAAAATCATCGGGCCTTAAATTTTCATCATCGTATATCCCTAATCGCGTTAAACTTTCATTGGTTGTCAGCATCTGTAAAATGGCTACAAGTCCCTCCCTCCCAATCTTGGTTCTTCCAACCCCAAGTGTTACCGCTTTTAAAGTAATGTTTGCTTGATATTGCAAGGCAGAGAACCTGCTCAAAGGGCAGAGTAAATGCTCAACTCCGATGCCTCCAAACGGGTTTCCATCTAAATACAAGCTCTCCAAGCTCTGGTTTTTGAAGAGTCCAGCTGCTACATACACAACTTCCTTATCTTTCAGCCAAGTTTTCGACAAAATTACCTCTTTGAGGCTCTGGTTCTGTTCCAAAACCCATCGAAACTTCTTTGCCCATCGTGACTTCAACCCCACTCCGGTAAGGTAGAGTGACTTGACAGTTGAGTTCCACCCGAGAGCGCAGGCAACCCTGCAAGCACCCGAAAGATCAAGCCTGTAAATTCTAAGTGTGCTGTTTTCGGGTAGAAATTCAACCACCTTAGAACTTCTTTCTCCGTTTTCTCCACTCCAAACATGGACTTGCACAGTCCTATTTCTTGCTAAAACTGCAGAAACAAGTGGAGTTGCAGTGATTGAATTCGAGTAAAAAATCGTCAACACCTTCAGGGTTGAGTTCACTTCAATCATCTTCGAGAGCTCCTCTGAGCCTTTCGACCCAAATGAGTCTTCCCATATCTGCAACTCCTCCAAGCTCTCATTCACCTTAAGAGCAGAAGCAAGAAATGCAGCTCCAGCAGACCCGATGCCTGATTCCGAAAACATAATCTCTTTGATTACTCTATTCCTCTTCACAATCTCACACAACTCTGCCAAGCATTGTTTGCCCAATCTGTTTCTCCTCAACACCACTTGCTTGATGCTCAAACTACTCTCAAGCAATGCCGAAAGCTCGCAAAGCTGCTGCACTTCCCGCTCGACCCGGTGAAACTCCAAGTTCCTCATAAATTCTGTTCAAGTTGAAGTTAGAAGGTGACTTTTTATTTTTTTTATTTTTTTAACAAGTTAGAAGGTGACTTAGTCACGAAGGAAATTAGGCACCACATTCTGTCCCTTCCAGTCCTAGTATTTTGTGGGAATTGGAAGGGATATAATCTGATCCTAGACAGTAAACGTAACACGAGTCTTGTGGACCACATAATATGTGGTAGTATACACCGCATAATCGATCCGCTATGCTCCACAGCTATGTGGAGCAAATCAATTTATATAATTATCTTTTGTTACATTGGATAATTTCGAAGCCTGAATCTAGTCCAGTCCAACACATTATCCTACCCAACTTTACCACTAGGCTAACCCCGGTTGCTTAATCAATCTATATAATTTAGTGTGGAAGAATCTAGGCAAATCACTAGCAAGGGCCAAGCATACAACATAGGAAAAGACAGGTTTTGAGGGCAAGGACAACTTTGTTGACATTTTAAGCTGCGAGCAATGCTCCTTTTTCTCTTCTTTTCCTTTCCAACTGAAAAGAACAAAGGAATCCTATACAGCACAAGAAAAAGGTGAGCGAGTGTTGGGGGGACAAATAGAAATCTTATGTGATTTCCAATCATTGGGACTCTACCGTTTAGCTTCAATTAAGTTCATCACAAGCAATCATAAAATTACAGAAAATAAAAACCGCACACTGTTTCTCTCCTGCACGCCCTAAAATTATTTACATTTTCCACAGAATTGAGAAGAAACAGAAAATAGTATGAGAAAAAAGAGGAGAAAACAATTGAGCTTAAAAACAATGAATCAAAATGTTAAGTAACTTATTTGATTGGGGTTACCCCAGTTGGGAGTCCCTCTATTGTTTCACACTAGTAAATCAGAAAATCTCACATACAATCTGAGAGAAAAACCAAATCCCAGAAGAAATATAACAACCAACAACTTTGCCAGGCTAACAGAAACAAAACGAAATGAAAGAAAACCCGAAATTTAGAAAAATCAATTGCTCTATCTCTTTCGACAGACTAATGCTGGCTCGTCCCACCGGAGATGCAAGGTACATTAATTGAAACCGTCTTCCTGAGTATGTATCCCGCAATCTGATGCTACACCTCAATCGAATTTGAAGAAAGGAACCTAAGATTTCGAGGAACAAAAGCAAATCCCAAACCTTGACAGAAATTTCCATGTGTACACTTCCAAATCAAGGAACCTCGTTAGAACTATATCAGTTTCCTTATAAGCTGAAAATCTTAATAAGGGAGACGTATAATATTCACAACCTTCAACGTTTGACTGGTTTCAGTTCACCTACCATCACCTCTTCATACGCAAACAAATCACCTAAGCAGCAACTCCTGAAGTACATATTATCAAGGAAGAAAGAACAGAAAACATAGTGAATTCGATGAAAAGAACGTCTAACTATTAGCATACAACTAATTTGACAAGTTAAAAGAGAAGCATTAAAAAATCTTTATATCTGTTACATATAATTTGGACAACTTCAACATGCATGACCGGTAATGGAAACTCAATTAACGTCATCCATATCAACTTTCAAAAATTTAGGTTTGGCTGCTGGAATGTTATCTCTTGCATACATGAATGTAAACATGAAGAATGTTGTGGAATCAATGTTATTAGTATGATATAGAAAAGGAGCTGTAGTTTTCTATCTTGTGTTTAAAGTTTAAACATATGTAACTTTCATATGAACCATCCACAATCGAGAAAGATAAATCTTTTATATTCAAGAAAAGAGTTGTTCATTTGGAATTACAGTGTTCTCTATAAATTTCAGTTATAAGGAGATAGTTACCTCTATTTGGTTGTGTACTGGTAACGTTGTAACCTCCAATATAGCCACCAGAACTTTTGGCTGTGATGTCTGCAGGTAAATCGCTCAGCCCATAACCAAATGTGCTAGAACCATCTAGATCAGGACTGCTTGAGCGCCAAGTTGAGTCGCCATAAACTGAACCGTTCTGGTACAAGTCCCCATAAAAGCCCTCATAACCAACAGTTGATCCGGGAAATGATGAAGTTGGGGCTATACCAGTGCCACCGTTTCTTCCATATCCTCCTCCTCCCAACCCAAAGCTGCTACCTCCACTTCCATAACCATTGGCACTATTATAGCCAGAATCACTGCCTCTACCTTCAGTTGAAAAAGAATTAGCGCCCCAATTTGAACCATTGTTTCCAATCGTAACTTCAAAACCTCCATTTGCAGAGCTCAAGCAGGCCCCGGTACTGGCAGGGTTCGAGTTATTGTTGATGCCACTATTTCGCCAGACATTCCGAGTAGTCGAGTTTACTACAGGACTTCTCCTTCCATTACCGGCATTATATCCAATAGGGGTACTATACCTGTTTGAATTGCCACTATAAAAGGGGCTCAACATCCGTGCATATCCTAGACTACTGCCAAAGTTGGAATTTCCGCCATAGGTTGGGCTCAACCCTGGCTCCATATTCATACCTATTCCATATCCAGAAGTGCCAAATGGAGACAACCCGCTACGACCACTAGAGATTGGATTGAACCTGGTGTCCACATTAATGCCAAAACCTCCGATTGGGCTAGTATTATAACCCTGAGCATAGCTGTTAAGCAAACTATTGGTCCTACCCGGACTATAGTTGTATCCTATCATAGGGCTCCGGCTGGGTCCTGGGGATAGCTCCTTAGGGACTGCCCGCTTGACCTCAACCATCTTACCATTGAGTTCATGAAATGTTTTATGCAGAACTCTGTCAACAGCCTCCTCCGAGTCATAAGTGATAAATCCGAAGCCTCTTGGCCTTTGAGTGTTGTGATCATACATTACTACAACATCAGTGACTGTACCAAATTGATCAAAGTACTTCTTAAAGTCACTCTCGGTCACTGTGGATGCTAAACCTCCAACAAAAATCTTTTTTGTGCGTCCAGGACCCGGGGAACCATTGACAACCCCGGTTCTGTTTAAAATGTGCTGATCCTCCTTAGGAACAGCCTTCTTTGCTTCCACCTAAAATTGAAAACAACAAACTTAACAAAATTATTAGTGCCATCCTAAGTTCGCGTGTTGCAGATTCCAAGTAACTAAATGCAATTTCAATTGATTGACTCAAATCTAGTGAGAATACACCTAAACGGTTTTGTTTCGTTAACCATAAATGCAAACTAAACGTCATGTCTACGAGAATATGATCCTTACTAAAAATACAAGTCTACAGGACAAATTGCAGCACTGCAACTAAAATCCTACAACAGAATTGACATAAAGATAGATCAGAAGCGATACTCACTGTGCGGCAATCGATCATGTGCTTATCCATGACAACTCTTTCTGCAACCGCAGGATCCGCAAAGACAACAAACCCGAATCCACGAGCACGACCGGTTGCACGATCCCTCATGATCACAGCCTCCACCACCTCTCCATACTTCCTGAAATATTCCTTGAGCCGTTCCTCATCTGTGTCCCAGGAAATCCCACCAATGAAGAGCTTCCCATGATCTGGTTCCATCTTTTTCTGCAACAAAACATCACAAATCCGACCACCTAATTCAACTCTACTAAGAAAAACACACACTTAGAAACATATGCAATTCAATCTGAATTGAAAATCCACCATAGAACTTCATAATTCAACAGGAAAAGGCAAACTTTTCATCGTTAATAAATCTGAAAAGACTCCGATAATCGAAAAAATCGAAACAAAGAGATCAAAATGTGCATGAGAACAAGACATTACCTTGTCCAAAATTCAGACAGAACCCGGATAGTGCTCTGATTGAAACAAGAATTAGGAAACGTCAAATCCAATCTTGGAGCATCAGATCCTTCGTGAACCAATCAGAACAACAAAGTGGATTTCCTAAACAAAACAAAAAAAAGCAAAAAATAAAAAATTGAGCAGAGCTGTTGTGGATCAGAAAAGCAGACAGACCGAACAATTCAGAAAACAAGATCAACAAAAAAAGATCAAAGAAGTTGAAAACTTTTACCATTTGAGGAGGACCCAGATGAGAAAAAAGATGAAAACTAAGATCCAAGGAGTGGGATTGGAATATATGTAATGAAAAAAACAGAGGAGGATGTGGTGGTCATCCTCTCTATTTCTCTCTTTTGCTATTCTCTGTCTCGTGGCTATTCCACTCCCTGCCTTATAAGTATATTTAAAAAATTTAAATAATAAAAAAGAAATGGGGAATTTGGAAGAGCTTCAGATAGGTAAGGGGTAAGGGACAATTTTTATAAATAGACTGACAATCCACTGGTCTAAGAATATTTGGAGGAGCCAAAGAAGGGAAGATGATGACAGAGAGGAGGTTTCTTTTGCTCGAAGAAATTTAAAAACCAAAAAAAATTAAAGCAAGGAACATGTTGCATTGTTGTACTATACTCACCACATGCTCTTAAGACAAATTATAGAGCATTCAAGTACAGTTGCTTGACTTCTTCTAAGGTCTTTTTAAAGAAGCATACGATATTTATTGAGGAGAATACTGAATAAGGACGTAGTTGAGAATTCAGTGCATTATAGAGGCTTCGATAAAAACTTTTTTGGAAATTTTGACCTGATCACAGGAAAAAAGAGTGTACTGCACCTAAGTTACCTAAGTTTATAAATTATGGTAATCTTGAAATAACATATCATCAATTAAATCAGGAATTCCTAAAACCAAATCAAATCATTTCCCATTGATAGTTCGAAGCGTGCAAGTCCGCAACTTCTAAGAGTGCTTTTTTCTTTTCTTCTTTTCGTCCATCTTAATCCTTGGCTTGGACTGCATGTAAGCACCAAACTAACATTAGACATTTGTATTTTGGTGCCTTTAAAATATGCCACTTAGTACTGCATTATTCTTGTTCACTTGTAAATGAGAGATTTTAAGTTAGATTAAAAAAACATCATGCTCTTGTCGAAGAAATTATAATATTTGACAAGAAAATAAAACCAAAAGACAAAACAACCAAACTACAATTCCGTTAAGTTTTTTTATGGGATCTCAAACGATTAAATTAAATTATGTGGACACCTTATGAGATTTATGTGTAAGAGATGTACTCTAAATGTGAGTGAGACCTAAATATGGTATATACGTGTTCTGACATGTAAGTAATCAGACAAATATTAGTATTGGACTAAATATGCTTAATTCTAATAAAATATTATGAGGAAAATTAAATGAACTCGTTTTGAATTAAGAAGTGATTAAGACCTCATAGGAAACTGGTTGTAACCGACACAGATGTGCACATCTTTGGCTTTTTTTCCATGTTAACGTGTTCAATATACGCTCGTCTTATTGAGAGCAAGAACTTTAAAGAAAGAAGAGATCGAAGCATGTAGTCATGATTTCTGCAGGGACGAGCTGATATTGATTAGAGTTTACTTGAGATTAGACGTACTGACTAGTAGAGCGTGGTTTAATGACTTTATTGATTTCGAAGTTGCTCAGGAATGGTGTATATTTAATGTTCTCATTATGTGTTCTTAAAGTAATCCACATTTCCAGAAATTACCATGCAACAACAAGAAGTTTGATTATCGCCGCATAAATTTATTTATTTTTCAGACGAGTAATATTACACTTATCATATATTTGTATAATTATTTGTAACATCTCTCTAATAAAAATAGGACCCACTAACACATGTCGGTCTCATTTCTATTAGATGGATGATACAAATACGTGGTAAGAATAATAGTTTTGCTTTCCGAATAAGTCTACTCATTTTCCAAAACTAATTTAGTAATCGACACTCTAATTAGAATCAAGAATGTGAGATCTACAGACTACCAACTCTCCATGCGACACTTAATTCATTGGAAAATTAACCTTTGAGGTATAACATCACCATTCAAACTCAATGAACTTTTGCTGGCATTCGTCTCTCAGAATTTTTCTTGATATTATTATTATTATTATGTGCTCTCCGAATCCTGATTTTCTTTTGGTAGAGCAATATCCTACTCTAAGCAATGGGAAATTAGATTTAAGTCACCATATGAGTCATCCATAATAATTAGGTTTTCAACTTGTCGTTTAAGTATGTTGAATCCGAGACATTCACTTACAAATGAAGCGATGACGTAAGGGGTGGTTTGGGAGTGAGGTGATTAAAAAAAAAGCACCCATGAAAAAAAGTTGTGAGGGTTTTAGGTGTTTGGTAAACTGAAAAAAAATGGCTTATTTTGGAAGCTGCTGTGAGAATAAGCTGAAATCAAAGGAAAAAGCCAAAGCTGCTATTTGCAGCTTTGGAAAACTGGCTTTTTTTCAAAGCACACGGAGCTACATTGCTCTTTTAATGAAAAGACTCACTATCAGATTGCTTTTTTTTTCAAAAGCACTTTTACAAAAAAGTTTACCAAACACTCTGCTGATTTATTTCACAACCACTTATTCTCACAGCAGAGCCGCTTATTCTCACAGCAGCTTTTTTTCAAAGCACAGCAATATCAAACCAGCCCTAAATACTGATTAGTCGCTTTGCATAGTGATGAGTGTGGATTCAAATTTCTTCCTCCTTGATCTTGGACAAAATTGCACCTACAAAACAAATAACACCTTAGGTTAAAGCCAAGAGCCTCATGCGCCCACGATGAATGGGGGGGGCTTTGGCCGAAGAACCTCCGATGCCAAAGTTAGAATTTAGAGAGAAAAGTGTTTAGAGAGTTTTTGGAGTTTTGCAAGAGTGTGGACTTAGGTTTTTAGAGAATATGTGGTTCAATATATAGAGTATGGCCAGTCCCATTTGGAGAAAAGGTGGCCGGCCTTTGGGATGTTTTTTGGGTGTATTTTGTGGTTCATTGTGTGATTTATTTGGCAATTAATGGATTAATCCATTGATTAGCCAATTAACACATTTTTAGAAAGAAAGTTTTGGAGGTTATGGAATGAATAAAATAAATAGCTAATTGATTAGCTAAAAAAGGGAAAATGAGGTAAAAGATATATGAAATGAAATAGGTTTTGGGAGTTACCTTGTAAAAGGGATTTGATGAGATAGGTTTTGAATTATTACCTATTTTGGGCACTTTTGATTTAGTTGAAGGATGATTGCCTACTGCTCTCGCGTAGGAATTCCGTTGTACCTCAAAGGTATTTTTGTCCTCTTTTGTCAAAAAATCCACGTGTTGCCTTGTGATTATTTTTGGCTCCACAAATGCCCCCACACCTGTTGGGCTTTTTGCAGGAAATGGCAGCAGGTGTAGAGATCTTCTTGCTTGAGGAAACATAAGATTGTTTCCTATTTTGATGTTGATTCTCTCTTTAATTGGAAATTAGATCCTTCTAGGAAAGGGAAATAAATTTCTCTCAAAGCCTATTTAAGTCCACCTTAAGTGGGTTATTAAATCAACTTTGGAGAGCAATTTATTATACCCTACAAGAGAGAGAGAGAGAGCTTAGAGGATATTTGCTTCCCCTCCTGTAGCAATCTTCTACATCTTGCCCATGCAAAGGACCGTTTTTCGTTGCTTTCTTCATCTTCTCCGCGCCATACCGAAGTAAGAAAAATTTAATTTTCTTTGTCTTTTTCTTGGATAACGCTGATGCGGGTCAACCGTCGGGATGGTGAAGCACGTCAGCTGGTAGGGGCCAGAAGTCAGCTTGACATGGGCTGAGGAAGTGTTGTGGCAGAGACCACTGTTTGAGCTGCTTGGTTTAGCTAAAGCTAAGGACAGCTGTGCGGTTGGGGCCGCAGATTGAGGCGTTGGGGTGCAATGCTAGGCGAGCTGTATAACTCATGTCCTTTGAGATAAACAAGGAGGTCGCGAGCCTTATGGGCTACTGAAATGTTGGGCATGTAGGCCCCCTGCCTACTAGTCCGAGAGAAAAATGAGGGAAAAATCGGTATGGGTTAAGCTCCCCTGCTGAGTACTATGAATGATGTTGGCTGCTTAATCCTCTTCGCTGGGAGAAAGGTAGGCTGCTTCCGAGATAAGAGGTAAAGAAGATCAAGGCAGATGCATTGGCTCATCTGAATGCTGTCATAGGGCCTACTATGAATGAAGGTGGAAAGAAGAGATCTTCCCCACCTACTCAAGAGATGCTGGTTGAGAAAAACTAAAGACTTCCTCCGCTGCTTGTGAAGGTTCGCCTACTGCCGAAAGGCATGTGATTGACATAACTTCTTCCAATGGGAAAAAAAATGAGGCTGCTAGATCTGAGCATGTGGCGTCTGCCATGTCGAGAATGGCTTGTTCCAATGGGAAGAAAAATGAGGCTGCTAGATCTGAGTGTGTGGCGCCTGCCATGTCGAGAATGGCTTATACGATTGTTTATAGTATTGCTCAGTGTAGAGGTCTTATCATGCCCCTAGTGCCAAAGTCTGTGCCAAGATGTACATTGGGCGCTAAGTCCAGCTCTCTTTCGGAAATGCTTGCTATTATGAAGAGCGATAAGGTGGACTCTGCTGCTAAAGTTGCACTAAGGCCCATTCTTTCTGCTACTGAGACTGATTCGCTTGTTGGGAATGAGGAGACTGCTCAAGTGGGCAGCTATGAGAAATCCACTGAGCCTGCTTCTAGGGAGGCTGCTGAGATCCGTGTGCTCTTGAAACCAGATCTTCTTGAAGACATGGACGTTTGTGCCAAGTTTGTTGATGGCATTTAGAAAGGTTTGTTTGCCCAAGTTCCTTTATGAAACATACGACCCAATATAGAATGACTGCTCTGCTTACTATGATGCAATATAGCAAGGTTGCCAAGGAGGTGGTGAAGATTATGGTAGTCGAAGCTTATTCCTCGTCCGAGGAGATCAAGAGGTTAGATTCTGAGCTCGTTGCTTTGAAGGGGTCTAATATTTCTGCCCCCACTTCTTTGCAGCTTGAAACCGCTCGCTAAGATATTGTTGAGTTGAAGACTAAGCTTGACACGATCTAAGTTTAAGTATGAAAGTGTAGAGAAGGAGATTGGATGTTACATACCTCAGATTCAAGATCTTGAGTTTGCAGTTTCAGAGCTTCGTCTCGCTGCTTATGTAAAGGATGAAGAGTAGATTGCTGCTTATAATTAAGTGATCCACTTCAAGAAGGTAGTTGATAGGCTTGAACCCCAAGTGTTGGAACTTCAAGGTGTACTAAAGATCAACAAAAGTCTAAAAAAGGAAATGGATGAGTTGCAACGCATCCGTGTTGGTCTGCTCGAAGAGGATGAACAGCTGAAGGGTGAGAAGGATGGGCTCAAGGTTTCAAGACCTTCTCTATTTCTCCAAAGTACTTGCTTGGTTTTACTTTTGAGGCTTCAATTGGTGAAGTAGTTGGAGAAGTTGGTGCCCAGGATGGGGCAGTCAAGGGTGAAGTGCTGGATGATGCCACTGCTAAGAGCGTCGTGGTTGCTGAAGGTGTGGTGACTAAGTAGTCGTGGGATGTCTAAGCTGTTGAAGTGTAGTCTTCTAGGTAGCCTTTAGGATTTTCTTTGTTTTTCCTTATAGCTCTTGTTTTGCTTGAACTCATTCGGCATTTGCTAATTGTTTATAAACATGTTTCCTTCGCTTTTCTTCAACTTCATCTTCACTTCTTTTGTTCATGCCCTAACCTTTAGACTTTATAGACTAGTGGCAGGCGTGCTACGTTTCTATAAGTAGACAGGCCTATGTAGCCTATGCAGTTGTAGGTGTTGGCGTAGAACTTTACAAAGTTGTTAGCCATAGGGTTGGCAGCCGAATGCCTTACTTACGGAAGTAGACAAGTCCGCGTAACCACTAGGCTGTTAACCTTGGCTATCTCCAATTCCGTAGGTTGCGTAGCAAGTATCACAACACTTTAGAACTTGGTGTAGGTTGTTTTGTGCTTGGCAGAGGTGAAGCTTATCGACTACGTAGCATGTCGATAGTGGATAAAGCTTCGTGTATACATGCTAACTTGTTTAACCTTTCACAAGAATGTGCAGTTGTATAAGTCTAGCGTGGTTTTATTGCTCGAAGGGCAAGCCGTAGGCAGTCTTCCGGAAACTGTAGGTTACTTTAGTGCACCCGGTAGCAGCTTTAGGGTTCCAGGGCAGCCGTCTACAAGGCGTACTACTTAATGTGCCCCCTCCGTCTCTAGGGCCCCGTTCCCCACGGATTAGGCCAAGAGACCCAAAATCCTTCAGTTAGCTAAGCCTTGAAAAAGACCATTGTGGCTACTTTTAGGAATCTCGACGCAAGCCATCGTGCATTTAGTTATACTAGGGTAGCCAGGCTCATCCACGTCTGGATATTCAGAATGTAGAGTTTATCCTTCCGTATTGGAGAGTTAACCCATGTTGGTGTTTAGGAATTGGTTTACCCTTTCGCACTGGAGAGCAATTAGTTTATCCTCTCGTACTGGAGAACATGGTTGGTCCCTCAGGGGGCGCAATTCCTGCGATGAGTCCTTAAGAAAGGCGCGGTCTTGACCTGCCTGTCCATGTTGCTCTTCGACATGTCCTGCTCGTTTGTGTCGTGGTTTTGGTGCACGTGGTTCACCTTATGTTACTCTCCATTGCTCTTGGCAAGGGCTGCCAGTGGAACTTGTGCTGGACTGTTCTCGTGCTCTCCGTGGGGCATCACGTTTGCCTACTCCGTTGCCTCATAAGAGAATCTCATTGTGGGCCTAGCCTCGTATGGACGCTTCTTCTGGAATGTCCTGAGTGCTCATAAAAGTGTGGACCCAACCTCGAATGCACATTGACTTATAAGCCAAGTTGGGAATGAACGCTTCTTTGCGCATCTAGGTGGGAGAAGACGTTTCCCCGAGGGCCTAAATGAGAGTGCACACCACTCGAACGCTAGGTTCGTGGCGGGCTGAGCGATTTTTTGTCGGGAAGTCGCTGAAATGAGTCACATTCTTCCGCTTTTGTCCTGTTTCAGGACACCTTATCTGGGGCACGCTGCATCTCGATGCGCTCTAGGAATTGGTTCACCAAGGTGGTTTGATGCGCGAGGGCGCTTGTCAAGTTGGTGACCTGCTGGGGTCCGTGGTGCTCACCATTTGGATTGGAAGAGTCTGGATGATGGGTGTCTCCATGTGTGGTGGAAGTATAGTGAACTACAGGTACAAAGTTTGAGCCCAAAGGGGGCATTCTTGCAGAAAAGTAGGGCGAAAGTAACCCTGAATCGATTATGGGTCCGATGGTTGGAATATGGACCGTTAGAGATAGGCTTGGAATGGATTTGGTCGCAGGCCAGGTCATCGGAGCGAGTTACGGGGTGTGTTGGACCAGCGCCTACTTAGGGTTTGCATGACTGTGGGCCTTCCTGGCCGTTGGGCTGCCACATTATGGCCTGCTGGTTGGGTGGCTTGGGCTTGGCCCCGTTGAGCTGCCTAGTTGGCAGCAACTACCACGTTCTAAGATCGGGTTTGGGCCTGCTGTCACAGTGGGCTGGGTCTCTTGCCTTGGGCCTGCTATGCCAACTGCCAAGTTTTGGGTCTCCTGCCCATAGGCTTGGAAATGGACTTGGGCTTCATGCCTAGGGTTTGGTTGAGTGCGGCGCTGCAAGGGCATCGGCGGTGGAAGTTGTGTCGTGGCTATTGGTGGTAGTGGCGCGGCTCCGCGGCAGTGGGGTTCCTCCTACCATCGCGTTAAGCCTTGAGGATCTTCGTCGTGGGGCTATGTCCTCGTCTCCACTCTCTAGTCCAAATCTTTACACGTGCGGTGTTCTGTTCGTCGTAGTTTCTGAATTTCCTACCATTGTATCATTTCTCCAGGGATTGATCAAGAAACTTTTCTAGGAAAAATTAATTGATACGACATGTGAGAAATTCAACGTAATAGAAAATTCAAGAAACAAATGCAAAAGGCTTCTTCGAGTATTTTGATTCAACTCTCAATGAAAGCACCAATTTGTCGATGCAAATTTTTGCCGTCTTTAGTCTTGACGAAAATGCAACTGCAAAACAATCAACACTTTTAATCAAAGACCTAAGCCTCATGCGCCCACAAGGTGGGCGTGGGGGTTAGGTCAACGGATCTCCGATGCCTAAGTTAGTTTCTCTGAGAGAGTAAAGTGTTTAAGGCTTTTTTAGGGTTGCAAAATCTTTGAAAATTTGGTAGAATATGGGGTATTTATAGGGATAGGGCTGTCCATAGTGTTTAATGGAGATAAATTCTCTACATATTCCCAAGATATTAAATAGGAAATAATATCTTGAGATAATGGAGTAATTATCCCTAATTGATTTAAATTAAAATTACTTACTTGATTGGAGTCTATCTTCAAATGGGAATGTATTAAAGATAGGATTTGGGTAATTAATCATTATCTTTAATTCCTTACCAAGGGCATGTGAGCTGTGGGTAGTCGTATTCAGCTGCTGGGACGTCCAGGGCCGGTCTTGAAATTTAGGAGGCCCTGTGTGGAACTCAAACAGGGGCCCTTACATAGTTCAAAATTTTGATTGCTACATTTTCTTTTATAGTTTATATTTTTTTTATTATGGATTAAATTGATATAAAGAAAAAACAACATGAAGCATAATATGGTGGTATGCACCTATCTGAAATCCTATGTTTTTTTGTTCGAAATCCTTAATTTTTAAATACAAAAAGCATGGAGTGATGACTATGTAGTTATCGTATCATCGTACAAATATCATAATCATAACCATTAATGCTCTTTATTAGCATCTAGAGTTCATCTCATGAAAAAGTTGTGTTAAACGAATCAATAGTTATGATATTGATAGCATCTTACAATGAAATATTATTTTTTATTGCATTTTTGCTCACACCCTAAAGCAAGGATTATTCTCACCACCCCCCTCCCTTCTCGGTTGGTTGCTGTTAGATTATTTGAAAATTCGAGATTCGAGATTCGTATCTCTAACGGTAAGTATGAGCAAAGTTGTATTATAATTTTCTTTTGATATATAGATGACTAAAGTCTTCAAGTGGATGAAACTTATAATTTGATAACTTTTAAACGGTGATCAAAAGAATAAACGATTCTTATTATTACAAATATTCTATTAAATGGTGTCATATAAGGAAGAGGCTTTTAAAGATTATATTTTTAAACTTTTAAAAATTTTAATTTATTATGATATTACTAATTGTAGATTTATTCGCAAAAGTTATGTTATACAATGAAAGAATTTTTTTTTTTTAACAAACAATGAAAGAAATTAAACTACAAATATTCAAAAAAGAAACAAATAGTCTAGCTTAAAAAAAGGCCCAAAATGGTTACCTGGACAATGCCCAATAGGATAGAAAAACTAGGATAGCTGGAAAAAAAATCAAAACTAATAAACATAAGCAAGTGTGCAGTCAAACCCGTGCAAAAGTAAATGACAGTACCGCCGATCGACAACTCTACCAAGAAGGCATTGTGATCATGTTCACGCATTTATATGTGTGTGTGTGTGTATGAAGGTTTTTAGAATTTGGGGGCCCAAAAAATTGAGGGCCTTATGCTGTCGCACACTTTGCACCCCCTCAGGGCCGGCCCTGGGGACGTCCAGGGATGTGAGCTGCGCGTAGGAGCATCTGAGAAGCCTGCCCATTTATTGAGGGTAATCTTGTCTTTCTTAAATAAAAGTCCACTTGTCGCCTCTAGAATTTTTTAGATTATTTTAGGCTCCACAATGAGCTGTTGTTGTACTTTCAATTCCTCAAACAACCGACCCTAGTAAAGAAAACATTTCCAAACATGAATACTGAGGAGGTTGAACGTATCGATATAGATCAAGGAAGCATGAAATGTCCTCTATTTGTGGCCTTTTTTGTTCCTTTTTTTATTCTTTGGGCAATACCGAGTAGGAGGCCTTTGTTAATTTGTTCGTGAGTGAGTTATAGACAGTATGTAGTGGAGAGAGGACCACATGCATTCCATGTGTCATGTGATTCTAAAGAAAGATATGAGCCAAAAATCAAGCATATCCTGATTATCCATTTATTTATTTATGCATGGAATAATGGACAAAAGGATAAGAGTCGACGTGACCACATAGAAGATCAACCTCATGATCGATCGATATCAAAACTGAAATTCCATGAGATTGCATTACAAACATAAAGGTGGCATTTACATGTATAGAGACATGAAAGTTGACCTTGCTAGTGTTCTCAACTCTAAAACCTTCATTTGAAGGGTAAATAAAAACGTACGTACGAAAAGAACTGAAACCATATGGTAACAAAGCTATATTATCACCCATAAAATCATGGGACACTTAGGATGCGGTCCCTAACTATCAATATTCTTTGATTGAAACATTGTTAGTTTTTAGTTTTTTATTGAGGTCCCTGACATTAATGTAATAATGTAAGTTACTATATTCTTTAAATTAAAAATTAAAAATTGAAATTTGTAATTGTTTATATTAATGAGATTTTAAATAAAACCCATAATTTATGGGATTAAAAATAATAAAATATAAATTATACTCTCTATTATATTGTGTGTGTGTGTACATATATGTATGGGTACATTAACCAAAATTAACAAAAAAAGTTATTGTACCAAAACATGGATATATTCTCAAATCAACGAAAAAGAATGTACCCATATAAGTTTAAATATGGATTAAAAAATTTGAAAGGATTTTATATTAAAAAAAGGGTACATTTTACATATAACAAATTGATATATTTGAGAATGGGTACATTTAAGATTAAAAAAATTGAAAAATTATATGAATGGGTACATTTAAGATTAAAAAATTGAGAATCTTTTTATATATATAAAAAAAACTAATAGGTACAAACTTAATTTAATTTAATTTTTTATTATTTTGGAAATGTTTGAATTGAAAATTAATTAGAAGTTTAATAGAGGTGTGAGTATTAAACCCTAAATTAATTACTCATTTTTATATTAAAAAATTATATAATAAACATGTAAATTTATTATCACATTAATGCTAGGGACTTGAATCAAAATTTGAGAACTAATAAGGTCTTAGTCAATGAACAGTAAGAACTAGGGACCGGATACTAATTTTTCCTAAATCATTTATCTCAACTTACGTGTGGTGGTCACGACCAGTAGCGGATCTACATGAGGTCTGTGCTGTGCAGGTTGCAGCGGCGTCTTCTCCTCTTCTTTTTGGAGAAGACGATCGCGCGTGGAGAAGAAAGAAAAGGATAATACTTGGGTCAGTACCCAATTTCACTTACCATCTATGTGGCCCAATAAATTTAAGACATATGTCAATCTCAACTTTTGTTATCTTCGTAACCAAACGCAAACCAACCCCATTAAACCCAATACCAAGCAGAACTCTTCTTCTCCGATGTCTGCTAATCTCCATGCCATGGCTATGCTTTCTTCTTCGACCCATCCTCTTTCCTCCATCTTCTCTACCCCTGCCCCAATCCCTCTTCCAACTGTTGATTCCACCACTGCAATGAGATTGACGACGACGCAACTATGTGGGTTTGATGTGGATGCCGCCAACTTGTGACGACAAGGATTACGAATGGCTGATGATGGAGCTCAGCATGGCTGTGGAGGACAAGATTGGTGAAGTCTTGAAATGGCGGAGTTGAGGAGTTCATGGTGGCCGGCTGTGAAGATCTTGGCAGACTTGTTGGAGAAGAGGAAGACTATTGTTTGGTCACGGGTTTAAATCATGGATTTGTGTTTGATTACAGAGATGACAAGGTCCTTGGATTGACAGATGGTTCAAACTTATTAGGCCACATAGATAGTCAGTGAAAATAGGTACTGACTGTTCAGTACCCAAGCATTGTTCGAAAGAAAATAGGATCCTTTCTAACAATTGGCCCAATAGCACCATCTATTTGTTCACTGAGAAAGATGGTTGAGTGACAACTTAGTTGTTTATATTGAGAAATATGTTTTTTATGTATTGGTAATGATGCTATTATAGAACATTTTTACATTATGAAACCTCGTCGTGGACGCTTGAATTATGATTTTATAGCTTGTAATGTTGTTTTGCTTATGATTTTTGAATGAAATGTATTATATTTAACTTTTCAATGTTAATTTTGTCTATAAATTTTTTGACCTTTATTAATGGGACCCTCCGAGTTTAAAATCCTGGATCCACCACTAGTCACGACTCGTATTTTATCTCCCTTCTTATATGTGACCTAAAACATCAGAAGAAAGATAAAATAAAAGGAGTCCATGAGCACGGTTCCAATTCTTTTGTCAAATCTAAGAAATGCAAGTAGTATTCATTTTGTCAAACTCTAGCGTCGTTTCAATTTTGAGGAAATGTTTAAGCTAAAAAGCATGTAGACATGAAAAGATACTTTTGAAATAATCTGATAAACTAAGTATCAATATGCATGCTAGCATGTTTAAATGTTTGTTGACCCAAAAAAGATAAAAAGCATGCTAATACAAGACCTAAACCAAATATATGAATAAGCCCACCCCAACCAAATATATGAAAAAGCATGCTGATAAACTAAGTATATTTGTATAACAGCAGGAGCTCACCCCAACCAAATATATGAATAAGCTATGAAATCATGCTAATACAAGACCTAAACCCTCAAACATAAAAGATTGGACTTACCCAAATAATAAATATTTCAAAAGTTTTAGTGTAAAATAAAAATTCAATTTCGACTTTTCCAACATAGAGCAAGTAGAAAGCAATACGTTTTGGAAATTTCCGTATGTTTGTTTCTCTCGCAGTAGATATCCTGCAATGTTTTTCACCTAATTACATATAATTTAATTGAAAAAAAAAATTACGTAGGATTTTAATTACGAAAAAAAAAATATATATTTGTTTCCTTTTTCTGGTCATTAGGAAGAAAGATTATAAAGTGTATTAAATTTTAAATTTGTTGTTTTGGGTTAAAAGCTTTGATATATATCATTAATAATAGTACACGTGTTACAATATAAGTGGTTTCGATATACATTGTAAAATATAACACATTACGGAGTAGATGGGCACAATAATTTCCCATCTTAGTAGGGATTGCTTGGAGTCATTTTATAATGGCAAAGGACACATTATTGCATGTATTTTAAGAGGAATAGCTGGTAATTAATTCATACTTTAGTAGTTAGCAATAACAAATTACATGCCTAATATATTTGAGAGTATGAATTCAGGAAAATGATCATAATTGAGAGTGTGGTTTTAGGGGCAAGAAAAGGATAATGATTTGACATGGAAGCTTATGTCGGACACATTGGTATTGGCTTGATAGTGCGCCAGTAATTTAACTTATAAATTATTTGCCTCATCCACAGACCAAGCTGGAGGCCTCGAGCAAAGCATGTTATAAAATGTCTAATTACATAATAATACAAGACAAAATCTAGCTGTACATTGAAACTCATGAGTTACAACATCAAAGTTTGAGTAATTTCTTTTTACAAATGATAAATAATCTACACTAAGTTCATCTAAACGATAAAAAAGAAAATAATTTGAACTCAAATTACAGTGGTTAAAGAGAAGAGATTTTTCAATGTACTCAGCATACAAAGAGGTACACCACGTGTCGTTATATAAATAGATGAACACTGAAAAATATAACCAAAAAGGGGACATGTCAACTTTGTCGTCCAGTTATATGTATTATGATATATCTCTCATTAAAGAGGGAGACTATATCCACTATAGTAATCCACCACTTGCAAAGTTTGAGTAATCACATTAGACCGGGTGTATCTTGATCATCATCGGTTACATACAACACCTTAATTTGCATCTCTAAATCAGAAATTATGATATCATCCATATTTCTCTCTATACCTATTTTCTCCATACTCCAACCATCTCTTAAACTTCACCCTTCTTCGACAGAAAATTTAAAGACAAGAATTCGATTCACACCCAGAAAACTTTTCATTACATTTAATTGAATTTTTTGGTAGTTACACCCTATTTTACAAATCAAATGACGTGTCACCAATAGAAAACGAACACGTTTATCAACGTTTAAATGATAATCTAATTATCAACTTCTATGTCATTTAATTTACAAAATTTTATGTACAAATTTAGTCTCCTTAACATAACTCTTACTTAAATGGACTAGTCCTAGACACAAAAATTCTCTTTAAAATGAAAAAAAACTAGGTCTTGGTCTATGATGGCTGTCTTTCCAAAGTTGGAGGAGATTCCAACTTTGTTTCTCCTCTACCCTTGAATTTTTTAATAAAAAGAACCAAGACAACTAACTTTAAAACAAATATTTCCTAAAAGAATTCTACCTTCTCTTGAGTTCCCAGGGTCACATAACACTTGAGGACGTTTATGTTGACAACAGTCAAAATAAAGCCCAAATATGGGGCTATGCTTCATAATTTACCATTACATCTTTCCGTTAAAATAATTTAGAATTAAATTTTAATTGTTGAACCGATCAAAAATCATAATTGACAACACACTAAAATTTGATCATTTCAACAAGTAAGAGCTGAAACTAGATCATTTCAGCCCACAACCCTTATATAAGTGGAGGATGATTCTTTTCCCTTCTAATATCTCTTCCCTTTCTAACCCTCTTACTTGAATGGTTACGGTTAAGCCATATCAACATTTTATATTGATTTTTTTATAGAGATAATAAGATAAAAAACAAAGTGTGAAAAGAGAGGAGGAAAGATGATGAGAATAGAAGGGGAGATAATCCTATTCCGATATAAGTTACATTTTAGAGAGTAGGTCTGGAAATACAACAGTAATGTCTATATAAAATTGATGATAATTTCTGGATGTTGACATATTAAACTTACCTGGCAACGCCAATAAGTGACCAAATACAACCTAGAAAGTAAACAAAATGTCCCATCCATAATGGCTTGTTAGTCACGGTCGTGGATAAGGAAATCTCATCCAACGACTTGACCTTGCCTTCTGTATTAAGTGCAAGTCCAGCGTTGTTAAACGCCATGGGACCGGCTGCTCAGCAACCCAAATCGCCAACCTTCCTCGCTCCAGCCCATGCGGGTGATTGGGCCAAGGGGAGGCCCGTGTGAGAGGGGAGGCATGAATCTAAGGCTCGACCGTCTGGGAACGTGCTGATGCAAGACTGACGTCAACTACATTAAAAAATTAATAAAATATATAAAAAATGTAAAAATTAGTAAAAAAATGTAAAAAATTAATAAAAAATGTAAAAAATACTAAAAAATGTAAAAAAAAATCCGAAAATTTTCTCTATAAATATCTTATCATTATCTTCCTCTTTACACCATAATTTTATATTTTCTCAAATACTTTGGGTTGTAATTTCTTATTTAATGACACGTGGCACAACGATACCGATTAAAAATCCTATCCGAAATTACAAATAAAATTATTTTTTTATTATTTTATAAAATAAACAATACTAATATTTTATTGCTTATTGTCATAGCTATTCAGTTTAGGATGAAGATGCAAAAGATAATTACTGTTTATTAAAGACAGTTACTATTCATTGAAGGGGATTTAATAGGCAGTTGCTCTTTTGTGGGTGGGGGGCTTCCAACGCTAAAAAGTGCTCTAAACCAAGTGCAATTGGGACTTTAGCTCCAGGCTTCCAGCACGTCCCTCTCAGTACATGCATGCAATAAATAGTGGACGAGAATAGGTTTTCATTTTTATGGTTTGATTACATAATAGCATTATTCACACTCGTTTTTACTTCTCACACATCTTTACTAATTTTTTATTATTAATTTTTCAATTTATTGATCGGACGGCCGAATATTGAGAAGGGTGTGTGAGAAGTAAAAATTGATGCTTGGAAGTGCTTTTAAATTAATTGGAAGCACTTTTGGTGAAAGGGTTTTTGGTTACCTAAAGCACTTGAAGTGCATAGTAAAAGAAGTACCAGTTATGTGCTTTTTGTAGGAAACACTTCAAGTGTTTTTCTATAATTAACTATTTTTTACTAAGAATTGATTTCAAAAACACTTTCATTAAAAACATTTTCAGTAATTAAAAACGCTTATTTTTGTGCTAGATAGGGTGGGAAAATACATGTTAGAACTCACGGATATAGTATATAGAGAAGTTGAAGGATGATGAATAAATATGTAAGCAAATGTATATATAAAAAAATGTACACAAAATGGGCAGAAACACTTTTATTTGAAGTACAGCAAAATTTTTAACGAGGCACACATCATGCATATTCTTCGAAAACACTTCTATTTTCAATTCAGAAGCACTTTTAATTTTTTTTTTGCCAAACTCTATTAGAAGTGCTTTTGGTGACATGAAAGCTCTTTTAGCTATTTTTCAAAACACTTCTAAACATGCCTACATGACATTCTGCACCTTGCAAAATAGATGGAGTGAATAGAGTTTTTGTATGGAAAGTGGTGGCTTACAGGTTCAAACTCTCCCCTTAGTCTAGTATTTAGAGTATGAATATCACTTGTAATAACAAAAAACAAAAAATTGTATGCTCCTCGACGATGTAACGAAGCGGCTCACTAGGTGATTAAATAAGACAGGTAATTTGCTCTTGCAATCCCGGTCACATGTAGCATGAATCACCACTTTATACATTAGTTACAAAAGAGGCATTCCTAAATGCTAAGATTAATTTAGGCGTGGGAGAGAGGGGATTAAATAAAAAAGAGTGAAAAATACATCCATTGTACATTTCTTCTACATATTTTTTTTTTCTTGTATACTTATAATACTTTTCTTTTACATACCCTCGGATTTTAATCCAGGATTCTACATCCGCTTGGTTTTTACTTTATGCATCTTTCCTTATTCATTTCTTCTACTTATCTCTTACCATCCTTCCTTCACTATTCTATATCATCATTTTTCCAAGTATCTCTCATTTATCTCTAACATAAAAATGAAAATAAAAAACAAAAAAAACGAAGTAGTTATCAAGCGGACTCTTAGGCCTCAAGAAGATTGGTTTGGATATGATTATTCATTATATTGAAGGCATTCTAAAGGAAGAATTGGATGTCAATTTTCTTATTTTGTCCAAGTTAAAGGTTACACTTGAAGAAAAGTTGTCTCTATTAGTCCTACCATTTTAGAGGGATTAGTAAAGATATCTTTTTCTCATGAAGAGCCTTCAACTTGGACAAAAATATGGAAAGTTCTCATCCATTTTTCATTCAAAATACCTTCAATACAATGAATAATCATATCCAAGCTCATCCACTCTAACAAACGAGGCCTTGGTTTACATAATTCATGGGTAACTAATAACAATGATGATATAAACCTTCGTAGTTGAATTGAAAGAATTATTTATTTTGCCCATGTAATGGTTATGTAAACTGCTTTTCCTCAAAATCATACACGGTTACTAGTCTTTGATATGAGAGATTTTTCAGTGTGACTGGAATACGGGATGGTGTACCACGTGTCATTATACAAATGATGAGATATGTGTGTTAAAATGTTAATAACTTAAAAAATACAATTTCCCACCATTTATATAAAAACACATGATGTACCACTTATGTTCTGGTCACAATAAAAAATTTATTCTTTGATATATACGTGTGAGTGACTAAGATTGAAAATTAAGTAATTACCAAGACAAGAAGCTGCTTGATCATGAACCACAGCTTGACATGATATATATCAAAAGTTTGTTGTACTCTCTCTACCTAATAAGTAATAAATAAATCCGCTGCTGCCTTCTTTTATCTAACAATATATAGCACATACACAGATTTTCTATATAGAAAGTACTCAACAGGGCTAGTTGTTCTTTATGTTGAATGTAGATAAAAAGCTTGTACGACCTAAAATCCGATACAAAAGTACGCAAAAATACGTACGTAAAGTAGAAGCCTCAGTTAATAATTTGATCCAGGACTGTCCCAGGTCTCAGGTATGATGGAGTGAAGGATACAGCAGTTGTCTTGGTAGCCACTACACTCTGTAGTACAATCCGATGAATTTGGAGTGTCATTTATAACCTCTTCAATCTTTCCGTAAACATTTTCCGCAGTTGGCCTGTTTGTAGGTGAAGCTGATACACACTTGAGGGCAATGTTGAGAAGAGGAAATGCCCATTCTTTTGCAGCTTTAGCAACCTCCTTGTCGAAGACCTCCCCAGTCCACTCCTCCTTAACCATGGCAGTCACCCACTTAGGAAGGTCTATCCCAGTTCCTTCAACAGTTTTGCCTGTTAGTAACTCCAGAAGAATCACGCCGAAGCTATAAACATCTCCCTTTTCTGATAACATTTTCTCTGGGGCTGTGTAACCATTGGAGGAAATGGTACACCCTTTCTTGGGGTTGAAGAAACTTGAAAGCCCGTACTCGCTAATCAGTGGTTCATCATTGTCATCTAAGAGGATATTTGAAAGCTTGAGATTCCCATGAGGGATGCAGTCATCAGACCTCTGATATATGAAGTCTAGCCCCTTTGAAATACCGCGTGCTATGGAGAGCCGAAGCCTCCATGGAAAATCCCTCTTACCTTCTGTGTAGCCTGCACATAAATATACGAAGCAGTTAAGGGCATTTGTAAATTCTAGGTGATTGAAAATGTGCAAGGAATATGTAGATGTGGGCAGTGTGCCCACACCCTTGCACCCAAGTTCGAATCCCACCCCACCCCTAAGATTAGAATAGTACATAGAATAGTTTGATGTGAACTTACTCTCAAGCAGGTTTAGCAGACTTCCATTGCTTTGAAACTTGTAGATCAAAAGTTTTTCTTCATTAGTGGAATTGTAACCAACAAGTGGTAGAATGTTGGGATGCTTTATAATCCCTATTTGTCTCATTGTTTGGCCAAACTCCTCAAAGGGTACTTGCAATTTCTTCAATCTTTTGACTGCATATAGGGCATTGTTTTTCAGTATTACCTTGTAAAGGCTGCTGCAAAAGGACTGGTTTCTCAAGTCAGCTGTGGCTTCAAGGAGGTCTTCCAATTTAAAACTTTCATGTTCTTCAACAAAGAAGACGAGCTCCGACCGGTTCTCCACTGGCTTCTCTCCCTCTTGAACCTTAGGAGGCGGCATATTCTGAGGCGAGTCTCGAAGCGATTTGAGAATCTCCCTCTCTTCAGCTAACTTAGCAGCCTTCCTTCCCGCAAAGTACATGAACAAGAGAAAGAAGCCAAGCCCCACAATTAATGGCATCATGCATTCATATCTCTTGTACCACGGTCTAGATGTATCTGAATCACTTCCACTGCCACTGCTTGGTCTCTCGGACTCTGTCTCTACGGCCACTGAATTTACTACCTTTTCCTGCTTCATGGCACCATGTCTCTGTAATCTCCTCGATTTCTTCACGTATGTATGAATCGGCTGAACTCCCTCTTCAGAGCGTGAGGCGGTGCTAATAAAATGATTGTTGGAGATGTCCAGTCTCCTCAGATATTTCAGTTTAGTCAGAGCCTTGGGTATCCTTCCACTCAGAACATTGCTGCTTATATTCAAATATGTTAGCCTTGTGCAGTGCAATATTGAGGTAGAAATAGTTCCCCCAATTTGGTTTCTTGCTAGGCTAACAACTCGAAGATTCGGGAGATTACATAGTGAACTTACATCAAGTATGCCACTAAGATTCAAATTTTCAAGCTTGATTTCTGTTATCGAAGTAGCGAGTGAGTTGCATGTCACACCCTTCCACTTATGTATGCAGGGATTTTGCCGCATAGGTGCATTCTGGCCAACTTTAAGTACATCTTGAGGATCAACAGCTCTAATGAATTGCAGCAAAGCTTCAAACTCTGGTGACTCGCCTCCCATGCATACCGCGATTGAGAAAGAAAACACCCCAATGCATATCAGTCCCTTCAGAAACAGATTGAAACCTCTCCTGCTCGGCATTTTTGTTGGACTCATCAGAAACTGAGTGAACTGTGATAAACTATGTTCCCATTTGTCTACTTTCCCCCCTTGTTTCTCCCGAAAATATTGAAGTGTCTCAAGGCAGGATTATAACTTACAATATCAAGGTGCATGGTTCTACTATTTGGTGCGTCAGATGAGGATATTTCGTATACTACAAAGATTTTCTTTGTATTTTCTCCATTGTGTGAGATAACCAATGTTTTGAACAATTTGTTAATCCGTTACCTTCAATGTGATGAACTACAGCCATAAACATAATTGACAAAAAACAAAAAAACAAAAAAAATTGCATAAAGTCAGTTAACCAGTCTGCATTCCTGGCACACCCTTTTCCTTTTTTTTTTTTAGAATCCCTCTTTGTTTATGTCTCTTTTCTCCGTTAATTTATTCAACTCAAAACATCAACAAGAATATACATGAGAAAATGGTATGAACAACTCATCTCTTCATATTTTTTTATTCATTTACAAATTGAGGAACCAAATATTGGATTAATCATTTCGACGGGTACATCTATAATTTGTCTTCGTGGAGATTATTAATTTATGGGAAAGAATATTACTTGCCTTTGACTTTTGGCTAAATTGTACGCACAATATCATAATCAGGGGCCAATATATTGATAGGGCGTGAGTAAAAACCAATGTACGTCTTTCGGAAACTCTGAACTCAAACTGTGGCTGTTCCGGAGTGGCCAAGATTAGGATGATCATCTAAGAAATTTGCTTATGACTACAAACAAAAGTTGGACATCTCTATGCATCAAAGAAACAAGAATTTAGAAAGATTAGGATTCGTTGGTTTGTAGTTTTTACTTTTGTCTAATTGGCGATGTCCATTTCTAAATTCTAAACCAAGTTAACTTTTGTGGAGTGGTTTGTAGTGGTGGTAACTTTTAAATTTTGTATTTGTTTGTGTTTGATTGCTAAAAATTGTGATTCATGTGTAATATGTTCCCTTGTGTATATTTATGACTTGAAATTAGTCAATCCATGTAAAGCTCGAGATGATGAGCATTTTGGTCCAAAGCTGTGTGAATTCGAGTTAAAATAAGTCAACATATAAAAAGTGAAAAATGATAAGATATTTCAAGTACAGATATAATTGAGAGTGCTTCTAATCATAGTTGGATGATTGATGTAGTGGTTATGGGTGTTATGTTTTCCTTGAGGTGGAAGTTTGTAATCCCACCCATGTCACATATTCTCTTAATTTTTTTTCAAGATCATTAGAGCGGAGGGACTCGTCGGAGTTTGATTGGCCATGGGCTACTAGTGGTGGACAACGGAGTTGGCTGGCAATATTGGTGAATGATGGTCGTGTCCAGCCAAAGTTGGCCGATAATGGTGGTCGTTGGAGGAGAATCTCGTCGGAGTTATTGGTTAATGTTTGCGTGGCAAATTTAATATACACTAAAACACTGTTCATAAGAACAGTGTCCTTCATATTTTACCTTCGCTTATTTTGTATTATTACAGGTCTGCCATGTCTACTCAGTTTGGTCGGCTTCAGTTCGAGACGTTCGCATGCTCTCTCTCTAAACGAGATGTTTCTCTTCCTTCTCCTCCTCCTCCCCCAACTTCCTCCACGACAACGTTTGGATTAAATTCCCCATTTCTGTTGCTACAAACATGAGGATGCAACCCAAATTTCTTGCACCTTATTCTACCACTATTGTGATATTTTCCACCCCAAGTTTGTGTTGATTTGTTTTTCTGGGTTTTGGCAAAAAAGTGGTAATTGTAGATTTTGATATCGAAGGGTTAATCGTTTGGGAAAATGATAAAATGGGAGGAAAGATATTTTTATAGTGATTGAGGGTTTTGTGTGACTGTATTATTGTTCAGTTGAATCCCCAAGAGACCAATAGGGGATTAGTGATGTTCTATTTGAATTGCAGTTCATTAGGGACATTTTTATTAAAGTAGAAGAAGGAATAGCGTATGAGGATTAGACAATTTTACATTCAACTGAACACTAAACCCAACCTAAACCGCTGAATATATATGCATTCTTATCAAATTTTTCCATAGTTTCCTTTTTATTCTTCCCTACTATTGTAATAATTTCATTGTCCCAGGATCATGTTAAATTTTTCAGTACGGCTTTGTATGATCTCTGATCATTTCATGTCTTAGATTCAAAATTTGTGAGGATGTTGGACCCAGAGAAGAAGATAGCCATCAGTCGATAAGGAAAATGTGAAATACCTTTATGTAATGAATTTATTTATTTATTTATACTCCCAACTACATAAAAAAAAACATCAACTGTGTGTGTCATACTTTTCTGATTTAGCTTTGAGTTATGATTTATGATACTGTAATGGGTTTGTTCTCATAATTCATGTCAAGGCATTTTACTCTGTTGGTTCCATGTTTCAGTCAGAAAAACTCATATGTTGCTTTTGCAGTTTGATTAGCAGTTGCCAATTAGAATTGGCTAATTCTTCTTCATGTAAGTATATAGCAATTGTATGATGAGGCTAATTAGAATTAGTCAGCTGATGGATTTGTTAAGATGTTTAAGTAGTAGTAATTAAACTCAAAAGTTGTTTGGCAACGAATAAGAAAGAAGAGTGAAATATTGAGGAACAAGTGAAAAGTTCGGACATGAAAAACAATATATTTTCCTATTTTTATGTGTATTATATCCATATGAACATCTTAATTCCAAACTTTTGCTATGTAATATATTCTACAAGCACCTATCGTTTGTTCCTTATTTAACATAAGGATGTAAATAGATTTTGATAATTTCACACATTTAAAACAATTTTAAAACTCGCAGCATCGCGCGGGCATGCGTTACTAGTATGTATTAAAATTGAACTTTATCACTATTTACATGAATGATATTCAATTGGTATTTAAACTAGATTTGGCAAACGGGTCGTGTTTGTATCGTTATTGTTTCATATTTATTATCTTAATGAACCAAGTTGTGTCAAATCCATTACTTTAATGGGTTTAAAACTTCAAACCCAAACATGACCTGTTAAATATAACGTGTTACCCTCCCCGATCCGTTGCACCCATTAAGAACAATATATTAGTTTAATACAAGGAAATTTTATTTGAACTCATATAATCTCTTTCTACACCCAACTTAAATTTTAAATGTGAATTGTATTTTTTATCCTATTGCATAATTACTATCAAGTACAAGGTGAAAATAACCACAAAACTAAAATTTATAAATAAACGCATACTCAATAATTAAACTCCACCATCACACAATGTTTATCCTACGTTCATTTCGGCTAAAATGTCACATCCCGGCCCAGGCCCCCACCACATCTTAGGCTCGACTCCACCGTAGCACGATATTGTCCGCTTTGGGCCCCGACCACGCCCTCACGGTTTTGTTTCTGGAAACTTACGCGAACAGAACTTCCTAGTGGGTCACCTATCTTGGGAATGCTCTGACCTTTTTCTGGCTTAACTTCGGAGTTCCTACAGAATCTGAAGCCAGTGAGCTCCCAAAAGGCCTCGTGCTAGGAAGAGATGGGCATGTACATATAAGGCATAGAGGATCCACTCCCTTGGGCGATGTGAGATGTTACAATCCACCCCCCTTAGGGGCTCGACGTCCTCGTCGGCACACTTCCGGCTAGGGATTGGCTCTGATACCAAATTGTCACATCCCGGCCCGGGCTCCCACCACATCCCTGGCTTGACTCTGCCGTAGCACGATATTGTTCGCTTTGGGCCCCAACCATGCCCTCACGGTTTTGTTTCTGGGAATTCACGCGAGCAGAACTTCCCAATGGGTCACCCATTATGGGAATGCTCTGGCCTTTTTCTCACTTAACTTTGGAGTTCCTATGGAACCCAAAGCAGTGAGCTCCCAAAATACCTCGTGCTAGGAAGAGATGGGCATGTACATATAAGGCATAGATGATCAACTCCCCTGGCCGATGTGGGATGTTACATAAAATCCTAAAAGCTCCCATATAGAAAAACAATTTTTTTTTTTATCGATGGATGGTGATTTTGCAGTTTTGAACCCTCCAACTCAGGTATGAATCAATTTATGCAAATTTTTTTAGTTTGATTTCAATTTTTTATTTTATTTTTGAAGTTTGGAAGATGGGTCTTTGAGTTTCCTAGGGTTTTTGGGTTTTGCAACTACACAGCATGCTACCATTACAATTAGGAACTTGTACCCATCTCTCCTTTAGAGGCAGAGTTTGTCAGTAAAAACGTTCCTCTATCCCAATCAGCTTAATTTTCATTCATCATTAGTCTTCTTGTTAAAGCTAACTTGTTAATATACTTCTCTCCTTAATTTGTAAGTAACAATAAATTTGTAAAAACTCTTCAAAAGTTGTCATTTTTTTTTTCTTTTGAGAAAAAGTGAGTTACAATGGTAAAGGTCATGCAAAAAAAAAAGTTTGGAACGTCCTCAATAGTTACAAATCTATGCCATCAGCCAGTCAAAATAACATTTTAGTAAGTAATCCGACAAAATCAAAGTCCTCGTGAGTTTCAAATCATCAAAGTTGAGAAGATGAGTTTTTGGGATTTTATTTATTAAATGGGTGTAAAGATAACTTTACATTTTGAATTGGATTTGTGAGGGTAGTTTAGGTAGTAAATTTGGGTTTAGAGAGATATTAATTCTTTAATTAAAAATAATATAGGTGTAGAGAGTAAGTTAGGTGTAAAAAGAGGTTATATGTGTTCAAATAAAAATTTCCTTCAATAAATAATCAATTGAAAAAAACTTCATACTAGATTACAAAACATTAACATATGAAATTCTAATGCTCCTTTTGATTCGAGAATACAACTACAATCTTTTCATTTAGCGCTATATTTACATGCTCCATAAATATTACTTCAAAACACATCTGGTGTCTCCGGATTTCACTGTTCATTACCGTGTTTCATATTTTTGTGAAGTTGTTTAATTTATTTTCGATACTTTTGGATTTTTGATTGGTTAGTTTAAATTTGATTTTTCATAATTATCCTATAAAAGTTCATATACCTTTTAGGATCACTATTGGATTTTTTGGATAAAGCTTGATCCCATGAGCACGTAAGCGAAAACTGTTCACGAAACAGAGTTATAAAGAAGAAGTTGTAAGCAAACAAAGTAAGCGGCAAATTGGTAATTTAACGCATTATTATATATCAGGCCCATCCATTGGACTGGTCCATTCCATTTTAGAACCAACCTGCAAGCCAACCCAGATTATGTAATGAGACCTATGAATTGACTTGGTTTTCTCTACGAATTGACTTGGTTTTCTCGACATTTTTTCGACGCCGTTTCACGGTGTTTTCTTGTGAACTAATCTCGACAACCCCCTTTTGGAGTTATGCCCTACAAGCCAATTTATCTAATATTGGATATTATATAATAACTTCATATTAATGAATTAATAATAGGGCAAGTATATTCATTGATGAGTTTGACTTTATACTATAGTGATAATGTACAATGAATGAGTCCACAAGACTTAAAGGTATGGGAGTAATGTCCTAAATGAGGTTATGTGTGAAATCATGTCACCAGATTTCACTATTTATATTTCGTATTTTGTATATACGCGATTTGATTTTATTGTTATTTTAGGGCCCGTTTGTTTGACAAGATTAAGAAGAACTGGACTGGACTAGACTATAGTCCTTTGTTTGGTGTGCACCAGGATTAGCTTTAATGAGCTTAGTAGGGATTCGCTCGGATTAAAGACCTCCTTAGCCGTTCTTAACGAGGATCCCCAATTTTGGGCGGACTCGTAAGCCAGAGAAAACACGAGAGATTTTCTGCGTCTTCCCTCATCGTCCTCATCACTGCGTCTTCCCTCATCGTCATTCTTGCCATGCTCCCTCATCGTCGTCCTCCTCACCCTCATCGCTGCGTCTTTGCTCATCTGCATATGCTCGCCCTCATCTGCCTCGAGTTGTTTGGTAAGCTTCGAATCTTCGATTTATTTCGTCGATTTGTGTGGATTAGTTTGTGATATTAACTGAGCTTTATTTGATTTTGTTGTTTTGGGTTTGAGAAATTTTCAATCATAGACCTCTGCACTTGAACAAATTAGGGTTTTGATATTTAGGTGAAATTGAGATTAGAATTTGGGTATTTCATAAGATGAGATGGAACTTGGGAATTTAGGATGTCAAAGTTGTCAAACTTGGAAGTCCTACCCACATGCTGTTTTCGATTTTTAAAATTTGGGGTTTCAACAATGGGAGTACTCTGTGTGTGTGTGTGTGTGTGTGTGTGTGTGTGTGTATGTGTGTGTGTGTGTTTGTGTACTCTGTGTGTGTGTGTAATTTCTGTGTGTGTGTGTATGCAGGTTCCATTAGTGCAAGAGAAACAACTATACCAACTGGAACAATGGGATATCTTGCTCTAGGATACGTTTATTCAGGTGTTCTAACTATTAAAACTGATGTTTACAGCTTTGGTGTGGTGGTGTTAGAGATGGCAATGGGTAGAAAGTTAGTGGAAGATGATTGAACAATAGTGGTTGATTGGGTTTGGAGCATGTGGAAAAAAGGGAAACTGATCGAAGCTGTTGATTCAAGGTTGATGGGAAAGTTTGATACGGTAGAGATGGAGAGGATGCGGATGACTGTACTTGCTTGTGTGCACCCAAACCTTGTGAAGAGGCCAATAGTGAAGGAAGTTGCAAGGATTCTTAAAGGTGAAACGACGCCTCCGCTGCTGCCTTCAAGAAAATCGAAGGTGAGCCTTTTGTCTGTTTTTCGTGATGAGTTTGGTGAAATCTCGTTTTTCTGTGGTGTTTGGCCAAGTCTTGAACTCGATGATGTACAATATTTGACTCTGAAAAGCCATTTTGACAAGGATTAGTTGCTCGTAATAGATCAAGTAGCCTCACAATTAGTAGGATTTCAGTGCAGTTTGTAGAAGAGAAACTAGGAGCTTGTTGTTGACGGGGGAACTTGAGGAACCCCTCATTTGTTCAGTTAATTTGCAAATTTTGTAGTCTGAAATTGTGTTTGATGTCTTATAGTAATGAAATGCTCAGTGTCCTTGTCTGTTTTATCATGATTGACATGGTCTCAAGCATTTTGTTATAAGTTGATGGACTTAATAATTCAAAGGATGTTCGAAAGATTGAATTAAGTTTCGTGTTTCATCCAAATATTCCTTTCGAATTTTGTTATTTGTACAACAATAGATGACTTCAGATCAAGACAAGAGTGTCTTTCCATTAGTTACAAAAACAGACTAAAACACGTCGATTCTTTCTTTCTATAAAAATTTGAATTCAACTCCCTAGTGTCTTCAGAAAATGAACCTTGCGGCCAACTCCACGACGCTCAGATAGTATTTGCCCTACTTCAACTCCAGCCAGCTTTGCCAATTCTTCCCAAGTTTATGATACAACTGACTTTACAGGGGACTGAAATGAAATTAAGAAATGAAAAACCATTTCTTCCCAAGTTTATGATGCAACTGACTTTAATCGTACAATCTTATGTTATGGCTTATAACTTAGCTTTGCACTATAAAGTATTTTGACTATTGTTAACTAGGATTTTGTAAATTATGGAGATCTACTTTGGAATGCTATACTATAGTTCACTGGCATTTGTAAAATATCCTGGATGAACGTTTAGTGAATGATGTTTCAAGAGTCAATCAATGGCAAAGATTGACTTGTCACAAGTATCTTCTTATGTACTTGTATTTGTTGAAGTTGCATGTATTAGGCACTATTGTTTTTCTTCTTTTGGGTGATAGAGTTTAAACCAAGCTACATTTGCAAATTAAACTCAACTATTTATAAATAGTATGTCCCAACTATAATATGTCCTAATTCTATTAGCAGGTAATAGAAACAAAACAATTGTCCTCTTTTTTTAAGATTCATAATATACATGGCAAAAATATGCTCCAATTAACCCATATCATGAGATTTGTAGCATTACTCTATTACACAATGGCAAAAATTTGTAGTCCTAGTCTAAGCAAATACAAATCTAGTGAACAGTACTGTTTTTATTATCCTGCTTCTTAGACCGACACTGCACCAAACGTTTCACTAAGTTAGTCCAACTTAGTCTAGTCTAAGCCAGTCCAACTTAGTCCCTACAGCTAGTCTAGTCCGAGACAGTCCGGCGCAACAAATGCACCCTTAGAGTTTAACTTAGTTTTAAGTTTGAGTTTTCCGTACTTAGTCATTAGAGATTTGTGGACCTCCAAGGTCACTCTTAGATTTTTTGTGCAGAGCCCAAACCCATAAACTTGCAGGCAAAAACTGTTCGTGAATCGGAGTTTTAACGAAGGATTTGCGAGCGACGTAATTTAAGGGCTAAATAGGTTTAGTTTACGTTTTGAGAATTTCTATTTGGTTGTTAATTTGTTTTTAATTACTAGCCTTCAACAAATAGTAATGTGTAAACCAAATTTGCAAATTATGTGACATGTCACAAATAGATTTAATTTAGTGCTCATTCATTACTTATACATGTCAATTAAAGTCCCATATCGACAAAGTTAGTAAATAAGAAAAAAAACACCTCACTATTTATGTATAAAACACTTTAAAAATTCAGATAGAAGAGAAACAAAACTCATTATCTATTTACTTGTAAGCCCGGGATTTTTTGGTTCCCTTCTCTCAAATACAAAATACATTAGTTTTTCCGTGTTTCTAAATTATTAAGATTGAGGTGTCTTTCTAAATATAACTTTATCGAAGTTTTACGTGTGAAAAGAAATAATTTTTCTTAGATGAAGTTATAACACATTTTTTTGCATCGCCCCGGATCTCAAAAATCTCAGGACCGGCTCTACAATCAACTAGATATATAATTAAGATAACATGTTATATATTTATTTATTATTGTTCGTTGCGTACTTAATAATTCGAATTAAGCTAATCCAATAATATGCCTGGTAACCCAATGCCACCACCATTCGACTTCTCTCGTTCCCAACATCACATCCCACTCAAGTTTCACCCACCGTAGAAGGTGGTTCAAAATCCACCGGTTTCTAGAATTTCCTGGCCGGCGGTATGCGTTTTTTGGCCAGCCCGACGTGAACCACTACCATTATTAATTACACTCACCACCCCAGCAACAAAACCCAACAAACCGTTAGACATCTGATAATGGTGAGTTGAAGTTCGAAAGTTATAGGGTTTTTCAGCGTCTTTCGCTATTTTTCAGATATTTTTCGGCAATTTATTCTGTTTGGATTAAA
Organism: Malus sylvestris; assembly: GCF_916048215.2. NCBI lineage: Eukaryota > Viridiplantae > Streptophyta > Magnoliopsida > Rosales > Rosaceae > Malus > Malus sylvestris. The sequence continues at coordinate 28,063,972 of NC_062270.1, read as the reverse complement.
AGTTAACTTTGGGCTCAAGAAAGGAGCTGGCCCAAAAGGAGGCCCGAAAGGGAAGACAGCCGAAGCCCAGTCAAAGCCCAGAGGGCAGAAGGGGCATTTTCTGACTTGGTGCAGCTCATGAAGACCACTTGCTTACCTACCCAAGGGCCAAGTGGTATAGACTGATCAGCTACACAGCCCATAAAGCACTTTATGATGGCAGTACATGTAAAATAGCTGATGAGTCATCACCTTCAAAACCGCATTCGGGCAAGGCTGCTGCTACAGAAGGCTAATCCGAGTTGTCTATATAAGAAGAAAGAAAAACCAGGAATAAAGACACTCAATCAAACAAACAAATGCAAGCACAAACTCTGCTCAAAGCCAGATTTGCCTTCAAAACGAAGCTGTAGTCAGCCTTCATCCCTCTCGGGACAAGCCTTCATCCCTCGCAGGATAACCCTCCCTTCCAACCTTTGTAATAGCTCTGCTACCTTGTTCAACCTTGCTGTAGTATCGATTCATCTTTTGTAATATCTCTCTCTCTATCCCTTTAAGCTTTCAGACCTTTGACAAAACTACAAAGATAGGAACCTACAAGACGAGCAACCTTACCTGATAAGGTTTAACCTTGCCCGACCTTCTTTGTTTTGTTTTTGTCTTTTCAATATGTTGTATACTTCCAGTTATATGCAAGTTATTTCTAGCAATATGACTATTAAAAGGCTTTCTCAGTACTTGAATCCGATTTGAATATATCGTCAGTGTTCAAACCAGATCCAAGTCCTAAGCCCTCGGACATGTAAATCTGATCAGTTAAAAAGTCCTTGGCCTCAAGGCATAAAAAAGAACCTTATGTGGACTTAACCCATCCACGACAGTCCTTGATAAACGAGAAGTCCGAAGTTACTTGGGGCGCAAGTAATCGACCTACCCTCTAGTTTTATTTCTATTATATTATGATTACCATAGAACGCTTGAGCAGGGAATGGATTCTGATGGAAAGCCTCAAGGCCTACACCTAAGGCCCCACAAATTCTACGATCTAGAGAGTTTGAGTATAAGAACGAACTCTGATGGGAAACCTCAAGGCCTACATCTAAGGCCCCACAAAGGCACCTATTTGGGTTCATTCTACTTCTTGGACTCGGGTAATCAGAAGTATAACAGTTAGAAAACTCCTGCAATCATGAGAACAAATATGATGTGTTCGTGCACTGGTTTAGTTATTGATGGGAAGCCTCAAGGCCTACACCTAAGGCCCCACAAAGGCGCCTGTTATAACTAACACGGTTTCTTGGATATATACATATATACAACTAAAACGCGATATCCATTTTACATCTGCTATGCTAAAGATGGCAGTGGCACGCCTGAGCACCTAAAAGTTAACCTTGATTGTGAGCCTCAAGGCCTACACCTAAGGCCCCACAAAGGCACTTCTCAAAGTTAACTTTGTCCTTCTCTTTCAGCCTTGCCCGACGAGCTTTGCCCGAAGAGTCTTGCCCGACGAGACTTGCCCGACAACGCTTGACAATGAAGCAGAAGTCTGACAGCAGCCCTCAACCGGCGCCAACCTCTAGGGGAGCTGTGTGCTCGTCGGCCAGGAAATATCCCCGACGAAAATTCCTGACGCGAACATAGTTTTGGCACGCCCGGTGTGATCCCTACATTTGATCAGAAGATATATGTTAAAATGCCAGAAGATTTGCAAACCACGTTACTACAAATGTTGCAAAGATTGGAGAAAACCTCCACAAGCTCCAGAAATAACACAGGCTTGGTTCATCCCGAAGGAAAAAGACGTAGAGCCAGCCAGCCAGAATAGTCGGTGATAGCCAAACCTGCATTTCCCTTCACCGAAGCCCCTGTACATATGATTAATATGACATGGGCTGAGAAGGGAAAAGAAAGAATTACAAGGGAACCAGAAGAGAAGATTTGGGCTGAAAAACCTACAGGAGGGGATGATTAAAACACCCGAATATCCAAAAACAGCCATAATCAAGGGGATGGTTATGTGTAGTAAGTGCCAATGCGAGTGTGAGCTCGAAATTCCCCTGGCTGGAATCCTCATTGACCATGAACTAATCAGGAGAAAGGAAGAAGACGTCAGAAGAGAAACCCGCGAAAAGATTAAGCAGGCAACAAAAAATGATACTTCCTGAAGCGTTTTTCAACGACTAGGAGGTGATTCCCAACCCAAAGCTTTGTCAGAAGTATTTCGAAACCATGAAGTTTTTGAAGAAGCAGAAGACATGGAGGCCAAAATACGAAGGGGTACAGATCATCCTCAATGTGGCCAAATGGGGAGGGAAATCAAGAGGATTGATGGCATGACCAATCCTGTTAGGAAAGGACATCCTGCCCACCTCGGGCGAAAATGGTATGTAGTCGGGAAGAACGGACAGCCTACCAAACCAATGGGAGCCTCCATGGTTAGGAGGGTTCAAAGGCAGCACAAAGCCTACATAAATTCCCTGAAGACCCCCACAACATCCGAAGCCTCCAAAAATCAAAAGTTGGAGAAAACAGCATCTGGGGGAAGTAGTCAGCTCCGTTGGAGAAGTAAGAAAGAGGTGGAAAAGGCCAACAGCAAGACAGAGGGCGAGGGGGATCACGTGCCGCAGAGCCAACACCCTGGGAAGTATAGGATCTTGAGGAGAGCTCAAGAAGATCTAATCATGGTGCCAACCCCTGGGTGGAAGCCAGAGCCTATTTGCTTTAGAACTATTTCATCTGAAAGGAGACCACCTTCTCTGCCATTGGTGGATCCTTTTGGTGAAGTTCCAAAACAAACACTGTATGCGGACTTGAACCAACAGCAACAGGAGGGGGCACCAGAACCATTACTTCCAGCTGATGCGATGGCCTGGTTGGATGAATTTATGGACCAGATTGAGGGCAATAAAGAAGATCTGCCCGAGCCTAGTAATTTCCATGTCAACATGACATATGTGTTGTCCACCACATTTGGTGCCAGACCTGATCAACCCGCTACTATGGAGGGTGATTACTTGACAACTGAGCCAATGATGGCACATGTCAATGTAGAAGTAGTTGAAGAAGAAAGCTCGGGCAAGGCTGAATCTTCAGAAGCATCCAAATGCGGTCCTCTAAGGATTTACACAGACGAGACGGTGTTTAGCCGCCCGAACAGCTCGTTGGCCAATCATCTGAAACCCATATATGTTACAGCTCACTTAGAAGGTGTGCCCTTCAAAAGAATTCTAATTGATGGAGGAGCAGCTGTTAATGTGTTACCAGCCAAGCAGATGAAGAAAATGGGAAGAGGCACGGAGGATCTTATTCCCACAGACCTCACAGTCTCTAGCTTCTCAGGCGCTATCACTAAGACTCATGGGATATTGCCTCTAGAAGTGGATTTGGGATCTAAAAAGATAATGCTGGCATTCTTTGTGGTGGACTGCACTTCTACTTATGGGGCCTTACTCGGAAGAGATTGGATCCACCAAAGTTTGGCCATACCCTCTACTCTTCATCAACAAGTGGCTGTTTATCATGAAGCGGGCATAGAATGACCAGGCTTTTGGGAGATGGTAGAGGCCGAATCACGACCATTTCTCCCCACAGCCAATGTTGCGGAAGAAAGTTTCTACAACCCCAATGTAGGAATCTTGAAGTGTTCAGGAGCTGACGAGAACGGCCGCCCTACCAAGGTGACGGCCCAAAAGCTTTTGGAACAAGGAATGCTCCTTACTAGAGAGGAGTGGGATAGACCTTGTATCCTCCCAAATCCCTTACACCATCAATGACTGGACAAAAGAAGAGAGATCAGGTAATGGCAGTTAGATCCCTGATTAAAAGATTGCTGGTATATGGGAGGGGAAGAAGACAAGAAAGGGAGCTCTTGGACAGGGAAGAGCAGGAATGGCAGGTGGGAACTTCAACCAGCCAGCATGAAAGCAAGGAGGAATCTTACAGAGAAGAACTGGATAGGGCCATTCAAATGGCCGAGTGCATATATGATCTAGACGGGCCAGACGACTTGCCCGAGAGCCCGGAGCTGGTCGAATTTTTGTGTACAGAACCGGATAAGCCACCACCAGAAGTCCAGGATCCTCTGGAAGTTATTAATTTAGGAATAGAGGAGGATCCGAGACCAATACAGATCAGTGGTTTATTGGGGGTTGATGATTGGGCAAGGATTATTTGTCTTTTGCAAGAATTCAAAGACTGTTTTGCTTGGAATTATACCGAGATGCCAGGGTTAGATCCAACCTTAGTGGAACATAGAATGCCCATCAAGGAGGGATATAAACCTGTCAAGCAAGCACCACGGAGGATGTCAAAGGAGATAGAAGAAAAGGTCAAAGAAGAGATTGAAAGGCTAGTGAAAGCTGGCTTTATCAGACCAGCCAAATATGTGGAGTGGTTGGCCAACATCGTACCCGTTTTAAAAGCTGTAACAAAAGCGGTACGATGTTGTGTGGATTACAGAAATATTAATGGTGCTACACCAAAGGATGAGTATCCCATGCCCATGGCCGATTTATCCATAGATGCAGTAGCAAGACATAAAGTCCTATCTTTTATGGATGGGAATGCCGGGTATAATCAGATAAAGATGACTATTAAAAGGCTTTCTCAGTACTTGAATCCGATTTGAATATATCGTCAGTGTTCAAACCAAATCCAAGTCCTAAGCCCTTGGGCATGTAAATCTGATCAGTTAAAAAGTCCTTGGCCTCAAGGCATAAAAAAGAACCTTATGTGGACTTAACCCATCCACGATAGTCCTTGATAAACAAGAAGTCCGAAGTTACTTGGGGCACAAGTAATCGACCTACCCTCTAGTTTTATTTCTATTATATTATGATTACCATAAAACGCTTGAGTAGGGAATGGATTCTGATGGAAAGCCTCAAGGCCTACACCTAAGGCCCCACAAAGGCATCCATTTGGATTCATTCCGTTCTACGATCTAGAGAGTTTGAGTATAAGAACGAACTCTGATGGGAAGCCTCAAGGCCTACATCTAAGGCCCCACAAAGGCACCTATTTGGGTTCATTCTACTTCTTGGACTCGGGTAATCAGAAGTATAACAGTTAGAAAACTCCTGCAATCATGAGAACAAATATGATGTGTTCGAGTACTGGTTTAGTTATTGATGGGAAGCCTCAAGGCCTACACCTAAGGCCCCACAAAGGCACCTGTTATAACTAACACGGTTTCTTGGATATATACATATATACAACTAAAACGCGACATCCATTTTACATCTGCCATGCTAAAGATGGCAGTGGCACGCCTGAGCACCTAAAAGTTAACCTTGATTGTGAGCCTCAAGGCCTACACCTAAGGCCCCACAAAGGCACCTTTCAAAGTTAACTCTGTCCTTCTCTTTCAGCCTTACCCGACGAGCCTTGCCCGAAGAGTCTTGCCCGACAAGACTTGCCCGACGAGACTTGCCCGACAACGCCCGACAGTGAAGCAGAAATCTGACAGCAGCCCTCAACCGGCGCCAACCTCCAGGGGAGCTATGTGCTCGTCGGCCAGGAAACATACCCGACGGAAATTCCTGACGCGAACATATTCTTTGTGGCAGGTATCTTATTTTTTAGATATAATCTATATTTTGGTATTTTTTTTTCTACCATTATGTTGGCCGCATTCTTACTGCCCGTGCTGCGGCGCCTAGCCATTGTTCTTACCTTTTTTTCCTAAGCTGATTTCAATAACATGATTTCATTTATAATATTGAGATTCCATCATTTGAATATAATTTTATAATTGACTACCACTTGACTTTTGTGATTGGCAGAAAACCAACCATTGGATTGCCTGCGAAACTTTTCGAGTATGTTATTGGTAGTAAGCTAAGTAAATATTTGTGTACTTTGATAGGTGTCGGCGAACTTTTGATTCTTCGTTTAGCTTGCATTTGTACTTGTGATTGCTTCGGACGCAAGGTGAGTGGTTTGTTAACTGTTCCTACATAGAATATTCAAATAATTATATGCCAATACGTATACCCTATTGAATTATCACTATCACCTAGCATGCATGAGTTAGAGATGAAGTATAGATGATTTATGATTGCTAGTGTGAGAAGATGTGCCAGAGAGTTTATTAGAATTATTTTGTAGAACCAGTAGATTAGGGAATTTCTTGTGTTGTGCTTTTGTGCGACTAGATGCTTGGTATGGGGAACTCATAATGTGTGTGCCTATTGGGTAATTCAGCAAGATTGACGTGTGATTTGTGATATATATTGAGCATTTGGAGAGACTAGGTTCCTTGTCCATTATTGTGTATATATTTAGATTGTATTTTATTTAACATTATACGACTACTGTTCAACTGTCACATGGCGATTTCATGCGTTTCTTGAGATCGAGGCGTGACATTTGGTAATGGCGGAGAGGAAAGTGCCCAAAATTGTCAAGATTGGAGTTGGACATCAACGACCTCCAGATATGACACCAGTGGAATGGGTGTCACTTAAAGAGAGGGGGAGGGGGGACGAAGATGGTGTGGTAGCGGTGGGGATATTGGAGCAGAAATGGAGTACGCTTCTCCTCCAAAGATTTCTAATGAATTCACCTAAATTCATACGGATTCTATGGAAGACCATTAAACTCCATGAATTTATAACCCTTTTAAAATCTTTTGAAATTTCAATGAATACCCATTAATTGTAATCCATTATTTTCTTAAAGAAATGAGATAAATGGGTTATGTTAGTATAGTATTCTTTATATATATATATATTTAAAAAAAAAAAAAAAATACAATCACAACCATCAAGATTCGAACATAAGACTTCTCACTTATAAATGAAGAGAAATAAACTAGACAGTAGTACTAAAAGATAGTATCATGTTTATATTTTTAAACTAACTATTAACAAAAATCACATGTTTCTACTCTTGACAAACAGAAATCAAATGCTTCTAGTATAGTTTAAATTCTTGGGAGTTTTAACGAAAAGCCAGCGGTACTGTTTATTTTAACGAAAAACCACATTTTTACACTAAAAAGTCAAACCTGGTACTATTCATTTTACCCTTTATTTTGTCCTTATCATTAAAACTTAAAGTTTTCAAGCCATTTTCATTAGTTTTCCTTAAATTCTTAGCAGTTTAATATCTCAAGTAATAATCTTAAAGAAATTGAAAATTATATCTCTTTTTAGAATTGCCCCAAACCATTAGGGGTCTATTGATGCAAAACTACAAGACCCTTTTGTTTTGGCTTGGAATAAACGGAAGGTTCTGCCAGCGAGGCCACAAACCACAGCCATGTCTTTTCCAACAAGACAAAGTGTGTATGACAGCAAAAGACCACAACGGCAAAAGGGGAAATTGCCCACCAACACTTTTCATCGTTGTGTTTTGCTTCACGCCAAGAGACCCTTTTCAAATTTTCAAATCTAATTTTTTGCTTGTGAAGGCAATCATCTCGTATCTAGGTTGGCTCATCAAACCAATTATGCGGGCCATTGCTCATTCAAGCATTTGACTTAGACACATATTTTCATTAATTACTATAACTTGAAATCTAATTTATGCTTGTTTTAATTTGATTCAACACTACAAGCAAATGTCTTTTAAATCTATTAGAAATTCAAGTGAAGGATTGCTTTGGCTTCTTCAATCAGTTGCGTCTTTCAAATCTTTTAGAAATACATACATTAAAGGACTTCGCTTATCGTTTGTCACAAAAAAAAAATCTATAAAATCTATTTTTGGTTATAAATATTAAATCATCGTATATGATATGCACATAAACTTATGTGAAGGACAAAGATATTGAAAAACAATATTAGGACCTCCACAAATAATAAATACATACAAGCATTGTAGCGAAGTTATAAAACCGAAATCACCGTAGTTGTGTAGCATTATTCCAATTTTGAATAGTTCAAGCAACCAACAAAAGAAGAGACCTATTCATTATGAGTCCACAACAATGAATTTGTAATGTAAAAATCCTATATACAAAATCAACACCATGATCTCCAATCAAAAGCTCCCCCAAACTCAATCCTTATCTAGTTCCCTACTAAAAACAAGGAACAAATTCAAAGTAAAAACCCCACCTTCTGGTCGCTCCCCATATATCCCTACAAATCGGTGTACAAATTGAACAAAAGCTAAAAATAAAAATCAAAGCAGTAATCCACATTAGCTGTCAATTAAACGCACCCCAACAACATATAATATTAGTTAAGAGTGCTCATAGTTAAACGTCTCCGTCATTATCGTCACCGTCAACTTCATAAAAGAAGGGATCCTTGAGAAGTTCAGTAGCGGAAGGCCTCGCTCTAGGCTGGGCGAGGCACTTCTCAACAAACACCCTCACCTCCGGGTCTTTGATTTTGTTCAAGGCCTGGGGTCTTACTCCTGAGGATACCTTCTTGTATATTTTTGCAACATTGTCACATTCACTATAGGGTATTTCCAAGGTTACCATCTCAAGCACACACATACCAAATGAGTAGATGTCCACCATCTCAGTGTAATCTTCTTCATACAGCTCTGGCGCCATAAATTCTGGAGTCCCTAACACCGAATGTGCTGAATGGTTCTTTCCCACTATAGCAGCCAATCCCAAATCACCAATCTTCACCTATTGAAATCATAGAGAGAATTTTAGAAAATACATAGAAACAAATCTGTAAAAAAAAAAAAAAATTGAAACAATTTTTTACTCACAAAAATCCGAAAAATAAAATAGCAGGAGAAAAAAACATACGAAAAAGATGGAAAACCCCCCAAAACTATTTCTCTTTACAAAACCCTAATAATTCAAGTAATGTCTGGTTCAATATATGGCGCTCACATCCGTACCTCCAATATAAAAAAGATGAAAAAAAACCCTACTAATAAAAGAGAAGGAATAATAATAATAATACCTGGCCAACATTCCCATTGATAAATACATTGCTGCAATTGAGATCTCTATGAATAACACAAGGTTCGTGAGTATGCAAATACTCCAGCCCTTCCAAGATCTGTTTTGACCACTTCTTCAAGGCCTTCATCGAAACATGCTTATGCTTCTTCCTGTACTCCCTCAAATTCCCACTTGTACAAACCTCAGTCATGAAATTGAGCGTGTTATGCTCAGCGTCCCGCCACACATTGTACAAAGTGATGATGTTCTTGTTCATCAACGACCTGAGAAGCCGAACCTCAGAGTAGAGCCTTTCAATCATAGCAGGATCGTTCGTGAAGTTACGTAGCTTCACTTGGTTCCATGCCACCTCTATGCCCTCCTCTTGATCGAAAGCCCGGTACACCTTTTTAACAGCCCCGCACCCTAGGAGCTCGTTGTACCGACCGTAGCGCCCTGTTGGGTCAATTTCGATGAATGATTCTTTGTCCGACTGATCTTCGTTTTCACTCGGCATCTACCAGGAATAAATAGATATTAGCCCAGGAACAAAAACCATAAAAACGCCTCAAAATGTGTGTTCAAAACTTCAAAATCAATGGAAGTTCTAATATAGAAGCTCGATTTTTTGATACAGTAAACATATAAATATTTATTGAATCTAAGATCGAATTAGAACAAAGCCAGAAAATAAAAGTCAAAGATTAAAGCTGCAACCCTATCTTTCAATAAGAAACTAAATTACCATGATAATATTACTAGTAAGGATAACGTTTAAAGCGATAAATTTCTCTGGAATGTTAATAAAAATAAAGAAAAGTGAGAAGAAAGAGAAAGATAGGTACCTTAAAACTACCAGAAGCTATTCTCTGCTGCAGAAGCGCACTTGAAAGTTGAAACAAACTAAAAAGCAAAGGAATGAAAAGAAAAGGGTTTAGGAGGCGTGGGGGTATATATAGGAGGTGTGACAGAGATATGATGGGATTAATTAAAGTGAATGAATGAGTAGGTGGGATGGTTAATGCTGATTAATGCAGGGTTAGTGAAAATTAATTGGGATGCTAAACAAGACTGAGCCGTTACTGGATAATTTTCGATCAGGATTGGATTCGTAAAGATAACGAGATTTATATAAAATGAAAGTAGAATAAATTAAATTACTAATTCCTTATATAAAAATTAAAGGATTTGTTGCAGTTATATTTAGAATAGGAATGTGATTGTGTAAATATTAGTGTATCTAGAGATATCTTTGAATATTCCATTTAGTAATTATTATCCTATTAGAGTTGTAATTCTATTAGGGTAAAGATTTAACTTATCCTACTGCTATAAATAAAGGTTCAATGTGGTGATACAACACACACCTCACAATTAAATCTCTCTCTTCTCTCTCTTGCCACTGTCCTCTCTCCCTCTCTAGTCCTAAATACAGTTCAGTCAAATAGGCCTACAACACATTATCAGCATACTCTTGCCAGAAGCTAAGGAATTGAAGGATCGTAGGAGGAGGTTTTCTTCTACAAAATTCAAAGGCTTTTTTTTTTTTTCTACCAATCATGTACACTTAAAATAAAGTAAGATATTTGAAACGTCCACGAACCATGAAAACATTCCCCGTGATGCATGAATCCCCTATATTTATATTTTCCTTCTGATATATATTGTATATGATTCATATATTTGCCAATACACACACACACACGTTCATGCATTACGCAATTATTTTGCTATGTGGAATTTGTAAGTCGAAGCATATAAATAAATTAGAAGCAATTTAGGGTTCTTAAAGTAAGGGAATTTAATGCGGCATGGCCGTGGCTCGTCGCTGTAGCCTAGCTGCGTCAAGCACGTCTCAAGACGACGTCGTTTTGACGTTTGACTCATGGTTGCAGCCTTTTGGGCTTGCTGCGAGCAAGCACTACCCGACCTTCTTGGCTTGGGATTGGTTTGGATTAGGCCTGCAGCCCTAGCCTACCTAACAGCACGACCTATAGTCGTTTGCTGGGCTTTTCCCTCGCACCTATGGCCCATCACAAGTAACCCATGTGTTGCTGAACCTAGTCATACGCCATTGGCCAACAAGCCTGTGTTGCTTGTTGGGATTTGCCAACCTTCGGCCCAACTTGTAAGTCGTTTCTAATGCTAGGCTTGACCTGCCCTGACCCAAAAACCCGAAACCCAGCCTTGGTTGGGCTTTCCCGCACCAAACCGCAAGCCAGCCTTGGGCTGGGCTTGCTCCTCATGCTCGGTTTTAGGCCTACACCAGTAGTACCTACTGCTGGGCTTACCCAGATCACACGGCCCAATGGCCCACAACTGTGTTGTGGGGCCCATCCCCACATAACAGCCAGCCCACTTTTGGCTGGGCCGCGTTATTTTTCGACCCAATGCCAATTTATGGCATCCCCACGCTATAAATCATGCCCAATTTTTTTTTTGGGTACTTTGATTTACGCCAATTAATTCTAATTTAATTATCACTTGGTTTATCACCAACTGAAGCTAATATGACCCGTCTGTCATTATTTTGCTTCCATTATCAACCCCGTTTGGTCCTGATTTATTGAATTAATTAAAAGTGACCTGGAATCCATTAATTTAATAATTAATCCAAAATTATTAACCTGAATATCACTTTTGGACATTAACGATTCAATAATTTATTTCTCTACTTTGAACCGTTGACATCCTTTCGTAGTCCCAAAGCTCTCACACTTGAGTTCTCGAAGCAACTCAAATCTACTACACTTAAATCAGCATATTGCTTTCTGTGTTCTTGCAGGAACCTCTCCTTTATGAACTAATCGTTCATAAAACTAAATTGAACTTGCAATTTCATATTTAGTGCCTTTGAAACCTGAAGTTTTCATTCAAAACTTACCACATGAAACCTGTAGCTTTCATGTTTAAATTAAACTAATACATGTCTATAGAACCCGAATGTTATACAATATATGTGTATGGATTACCATATGACTAACCACGTTTTATTGTACCCTCCATTTTAAGGACATGTCAAACTTGAACAAGCTTGATTCACTGCTCTGGAAGTCTTTGGAAGAAACTACCTAGAGTGGGTTTAAGACGTGAAGCTCCATCTTATTGCAAAAGGTATTAGAGCCACAATCGAGGCACCTGCCAACGCCACCCCGGTCGATGAAGCTAAGAAAGCTACTGCAATGATCTTCATTTAAAGACACATCCATAATGTACTGTAGACTTCATTGAGGAAGACCCACACACCATTTGGCTTGCTTTGGCCGACCATTTCGATCACCAAAAAGACATTTACTTGCTTGAAGCAAGACATGACTGGCAGCATCTACACTTCAAGACTTTAAGTCCGTGAATGAATACAATTGTGAAGTTTATAGAATCCGATCACTACTTAAGTTCTGTAAAATGGACTTAATAGATGCAGATCTCCTGGAGAAAACCTATTCAACCTTCTATGCCATCAATATTGTCTTGCAGCAACAATATAGGGCACAAAAGTTCACCAAATTTTTAGATTTGATCTCTGTTTTACTTCTCGCTAAAAAGCAGAACTAGCTTTTGATGAGAAATCATCAAGCTCGACCTACTAGCTCGAACGCTCCTTCTGAAACGCATGCGACTAATTCTAGCAACCACAAATGATGAAAACATCGTTGTGGTCATGGTAATGGGCGGTAAGCCCACCCACAAGCCCAAGGTCAATAGAGCCAATACCCACCCAATGGAGGAAATTTGACCCCTTGCACTTAAGGCCCCAAACTTCAAGAACAAGGGAAAAGCTAACGTTCTATCGACTTCCACTGAAATGGATATGTGCTATCATTGTGGATCAAAGAATCATTGGTCACGCGTATGCAGATCTACCCCTGAGGCCATTGCCAAGTATCATTCCCATCGTGAGTCTAACTTTGCCAATGTGGAACATCCCGAAGATGCTACTACATCTATGGAGATATCATATTTTCAGGAGGCATTAGCTCCTATGGACAAATAAGATTTATTCTTCTAGACATGTTTTTAGGGTATTTTTACCCCTAGTGGGTTTGGCCACTAGGAGTGGCCAAACCACCCCCCCTATTTTTTAGGTTTATGGTTTAATTTTTGGACAATTTTTCTAAGTCTTTGGAATAATTTGTTCGGTTCTGGTTTGTTTTGAATTATGGATATTATTTCTCAAATTGATTAATTGAATGAATGGAATTATATTTATGCATGTGACCAATTCAATTAATTTCTTTTTAGGTATGACTAGTGGGGAGGTTAGTTGTTTGGCTGATAGTGCTACTACACATACCATATTGCGTGGGTGACAAGATTTTACTAACTTCATACCTAAGAAAGCACCTTTAACAACCATCTCAAGCCAACATGATTGAAGGATACGGAAAGGCTCGTATAATGTTGTCTAATGGTACTATCTTAACCATTAAAGAGGCCATCTATTCTTCACGTTCCGAAAGAACGTTGATGAGTTTTAGAGACATTCGGGACAATCAATATCATATTGAATCCATTGAAGAGAATGGTTCTGAATTTCTTTGTATCACTTTTTATAAGTATGGCCAGAAGTGTATTCACGAGAAGCTAGAACGTCTCCCAAGTGGGTTGTACATCACAACCATTCGTGGCATAGAGACCCATCATGTGGCCAACCTTGAGTCCGGGTTCCAAAGCACTTTGTTTCTTTGACATGATCGTATTGGACATCTCGAACGTGACATGATGCATCGTATCCTCAAATCATCACATGACATCATTTACATCCCTATGTTGGATTCCGGCCATGCAAAGCTTGTTCTTTAAGGAAGTTGAATACTCAACCCTCAATTACAAAGATTATTCACAACCCTCTTAAGTTTCTTCAGAGGATTTAAGGGGATATTTGTGGACCTATCTAACCAACATGCGAACCATTTAGATACTTTATGGTGTTGGTTGATGTATCAACACGTTGGTCACATGTCTACTGATTGTCTACATGCAACGCTGCTTTTGCAAAACTTATAGCACAAATTATTAAGCTTAGGGCTCACCACCCTAATTATCCGATCAAGTCAATTCGACTGTATAACGCTGAAAAGTTTATGTCATAGACTTTTAACGACTATTGCATGTCAGTTGAGATTGAAGTTGAACATATTGTACCCCATATTCACACCCAAAATGGCTTGAAAGAAGCTTTCATAAAGCGCCTTCAATTGATAGCTCAGACTTTGGTTATGCGAACCAAACTGCCGGTATCTGCCTGGGGATATGCAATATTGCACGCAACTTTGTTGGTCTACCTGAGGCCCACCACTACCCAACCTCATTCACCATTACAGTTGGTTACTGGATACGAGGTTGACGTCTCGCATGTACGTGTGTTTGGGTGCGCAGTCTATGTGCCAATAGTGCTGCCACTATGTACCAAAATGGGTCATCATAGAAGAATGGGAATCTATGTCGGTTATGATTCACCATCAATTATTTGCTACTTAGAGCCCTTGACAGGAGATCTCTTTACCTTACATTTTTCGGAATGCCACTTTGATGAGATAGTCTTCTCGTTATTAGAGGGAGATAAGAACGCTAACGTTCCTGTAAAATGTTGTGAATTATGGTCATATGCTCCTACTATGTCTCATTTAGATCCTCGCACTGCCTAGTCTGAAACTGAAATGCGACGTATTCTAGATCTTCAGAGCATCGCTCAAAGCATGCATATGCTTTTACTGATCTAGCAAAGGTGACGAGATCACATATACCCATTGCAAACACACTTGCAAGGATGGACGTACCTCGAGTATGCCGTAATACTGCTTGGGAAGGCCGAACCATCCCCGATGGTGAGGCGGCTGTACCTTCCATGCGGTTTGGTACATTGGCGGCTATCCAATCATCTGTTCCTACCTTGAAGTTTGGCAATTTCTTGGTTTAAAGAATCACAACCCCGAAAGAGGAAAACAACATAAACTAGTGACCTTAGTCTGAATCCGACCATCGCTTACTCATCTACTCCAACACATGAAGTTATTCTAGATTACGGTGATGTCTTAGATGAGACAATCAAACCTCCCTAGAATCATGAGATTTTGGTCCACTACGCAGTATTGGATGAGGCTTGGAATCAAAATGAGATGATTGTCGACGATGCATTTACATACACAGTAGCTATTGACATCATGCTTAACAATGATATTAAACCACATTTCGTTGATAAATGCAGATGTAAAACGGATTGGTCAAACTGGAAACAAGCAATCCAGGTCGAACTCGATTTGCTTGTGAAATGTAAGGTGTTTGAGCTTGTAGCTCATGCTCCACCACATGTAAAGCTTGTGGGCTACATGTGGGTTTTCATGAGGAAACGTAATGAGAAGAATGAAACAGTGCGATACAAAGCACGCCTCCTAGTGTAAGGCTTCTCTCAATGCCTGAGATTGATTACGAGGAGACGTATTCCCCTGTAATGGACATTATAACGTTCAACTACCTTATTAGTTTGGTAGTTTCCAAAAAACTGAATATGCAGCTTATAGATGTGGTAATTGTGTATTTCTATGAGGATCTAGATATAGAAATCTACATGATAGTTCTAGAAGGACTTCCATTGACTAGTTTAAATCATTCTAAACCATGGAACACTCTTTCTATTAGATTGAGGAGATCACTTTACGGATTGAAACAATCTGGGCGGATGTGGTATAACCGTCTGAGTGAATATTTGACAAGTTAGGGTTATGTGAACAATGAACTATGTACATGCGTGTTGATAAAGAAGTCACATTTGGGATTTACGATCGTTGCAGTTTATGTCGACGACATGAACCTCATTGGAACTCCCGCAGAACTTGAGGAAATTGTTGTTCACTTTGTTGATGCACAAAACCGGAAGGTCTTGAAACAACGTAAATCCGACCGTGAATCATGCAAACACCCAAGAACACAAAGATGTATCGTGGTTCACCCCTAATGTTTGGGCTACGTCCACACTGATGTTGATATTGTTTCACTCTGAATGGTGAATATACAAGAAGGCTAAAGGCAGTGTGCTCTCTAGCCTATTTTTTGTGTTTGCCTTCTTTGAGATGTTTTCTCTCTTCCCATGGCCTAAACCTTCACCTCCCCTCATGAGGAGAGTGATGAGTCATTTTATAGAATAAGGGCTCCTCACTTATTACGTATTTGCCCCTTCATTTATTACATAATTACATTTGAGTCCCCCGAGTATTTATACGAGGTCTAAATATGGAGACCCTGAATATGGTACAAATAGTAGTCCCCCAAGTCTTCAGTTAAGAGAGTCTTTTGGTTGGAGACTTGAAATTCAATCCATGTGTGGGCCGAAGTAACTAGATGTTGTCTAGAACTGATACTCGATATGAGGCGGTGCTCAATGTGAAATGATGCTCAACTAGAGGTAGCACATGTTGCGAGGCTGCTCGGCTTGTGGCTTATGTTACCTTGGTTGGCTTGGCTTGTGGCGTTGAAGGTGAGGGAGTCCCTTTTATAGAATAAGGGCTCGCTCATCAACACATAAATGATGGGCTAGAGTTGATGCTCGCGGTGAGGCAGTTGCTCAGCAGGCGGCAATGCTCTCTAATGATGGTTTATAGAATAAGGGCTCGCTCCTCAATACATAAGTGATGGGTTAGGAGTGATGCTCGCGGTGAGGCGGTTGCTCAGCTAGCGGCGATGCTCTCTAATGGAGGTGAGGGAGTCCATTTTATAGAATAAGGGTTCGTTCCTCAATACATAAGTGATGGGCTGAGAGTCTCTCTCTAATGAAGGTGAGGGAGTCCCTTTTATAGAATAAGGGCATGCTCCTCAATACATAAGTGATGGGTTAGGAGTGATGCTCGCGGCAAGGCGGTTGCTCAGCTGGCGACGATGCTCTTTAATGAAGGTGAGGGAGTTCCTTTTATAGAATAACGGTTCGCTCCTCAATACATAAATGATGGGCTAAGAGTCTCTCTCTAATGAATGTGAGGGAGTCATTTTTATAAAATAAGGGTTCGCTCTTCAATACATGAATAATGGGTGCTATCTAATGAAAGTGAGGGAGTCCCTTTTACAAAATAAGGGTTCGCTCATCAGTACATAAATGATGGGCTAAGTCCCCCAAGTATTTTTCATGAGGCTCAATTGCGGAAGCCCAATATATGGTACATAGTCCCCCAAGTCTTCAGTCAATAGAGTCTGTTGGTTGAAGACTTCAAATTCAATCCATGTATGGGCTGAAGTGGCGGTTGTTCGGAAGCGGTCTTTGTATACCATGCACTGAAGCTTTGAAAGTGAAGTTTTATAGGTAAGGCTTTAAAAGTGAAGCTTTGAAGTTGGAGCTTTTGTAAACAAAGCTTTCGAAGCTGGAGCTTTATAAATGAAGCTTTGAAGTCGGAGCTTTGTAAATAAAGCTTTTGAAGTTGGAGCTTTTGTAAATAAAGCTTTCGAAGCTAGAGTTCTGCAAATGAAGATTTCAAAGCTGGAGCTCTTGTAAATGAAGCTTTCGAAACTGGAGCTCTGCAAATGATGCTTTCGAAGCTGGAGCTCTATAAATGAAGCTTTCGAAGCTAGAGCTATGTAAATGAAGCTTTCGAAGCTGATTGACATTAGTGTGCTCATGACTGTTTTTGTTGATTGACATGAGTGATGCTCATAGATGTTGACATGAGTGATGCTCATGTATGATGGTGATTGTCATGAGTGATGCTCATGTATGATTTTTTGGAGGACGGGTTGTACTTTTGATCACTTGGTTGGTGATAATAACGGCAGGTTGCTGAATAATTTTAGAGCACTAGACGTACTTTTGATCACCTAGTTGGTGATAATAGCGGCAGGCTGCTGAATAATTTTGGATTACTGGATGTACTTTTGATCACCTAGTTGGTGATAATAGCGGCAGGCTGCCGAATTATTTTGGAGTATTGGACGTACTTTTGATCACCTGGTTGGTTATAATAGAGGGTGAACCTTAAGTGGAGGGATGGAGGTTGGAGTTTGAAGCCATAGGGACATAACATTCCAGCCCACTATTTTGGGCTTGCCGACATTTTGCCCCCTTTTTTTTTTGGCATGCTTTTTTTTTTTTTTTTAGCATGCTTTATTTATGATTATTGTAAAGTGTAATGTAGCGGTGCACTGTAAAGCGTCAAGTTATGGGTCATTTGCCAGCTCCAACCAGACTTGATGTCGACACCTCTTATTGTGCAGGCTCAAGTGGTCCCTTTGAAGCTTTTCCAATCAAGTACCTGACAACTGCCCCTTTGTTCTGTTCCGTGGTTTTTTCAGAAGAGCCTTTTCATGATGAAAGTTTCATTGTTGGTGGACATTTTTTGGCACACTTTGATGCTTTTCATTTTTTTAATACTGAGAACCTCTTAAAGCGTTGAGACGGAGACTGAGAGTGCGGTGTTCCATTAGGGCCCCATAGTTGCTGTTCCGTGAACCACCATGATTAGGTACCTTGCTGCTTGTGCTGCCATTGATTATTCTTTCTGATCACTTGAAGAAACCTCTTTGTTCTCGCAAATCAACACACCCATGAGATGAGTTTCTGACCAGTTCTTCAAATGGGCAGCAACCTTTTCCTTGTCAATGAAAACGCTGGTCGACTCAACGATGTACTCAGCTCTGCTCTCAGACCACGGGATCTCCACCAGGTCCCTTTTCTACCTCAACCACGTAAACCTCATTGTCAGCGCCGTGAGCAAGTCCGAGCGGTCTCTCGCCGGTGAGAACCCAGTTCTCCACCACCGAGTCAGCATGGACCTTGGTCAAGGGTCTATCCGTAATAAAGTTTCTGACGTTCTGGCTATCTGCACGAATGTAGTTGTTGGTAGCTGGTTTCAGAACCTTTCCAATCCCAAAAAGATAGTTCAAAGAACTCTGACCCCCACTTCTACTAACTACGCGACCCATGTTCTCTAAACTTCTTCATAGATCCCCTGGTTGTTGGGATCAGATATGGATGGAGAGCTGTGGAAGCAGAGAGAGTGTTGAAGTGGAAGTGAACAGAGGATGGCCGTTAGGTCCCATATCAAGCGACGGGTCCCTCTCGTCCGCTTGGAGCTGGCGTGCACGAGACTTTCGACCGGAGAGAGCCGCATCGGTTTTTGATACGTCGTCACTGGCGGTAGCTGATGGGTCGCTCACCGGTTCAATATTTTTCGACAAATTGGGCTTTTTTCGTCTCCTGGTCGGGACGCCATGGCTGCGAGGTTTAAGTGACTCATCACTCTAACCAGCCGTCTTCTTTCATGCCTAACCACCATCGTCTTCGATCTCGAGGCTTCTGTGAGTGTGTTGGCACCAAGATCAGGAGGTTTCGCATCTGACTTGCACGACTGAGCTCGATTTATGAAGAACAGCGAATATGTAGTGGCAGATCTAACCATGGCGATGGAGATTCAGTGCATGCTTCTGAAATATTTTTAGAGAGAGAAAGAAAGAAAGAAAGAGAGAGAGAGAGAGTCGGGGGAGGTTTCTTGGGTTTTTGTGATTTTGCAGATTTCACGGTGGAGGTGAAAAATGAAAGAGAACCTAGACAACTTTTCGTATCGTTTCCCACAGACACGCTAAATGTTGATGCACAAAACCGGAAGGTCTTGGAACAATGTAAATCCGACCGTGAATCATGCAAACACCCAAGAACACAAAGATGTATTGTGGTTCACTCTAATGTTTGGGCTACGTCCACACTGATGTTGATATTATTTCACTCTAAATGGTGAATATACAAGAAGGCTAGAGGCAGTGTGCTCTCTAGCCTATTTTTTGTGTTTGCCCTCTCTAAGATGTTTTCTCTCTTCCCATGGCCTAAACCTTCACCTCCCCTCATGAGGAGAGTGATGAGTCCTTTTATAGAATAAGGGCTCCTCAGTTATTACATATTTTCCCTTTCATTTATTACATAATTACATTTGAGTCCCCGAGTATTTATACGAGGTCTAAATACGGAGGCCCTAAATATGGTACAAACACACTTGAAATCGAAATTTGAGATGAAGGATCTTGGGAAAACTCGATATTGTCTCATCCTGGAGATCGAGCATTGTTCAGAAGAAATCCTAATACATCAATTGAACTACAACTAAAAGGTATTGCGACTTTTTAATGAGGATAAAACGAAGCCTTTGAGTACTCATAAGGTCATTTAGACTTTAGATGCTATACGAGATCATTTCCATCCCAATAAGGATGAGGAAGAGATTTTGGAGCCTGAAGTTCCATACCTAAGTGGAATTGGTGTTTATCGTACTTGGCTCAATGCACTAGACTTAACATCTCTTTCGCTGTTAATCTTTTGGCTAGATATAGCAATGCGCTTACACACAGACATTGGATAACTAAAATGACTTCGAACTGTGAAATAATAATAAAAATAAAAGGGATGAAATAAAAGAAATGGCGGACCAAGAAAATGAAAAAGCAAAAGATGAGGACTTAATCATTGCATTTTCTGTTTTGGCATATTTATATGTATGGTGTTGGTTTAAAGCCCATGTCACAAGTTCTATTTATTTAAAGCAATTTATTTACAGTGGGTAGAATTAATATCCTTTGCTTTAAAGCTTTGATATTTATGTGAATGGTGCTGAATTAAAGCCCTTGTCACAAGCTTTATTTACTTTAAAGCAATTTATTTACCATGGACGGTTTTACCACTTATTGCTTTAAGTTTTGATGGTGCTGAATTAAAGCCCTTGTCACAAGCTTTATTTACTTAAATGCAATTTATTCATTATGGCTGGAATTACCGCCTATTGCTTTAATTTATTTATTGTACTTATTTTTTGTTACAATGAGTATATATAGGACCTGAAGTTCCTTGATCAGATCAGAACTTGCAGTTTCTTGATCCTCATCATATAAAAATGATTGGACCTGAAGTTCCATCATGCAAAAGGATCAGGCATGAAGTCCCTTGATCTTGAAGATCAGGACATGAAATTCCTTGATGAGTATCGTAAGTTTGAAGTGCCACAGTGCCTCAACTTAATTGTAATAAAGGACATAAGAGTCTCAGTTCACAGACTATTAAATAAGGACCAGAAGTTCCTCATATCCATACTCAAAATGGTTTAGCAGAAGCATTTATTAAGTGGGTGAAATTGATTACCAACGCTCTACTCATGAAAACGAAATTGCCAGTTTTCTACATGGGGACATGTAAACTTTACATGATGCATTATTAATTCGGTTGAGACATGTTACCAACCATCAATACTTCTCAGTACAACTCGTGTTTGGGAACCAGCCAAGCATTATACTTTTACGAGTTTTTGGTTGGGTTGTCTATGTGCCTGTAAGACTGCCACAACGTACTGAAATGAGGCATCATCGCGGATTAGGCATTGATGTTGAACACCATCTATCATTCAATATTTGGAATCCTTGACTGGGGATATGTTTACCGCGTGGTTAGCAGACTATCATTTTGATAAGACAATTTTTCAACCATTAGGGGGAGAAAATAACATCATTCCAGAAGAACGATGAGAAAATATCATTCCAGAAGAATAATATGAAAATACCGTTCCAGAAGAATGAAGAGAATTTGTCTTATTTTGATTCACGAAGCAAACAATGAGAAAATGAAATAAGAATAATTGAATGATGCAACGAAAGTGATGAAATCATATATACTTGCTACAAATGTGCCTACAAGAATTGATGTCCCTATTGGACAAAATAATGAGATAGTAAATGATTTATCTGTTGCATGCCTGAAGCGTGGCAGACTTTTAGACTCAAAAGGTTTAGTTATTTGAAAGAAGAAGAATATGGCACTACTGAACTATTGCATTCCCGAAGCATAACTATTGCATGCCAGAAGCATGACAGTCACCGCATGGATACACGTCCCAAAAAAGACAATCCGCGGACATGGGAATATTGATGTCTCATGCATGAAGCATGATTGACGTATAAGTTCTAAATGACTCAACTCCTGGAAGTGGAGATTAAAATCCAAGCTCTATAACGCTCAAGAAGAGGTTATGATCCGCATTCTTTAAATTATGACTATCCTGGGAGAGATAGTGTAATGCCCTTGAACAGGCAATTGATATCCAAAAGAAATGAAAAGTTTTTATGCATGCGCATGCACATGAGAATATGGGATCACGGATTGATGATAACCAATGATAATTTTGGTTTTTATAAGTAGCTACTAAATTCATCAATGAGATGTGTTGATATTGAGTCTCGTTTTTTTTTGTCAACAAAATTATTGGCCAAAAATGGAAAAAGGCAATTCCATTACAATTTTGTAAGAATGTGAAAAAATGGACCTATATATTTGAATATAATACAAATAGCCAAAAGATGTTGAACCAAGGAGGTTACATTGGGCATTTATAATACAGTGAAATACACTCACATGATATGACACAAGGTATTGAAACCTGAAATTATACTTTTGTAAACAAGTTCATATGAGTGGAGAATTATATATGAAGGGTTGTGAGTTGCCCACATTATATCTCCATAAGTAAATCCCTCAAGTATACATGGGAGCAAATTGCTCTGTATAAATTCCAAGGGAAAATGTGTCATGAAGTGTAGAAAATCCTTGAAGGATTCAAATTGTTTGAAGTAAGCCCCCAAAGGGTAAAGCATAAAATATGTACTCAATACCAATGGATGGTATAAATTGCCTTAGTGAGTACTATCATTATGATATTGTTGCAACATACCAAAATCTCTTGCAAGAGTCAATGACATTAAATTAGAACTCCTGAAGAGTTGATGATATTAAATTGAGACCCCTGAATAGTCAAGAAAGATTATAAAGTGTTGAGAGAAATATTGTCTCGAGCTGCAAATCGAACAATCTACTAACACGAATCTTATCCATGATGTTTATGATATTAAAGAATCATATGGATTGAAGATTATGAGTTAAATACTCAAATAATGTCGACACTAAGAATGATCATTTATCTTCGTGAGGGAAAAGATGAATTGATATTTGGTCAAGAAGTACCACATCTTAATGCAGTATATGCTTTATTGTATTTGACACAATACATTGAATGAAATAAAGCTTATTTATTGATATCTCCGAGAAATTACAGACATGTACATACACATGAAAACATGAGGGAGCCTTCACAAAGGTTGCTCATGTGAAACCTCAGTACTCGGAAGTACCCCAGAAGGGGGAGGCACCAAAGGTTGATTATTTGGAGTCTCAATACTTGGTAAAACTCTAGATGACGAAGGCAATAGATGCCTTTGGAATAAAGCATCGAACCTCTGATTGTCACTTTGAGTCCGACTTTCGGATTCCAGTAGCTGGTCGAGCTTTCTTTTCATACTCGTCGAGTAATTATTTGCAAGCACATGTAACACTCTATTCTCGTGCTTAAGCCCTCTAATCTCTTGTTTAAGACTTGCCACCTCAGCCATCAATGATTCAACTTGGCGAGTTCGAGCAAGCAGGCGTTGGCCTATATTGGATACAGAGCCCGCACATTGAACACTGAGAGCCAATGAGTCTTGAACGGCCAACTCATCAGATCGTTTTGAAAGGATTCTGTTATCCTTTGGAGTGAGAAGATTCCTAGCTACCACAGTAGCGGTTATGTTATTCTTCATCACAGAGTCCCCAACCGTAAGAGGACCATTAGAAGATAAGAAGGACGGGCACCATATATTATCCTGACGTTGCTCGTCTGTATCACTCCTAAGACTCAAATCTAAGCAAATGTTATATGGGCAAGTCATTTTCAAAAATGATGAAGGAAAAAAAAAGAGGTTAAATAAAATTTCAGAAGGGCAAGATGGGGAAAATTTCTACAGGTAGCAACTTTTTGAGCATACTCTTGAACACAATTGATGTCTCTATAAAAGAAGAGGCAACAGAGGCAACAGAGCCACTTGTTCAAAGATCGAAGCGGCACGGCTCTCCGAATTTCAAAAGCCAGATTTTCCTGAATAAAGTTTGTTGGCATTTTTTAGACACAATCTCAGCTTTTTCTGATATCGCGTGCAACTTTGTCAAAGATCTCTGACAAAGTTGAAAATGCGTAAATCTTACTGTTCTAATTACACCACAGTTGCTGACAAGAGTAAAGGCACAGCACCATCACTTGCTATTAGGAAATCTCTATATATGTCGACCTCTGTTCTCTATAACAAGGCAGATCTGCAACTCTGCAAGAATACCTAACTCTTCCTCATCTCCGAGAATGCATCTTCAACAAAGTATCTCGAAATACTCAGTTTTCTTCCTATTCGAGAATACCTGTTCAAAACAAGTCACACCAGAGCAAGAGTATCTCATATCTTCAGGGATGAGAGCAAGAGTATCTCATATCACGCAATCTCCCTATCCTTTCCTTTGTCCTTGTTCTTACCTGCAAAGACAAGGATAAAGAAAGCAATATGTCGGAACCTCCACTCAAACTCCCGGTAAAGAACCGACTGCCTGGAACCTTTCCTGATTGCTTACCTAGCTCTCGAGTAGTCATCTTCAACTGTTGTTGGAGCTGGGTCTCCAGTCACCAAGAAGTGATGAACCATCCAAATGCAAGGGTTGCATTCCACTTCTGCATCAGAAGGCAAATACTGGAGGAGAATATGCCACACATGCATGGGGGAAAACCAGGGAAAATACTACTTAAGCAAGAGGAACAAGTAAGGCAAGTGAAAATGATACATTGAAGCATGTGGAGACAAGCGCAACAAACACGTGCTGATTCATCCCCGACAAACCGAAGATCACTTGCCACGTGAAGCTCCTCATGGTCCAATTTTATTCAAGATCAAGCCACGAAGTCCTTGAAGAAATCTCAAGTCCGATTCAAGATCAAGTGTCCACCACCCTTGAATCAAATTCCGCTCCAGATAAAAGGAGTAAATTCAGACTTTTGAAGCAAGTCTAGCAGAAAGCCCTCCAGCCCAGTTCAAGAACAAGCCTGTGGAAAGTTAACAACAAGTAAAGCACCTCTTTCAACAACTCTTCTTATTAAGAGACTGAAGCAGAATGATCAACGATCAGCCTAAATGATTTGAAATCAGGGGGAGATACTCATTATGGGGAGCATTCAAAACATATCAAGATTTTAAAGAGTTAATCAAAGACTTGTGGCCATCCAAGGGGGAGTGTTGTAAATAATATATGGATGGCCCACATGAATAGTTTGTTACTATTTATGCACAGTATTTTCATTATTCATTTATGGAAAATTTGTAAAGTGAATAGTGCTTTCTTTTGTTTATATAAAGGAAGAAGAGGAGATGAAGTGAGAGAGGTTCATGGGAGAGAAAGGAAGGAAAAGAAAGAAAGAAAAGAGAGGAAGGAAGAGGAAGAGAGAAAAGAGAGGAAGAGGAGAGGAGATAATAGAGAGAGTTATATTTGTACTCTTATTATTTCAGATTATAAAGAAAGCACCACTGTTGCCCCGAGGACGTACTCCAGTCACACTGACTGTAGAGGAACCTCGTAAATTTTGTGTTTTGTTTCATTTATTCCACTGCACCCACCGTCGATTTTACAACATCCCCTACTTTTTTGCTTTGTTTTCTCTTTCATTTTTTGTTAGTTAATTACTGGAGAAGTGTTCATGTTTTATGTGTGGCACCTACAATAACTTACAAAAATTGCATTACAAAGTTTTCGATCAAGTCCAAATAGTAACCTCCGACAAGTTAATAGATGGAATTCGATGCCGATTCAATAATGTAAGCATTTCGAAAATATTCCAGGCATTTTTACAGCTCATTTACACTAGATAAAGAAAAAAGAAACAGATTCAAATGCACGTTAGTTTCTTTTACGACAATTTTTCAAAGGTGTCGACTCCATCTTAACATATAAGATCTCCAGCTAATCGATTTTCTTTACACCAAATTAATTAATTAATGTCACACAAGTCTTTGCCAATGACTTATAAAAGTTTTAATATATATACACACACACATATAGTTCAAGATACCAGAGTTTTGCCAATAACTTACGGATTTGGATCGGTAGAGGCCTCATAGGTGTGTGTTTTCTTGTGATATAAAGCTTTTGCAAGCACAGAATTATGAAGCACATGAAAAACCATGTGATTGATCGTGCAAGTTGACTGCATGCAGCCGCTCATTATTACTATATAGGGTTTATGCATGTGAAATCACAACTGGTTCCTTATATTTTCGTGATCATCAAGCTTACTAAAGTTGCTTAGAAACTATTCAATTTCTCTTGCTATTAATGCATCCCCACTAGGTTAAGAGATTTGCAGAGATAGCAGGATATATATCCACGCCATAGTACAAATCCAATGTTTCTTCATTGTGCACAATTGTTTATCAAGAAAAGTATCACACTCTCAAAATATTTTAATCAAAGATCTCGGGAAGATTTATAGATTAAATACCGATTCTAATATAGGTGTTAAGTAAAAATGCTAATGTCAAGGAAAAGGGTAATGATAGGGACAAAATTTGTAGACAAAATTTACAAACTAAATGATGTGTTACCAATAGAAATGAGCATATTTATCAACGTTGAAGTAATAATCAAATTGATTAAGCCATTACCTTTGGGCCAAGATATTTATAAGCATAGGAATATACAAATTTTTCTTCCCATCCTTTGTACATGACTCACAGGCCAATAACGCCAGTGTCGGAAGTTGTCGCCGACCACCATCATTGGTGCCGAAAAATTTCAAGTCTTGTTCAATAGTGACATAAAAATTGCAATAATAAATGCAACTTTTTCATCTTCGAGTAAGTTTGTTGTTTGAGTTTGTTTGTTTTTTTTTTTTTTTTTTTTTTTTTTTTGGTGGTTCTTTAGATATAAACTCGTACAACTCATGATTCTTAGATAAAAAGCCCCTATCTTTAAACACCTAACATAAACCCAGAATTCAAATATTTTGCCACATTAGAAATTAAGTGACCTATTATTTCAAGTAGTTCACAACTTATGCCACTGCTCTTCTATTATCACCCACAATCTTCCAACTTTGGCTTCAATCATGACCACATAATGTAAGCATTAAATTTTGATTACTCCTCTTGAGGGCAAGGTTAGCCCTGAGTATTTAGGAGCCATGTGCAAAACTTAGATGAAGGCCCTTTATTTTTCCAATGCTGTATTTTCTTTATTATTTATTATTTTTCAAATTTGATACCTATAAATTGAAATATTGTAAGTTAGTTCACCAAAAACAAGTTTGTTTGATTGGCCAGGGATTGTTTCCTAACTTCAAAGGTCTTGAGTTTGAAAAGTGTCTAAAGACAAGAGTACGCTGTGAGCGGGAATGAACCCATTTCACACACGACGTCAGAGCATAAGTAAAGTATAGTAGTGTGTATACGGATTGTAACATCCCACATCGCCCAGAGGAGTGATCCTTAAATGTATATTCTCATCCCTATTTAGCACGAGGCCTTTTAGGAGCTCACTGGCTTCGGGTTCCATCGGAACTCCGAAGTTAAGCGAGAAGAAGGCCAGAGCACTCCCAGGATGGGTGACCCACTGGAAAGTTGCTCGTGAGTTCCCAAAAATAAAACCGTGAGGGAATGGTAAGCCCAAAGCGGACAATATCGTGCTACGGTGGTGGAACGGGCCCGAGATGTGGTGGACCCGAGCCGGGATATGACAAAATGGTATCAGAGCCAATCCTTGGCCGGAAGTGTGCCGACGAGGACCTCGGGCCCCTAAGGAGGGTGGATTGTAACATCCCACATCGCCCAAGGGAGTGATCCTTAAATGTATATTCCCATCTCTACCTAGCACGAGGCCTTTTGGGAGCTCACTAGCTTCGGATTCCATCGGAACTCCGAAATTAAGTGAGAAGGAGGCCATAACACTCCTAGGATGGGTGACCCACAGGGAAGTTGCTCGTGAGTTCCAAAAAATAAAAATGTGAGGGAATGGTAAGCCCAAAACAGACAATATCGTGCTATGGTGGTGGAACGGGCCTGGGATGTGGTGGACCCGAGCCGGGATGTGACAAGGATCATACCCTTAGAGGTAGCCACCTCTACTGAGATTCGCCAAGAATCCTCGTCAATACAAACTTTCAGCAGCTAAAACCTGGAGGGATGAAAAACAGAAAACGTGAGTGGGCAAAAACAAAGTTTTTTGAAACCATTTCTCTTTCTAAAAATAATAACCCCTCACCGTAAAACCCGTATAATTTCCCAAAAAATAGTAACACATACGTATATATAAATCATGCTTGAGAGTAGTGAAAACCAAGTATATGTCATGTCAAGTATCTTAGCAATGAAATGAGTAAGCCAGTTGAAATAAATCAATGTAAACTGATATGTCAGCCGGAGTCACCTAACGTGACCTGTACGGCTAAGCCTATAGCTCATCTACTAATTCCTGCACACGAGTTGGAACCACCTAATGTGGTCTGTACAATAGGCTGGGTGTAAATAGATATGCTCAAGTGTTACAATCATGTGAAAGTTGTGCGAAGTATTGCAAGTCACCTACGAGTCGGAATCACCTAATGTGGTATGTACGACAGGCTGGCACCTGCTTTGGATCCAAGGTGAGAGTGTGGTGCTGGAGTTGAACGATCACGTGAAAGCTAGGCCCTGGCCTCGAGTGGAGCACTAACACTGGGGTGCAGGATAATGAGCACTAAATGCATCTAAACATAATTGCAATCACTATCACCAATATGTACTCACTTGAAACTTACATGGGCATCCGCTGAAGGAAATTTTGTGAAAAACATGTTCATTTAAGCAACATCTATAGCATGCAATTAACAATTAAAGGCGGAATCATGCTTGAATGCACTCAAAACAAAACATTACCCATGAAATTCAAAGCCTAGTAGATTGGTGAACCAAGACTCAACTCAAAACAAAGTGAGTTGAGATATTTATACCTTTGTAGATACCTCTTTGCATAAGCAAAGGCTAATCACCCAAAGAGAGGGTCTTCATTCCTAGCATCTTAGATCTATGGATTTGGATGGATGAAATGGTTCTCCAAGTTCCCAAAATTGAGAACCTCTAAGTCTCTACACCAAGGTTAGATTGGAGAAGAAATGAGTGACCTTGGAGGAGTTGGATTGCTAGCTAATCCCTCCAAGGGGGCCGGCCTCTTTAGAGAGAAAGGGAGAGACATGTTCTCTCCAATTTTCTCCAAAAGAAACCCTTAATGAATTTAGGCTATAAAGTCCTTTATATAGTCCCTTCAAATAAGTGACCTAAAGAACCAAAAAGCCATTCTTTTAACATGGCCGGCCAATTAAGGGATTTGGGCTTTTGGGCCCTTGTGAATCTTTATTCATTAAGTTGTCATACAACTTAAGTCCATGGGCTTTGACGTTCAAAGCCCATTGGGCCTTAAGGTCCAAAACTATCCCGAGGTCTTCAACGAACTTATTCGTTTGATTAATTAACATACTAATTAATCCTTGCCATAAATAATTAAACCATTTAATTATTCTTACTCATCTCCATTGTTTCTTCAATCTCCACCTTACACGGTGTACGATCCATTAGGTTCCTTTTAGCGAGGCAGTGGGCGATTAAAACCATTTCAAATCGATTGTGAATTGAAACTTACTTTCAATTCTCCCTTTAGTGATTATACACGTTTAGGGCTTCCACAAACCATGAGTGACACCTAGCAGCATATCATGGTTACCCAAGCTAATCAGAAGAGGTGGAGAACCTATTCAGTTTAGGATTACAAATGCAATACGGTCTTTCTCTAATACAATACTCTTGACCACATTGTTTGGTTTGATAGTTTATTCATGTCTACTATCCAATGTGATTCGTGTGCTTATATGATTACCTTGAATGTGATTTGGAACGACTTCCTAAATCTCATTCATACTCTGGCCAGAGATTTTTAATCATATCATAGAGTATTCTCCCTCAAATGGTTTGAAGGTTAGAGATCCCTTGTTGCGCATTCACTTGCCTCCATGGCTAAGTGGCTTAACCTCAACTATGCCGTGGACACCCTCGAATGGAGTGACTTTGACATAATCAAAGATCAAGGACTTAACCACAAGACAACTATGATGCCTCAGGTCAAAGGACTACTTTGCATTATCCCAACCATGAGTTCTCATGTGACATGAATATGAAAACTCTTCGTTGATCGTGTTTAGTGAACTCATTCTCTATTGAGCACCTACGTACTTGTCTTGATGTCACATACACCAATGACTCGAGACTAGTCATTCTCCCTGAGAGAAGACACAGCACGTACTGATCTTAACGGACTGTCAATGCCCAATTGGCAATCCTATGATCAGGAACGTTTAGGATATTTATACGAAAGAATGGTCTCCTGAATCTAACTTCTTTAGATTGCATTCTCCCAATCACATATTCTTTGGACTTATCGTTTAAGCATATAACATGTATATGAGAGGACTCAAACAATAACCTTTTGCCCTTTATATTTAAACTACATTAGTTTAACTTGTGAAATGTCCGTAAAGTATCATCATATGATTGGTTTTAGGGCACATTTCCAACATCCGCAACGTCATGCAATAATATGCATATCTATACTAACGCATATGCTAAAATGTAATACAATTGACATGGCATTTAAAAACATAAATCCAATTAAAACAATTTTGGGAAAATGTAAAGCATATATATGTGTGTATATATATATAGAAAACCAAAAGCCCACTCACCTAGAGTCCGTGCTACAACTCCTTAGCACGAATATCGAGGCGTCACGAACGATCGGTGCCTAGAACAATTATCAAACCACATCTCAGAATCCTTATCAATAGAAAAAATAACTTACTTTAAAACACATCCCTAAGGGCATTCTAGAATGATTTGAGACCCATTGACCAAAAGTCAACCGTTGGTCAAAGATCGACGGTAGGGTTTACAACATTACGTAACTCAATCTGGAAAATCCGGACATCGGATTTCCGATCCGTAACTTCCAAAGATCCACATCATGCTTCTAAAACATCATACTAAAGTTTCATTACGATCCAACGGGTGGATCTTCTCCAATTGCAAATTCAGGAGGAGGTCAACGTTTTATTTTATGAACTTACAATTCTAATTCGGGAAGATTCGAGTATCGGATTCCCGATCCGTAAGTTCCTATGCTCCTCAAATATTATGTACTATAATGTACTGAATTTTGGTGATGATCCAACAGTCGGATCGTCAATTACTATAATAATCCAGTGGCGGATCTTAATGGAAATACATTCAAACGACGAAAATTCTTCAATTGGACCTCACAAATGGAATCAGGGTATTCAATTTTAACCTAGGAAGGTCAAGGGATGTCTCGGCTCACGCGCCGCAGCAGGTGGTGGTTGGCCACCCCGACTTGCCGGAAAAATCAACTATTTCCAAAAATTACCAAATTTTTTAGACAAGTAGATCTCAGTAAAGGGAACAATTTTCATACC
Organism: Malus sylvestris; assembly: GCF_916048215.2. Lineage (NCBI taxonomy): Eukaryota > Viridiplantae > Streptophyta > Magnoliopsida > Rosales > Rosaceae > Malus > Malus sylvestris. The sequence continues at coordinate 28,032,760 of NC_062270.1, read as the reverse complement.
TGTGGCCAAGTCCAATTTGGCCGGGAAACACCTCAATTTAATGAAATCCTTTTGAAACCCTAGGTATGGGTGTGCTTTGATTCTCCTTTCTCGGTATTCCACCACCCCTACAACTGATTGGGCTTTGTTCCAAAGCTCAAGGGAAATCTAATGGTTGTGGAGATCGACGAGATTTCATTCAAAAATGGCGGATCACCGTCAATGATGCCGTCAGCATCGTGCTTCTTCTTTCACGAAATTGAACTCAAAGGCCTTCAAATTTAAGCTAAGATGGTAAATAGGGAGTTGTGGAATAGCTTTTGGGTGATGGAAGGGTAAATTTCGACTGAAAAATGGTGGAAATCAGTCGGAATCAAACTGGGTCACCGCCAGGTACACGAGTCGGCGGGTGAGCCCGTTTCCCCATTTTATTTCCTCTTTCCTTTCCCCTTTTTTTCCCTCTTTCTGATTCGTCCGTTCCTTTCTCTCTCTTCTCCTCATTCCTCCACTTCTCCCCTGTTCCTCCTTTATTTCCTATCTTCACCGCCCATCACCATTTTCTTTAATCTGGGCCACACACATTGCTCCATCAGATTTTGCTCCAAAAATCTAGGCATCTAGAAAATAAAAAATTTACAATTTTACCCTCGACTTCATTCGTTAATAACTCATTCGTTATAACTTCAAATTGCGTTCCGTTTGCGTCCACGGGTCCGTAACGATGAGTACTACGATGATATGTCAAGAAAATGAGTCTTACGTGACATGATACTGTAGCCAACAAAAGCCAACACTTTGCCTCAAAGGGCATTTTCGTAAATTCTCTTATTATAATTATAAAAATCATAATTTTTAGGGACGGGCTGTTACAATCTACCCCCTTAAGAAAATTTCGTTCCTGAAATTTAAAATAACTGAAAATTTAAAATTTCGTTCCTGAAATTCTCTTATTCAAATGACAGTTGCAATTTCGAGCCACACTTGAAAATTAACACCACAATCACCAAACTCAAATCTTACGTTCGTACCTTCACCAATACCTTGCAGAAATACTGCTCAATCCTCAAAACTGCTTGGAAGTCTAGTGAACTGGCAAGAAAATTATACTCCAATGGTTCCTGCTAGCATCAATATGAAACTGGCGCACGCATCCGCCGAGTCGACCTATCGTGAATTCCTCACTGATTGAGCGATAAACCATGTCGAGAAGGCTAAAAGAACATTCAAGAATTTGAGAGTCAAAACAAGTTCATCAAATTTAAAGTTGAAGCTATCTAGATTGATTGTCTGCCATCCCACTACAGAAACAACTTCCGAAATATTCAATCACCAATGGTAACGATCCATCCAACGGAGTAATTGAAGAATTAATGATCATAACTAGATTTCAATATCCAAGTAATTCTTCTAAATAGTCTACCTATCTTCAAAATACTACGAATTACAGTAGAGTAGACACGTACCCAAGGTTGACTAGAATGTCTTTCCAGCACAAGGGAGTGAATATGGAGTCACAGTTAAAAATATTGATCGAAATGCCAAAAAATTTGATAAATTCAAGAATGGGTAATTTTACCAAGTGGTCTAAAATATAGTTGATCTGGACCAATGAAAAATGGTTTGACTTGTCAAATCGATCTATAAACATCGAAACATCATCATAATCTCCACATGTACAAGATACCTCGTACCAGGAGCTTGTGGGGATATTTCCCATTTGCATTTAGATACAAAAAGTGATTATAATCATTCAAACGATTTCTTGATGGGTTAGAGGTAACGTCATATCCATACTCGTGAACTTCAACTGGAATGGGATAAGGAAGACTAAAAGTGTTTAGGGGTAGAAACAATTCTTACTACGGTGCTTAATAATTACGTTTGCACAACCGGGATGATCCACGATAGTGCAATCATAGACGTTAATTTAGTTCTTCCAATGCTGCTGTTTGAAACTTAGCTCTTTCCAAAAGTAAGTGAAATTAGGAAGTTCTAAGGTTAATAAAGATTTTGGACATATTTCTCCGCAAAGAAGTACCAATCGATTTTCAAATGAAAATGACAACTGTTGACTCTAGGTCATATATATGATGATTCATTTTGAACGGTTCTACCGTCGGGAAATGTAAACGATACTCCATCATACTACTTCTACACGATTGAAATATCCAAGGAACATGTCATCATGGATTTCCAAAATGATCAACGTCATCGAAAAGTGTAAAGCGATGGTGAGGTGAAAACAACAGATTGGTTGTCAGAAACTTTATCCATAATCAACACCCCAAGCTTAACTAACTTTCCTTGGCCGATAAGTGAGGAAAAACACTATAGCCAAAAATCGCTAACCAATTGTCGATAAACTCGACAAGACTAAGGATATCTGAAATCTCACCACACTTTGTGAAAATTTGAACCTTCTTCCTCTAGACTTTTTTTTTTTTTTTGGAAAAGGAAAGAATATCATCTACGAAGATCACGTCTCCCGAGATAAGTATCAATCTAAACAAAACAAATGTTTGAGAAATTTGGCTCCACTGTTGAGGCAAATGAGAAAGTCGTTGGAATGATGTCTACAAAGTAGGCAGGTTATGGAAGAAAACTCGAGTTACAAAGGATGGGCTGGCTAGATCATTAACTCGAAGTAGGGGATAACGGCTTTTAATCGTCAACCCGAGGAAGTTACTAAAATTTAGATATGATCATAAGGTTCGAAGTTCCCAAGATAAGGGGCTTGGTTGAATAAATTCCTAATTGGTAAGCTTTAGTAACTAAGTTATTCCAAACAGTAGGAGTTGCTCAAAAGGATGCAAGGAAATTAGTGTAGTATGAGAAAGTGAATCGACGATAATATCTCAGGTAAGACTTAGGAATATGATGTCTGAATGTGCATCCTCAAAACGTACCATAGTACTTCCTTTCACTATGCTACATGCTACATGCTAATTGGAAAGATGTTAATCGAAGAAGTTATGTTTACCTAGATAAGTGATAAGGTAAAATAACTATGAGTTTACTGTCCTAATACAAAGCTTGCTCTTACTTTCCGAGATTTAGTTTCTTCGGCTCCAACAGTCACTTTTAATCAGCCTATTAGTTGCGCGCTAATTAAAAATTTTATGATATTTGATATTGTTCGTTACCCTGAAACTGTGAACCGACATTCTGTATAAAGGTATCACTCCCAGATACCAGCACCTGTGTCCGGTATCAGAAATCATGTCGTTTGAATAGTAGTTGACAGTTCCTGGATATAGGCTGATTACAAACTAGAGTCCACTCGGGTGGGTGGTTTTGGACGACTGATAAGGAATTGGTCCTGTGAGGTGGTTTCATAATTCTAAGGGAAATACTCATTACCACAGAGATTTTATATTAATCATAGGTATAACAACTTGTACTTCGGTGCCTATATTCATCGAAATGACGAGTACATCACCAAAAGAAATTCAAAAACTAGTATTGGTTAGGATGTCCCAAAGCCGGAAAGAGGAATTTACTAATAATTTACTTTAGAACGGGCTTAAACGGAAGTCGATCTTCCCCCTAAAGATCCAGAATAATCATTAGTGTGTATGAAAGATTAATGCTATCAGGGATCAAAAGTGACTATCCCCCAGATGTATCTTTCATCGAGTGCTACCACTTTAGCACCAGGTTGTCATTCCAGACAATTTTGGAATCTTGATGAAGTAACTTCATAGGAACCCTAATAGATGATATGCTAACGGTTACTGCCAAGGAATCAAAATCAGTTCTAGTTTCCTATCTAAAAAAGGTTGATTGTAATGGCATGAAAATAATGATGGGATTGATTTATAGATCCCTAGTGATACACCGTTCGATACATTAGCCTTTTTTTAGGGCCATCAACTTATCTCAAATCTACATCTTTCCTTGGCAGAGGAATTCTTCACTTATAATTTAGAGGCGTTCGCCAAAATAATTTTCTAAAATGTTGACAAGTCGACAAAACTGCCCAAAACTTAGGAAAAGCTAACACATTTTTCGTATTCGATGAGGTGGCAAGATTCGAGCATTAGGCTCAAGAACTAAAAATGCTTACATCACGCATGTGATGAATGCAATACTGCCCAACTAATGCTTTGATACCAAACTAACACACCCCGACCCAGAATGTCTATTAGAACTCCGAATCGAGCTGTGCTGGCCGACACCTGAAAGGTGACGAAGCCATAAAGTATAGTGATGTGGAAAATGTGAATAAATTAAAACCTATAAGTGTCTAAAGACAAGAGTGCCCTGTGAGCGGGAATGAACCCATTTCACACGCAATGTCAGAGCATAAGTAAAGTACAGTAATGTGTATAAGGATCATACCCTTAGAGGTAGCCACTTCTACTGAGATTCACCAAGAATCCTCGTTAATACAAACTTTCAGCAGCTAAAACCTGGAGGGGCGAAAAACAGAAAACGTGAGTGGGCAAAAACAAAGCTTTTTGAAACCATTTCTCTTTCCAAAAATAATAACCCATCACCATAAAACCTGTATAATTTCCCAAAAAATAGTAAGACATACGTATATGGAAATCATGCTCGAGAGTAGTGAAAACCAAGTATATGTCATGTCAAGTATCTCAGCAGAAATGAGTAAGCCAGGTGAAATAAATCAATGTAAACTGATATGTCAGCTGAAGTCACCTAACGTGACCTGTATGGCTAAGCCTATAGCTCATCTACCAATTCTTTCACATGAGTCAGAACCACCTAATTTGGTCCGTACGATAGGCTGGATGTAAATACATACGCTCAAGTGCTACAATCACGTGAAGGCTTTGCGAAGTATCTCAAGTCACCTATGAGTCGGAACCACCTAATGTGGTATGTACGACAGGTTGGCACCTACCTTAGATCCAAGGTGAGCATGTGGTGCAGGAGGTGAATGATCACGAGAAGGTTAGGCCTTGGCCTCGGGCGGAGCACTAACACCGAGGTGCAGGATAATGAGCACTAAATACATCTAAACATAACCATACACACTGCAATCACTATCATCAATATGTGCTCACCTGAAACTTACCTGGGAGTTCGCAGCGTCATGCAATAATATGCATAGCTATACTAACGCATATGCTAAAATGTAATGCAATTGACATGGCATTTAAAAATGTAAATCCATTTAAAACAATTTCTGGGAAAATGTGAAGCATATATACGTATATATATAGAAAACCAAAAGCCCACTTACTTGGAGTTCGCGCTACAACTCCTTAGCATGAATATCGAGGCGTCACGAACGATTGGCGCCTAGAACAATTATCAAACCACATCTCAGAATCTTTATCAACAGAACACGTAACTTACGTTAAAACACATCCCTAAGGGCGTTCTAGAATGATTTGAGACCCATTGACGAAAAGTCAATCATCGGTCAAAGATCAACGGTAAGGTCTACAACACTACGTAACTCGATCTGGAAAATCTGCACCTCGAATTTCAGATCCATAACTTCCAAAGATCTACATTATGCTTCTAAAACATCATACTAAAGTTCCATTATGATCCAACGGGTGGATCTCCTCCAATTGCAAATTCAAGAGTCGGTCAACGTTTTATTTTATGAACTTACAATTCTAATTCGGGAAGATCCAGCATCGGATTCCCAATCTGTAAGTTCCTATGCTCCTCAAATATTATGTACTATAATGTATTAAATTTTGGGGACAATCCAACCGTTGGATCGTCAATTGCTATAATAATCCAGTAGCGGACCTTAATGGAATTACGTTCAAACGACGGAATCAGGGTATTAAAATTGGACCTCACAAATGGAATCAGGGTATTCAAATTTAACCTAGGTAGGTCAGGGGACGTCTCAGCCCACGTGCCCAAAAATCAACTATTTCAAAAAATTACCAAATTTTACAAACAAGTAGATTTTAGTAAGGGGAACAATATTCATACCTGTGGCCAAGTCCAATTTGGCCGGGAAGCACCTCAATTTCATGAAAACCTGTCGGAATCCTAGGTTTGGGTATGCTTTGATTCTCCTTCCTTGGTGTTCCACCGCCTCTACAATTGATCGAGCATTGTTCCAGAGCTCAAGGGCAATCTAATGGTGGTGGAGATCGACGGGATTTCATTCAAAAATGGCGAATCGCCGTCAATGATGTCGTCGACATCGTGTTTCATCTTTCACGAAATTGAACTCAAAGGCCCTCAAATTTGAGGTAAGATGGTAGATAGGGAGTTGTGGAATAGATTTTGGGTCGGTGGTAAGCCTGTTTCCCCCTTTCCTTCCTCTCTCATTTCCCCTATTTTCCCTCTTTCTGATTCGTCAGTTCCTTTCTCTATCCTCTCCTAAGTCCTTCACTTTTCTCCCTTGTTCCTTCTTTATTTCCTATCTTCACCGCCCATCACCATTTTCTTGAATCTGGGCCACACACGTGGCTCCATTAGATTTTGCTTCAAAAATCTGGAGCATTCTAGAAAATAATAAATTTACAATTATGCCCTTGACTTCATTCGTTAATAACTCCAAATCAAGTTCCGTTTGTGTCCACGCGTCCATAGCGATGAGTACTACGAGGATATGCCAAGAAAACGAGTCTTACGTGACACGACACGACAGTCAACAAAAGTCAACACTTTACCTTGAAGGGCATTTTCATAAATTCTCTTATTACAATTATAAAAATCATAATTTTTAAGGATGGGCTGTACATGCACCAAAAGATAGAAGTCCTGAAACACTAGCGTTGGAACCATAATTAGTATTATTATGCACATTCAAATATATAATACATGCAATTGTATAAATGTACTGAAAATTTGGGGGCCCTTATGAATCTGGGGTCGTGTGCGATGGCACCTTTTGCACACCCTCAAGGCCGGCTCTGCTTGAGGGTAATTTTGGAGCTACATTATTACATGTAACTAGTAACTTACATATAATAATATGTAGGAATGATATCTACCTTTCTCATTTGCCTTTTCTTATTTATCTTCCCAACTCATTAATTGACATGTATATTCCATTAACAATTAAACTATATAATTAATACCTTAGAATCATAAATTCTAATTTTCCACCCTCAAAGCATGAATTATAATTTATTAGTGGAATACAAATGATAAGTAATTAATTAGTGAGAAATGTAGATACGGAACAAATGGGGAGGTAGCTAGCATTCCTCTTGAAATAAAGTAACATTCATATATTTCATAGGTTACATATATTGGGCAGACTATTATTATTTATTATTAGCATCATCATTATTATTATGTGAAAAATAATTTACTTATATTTATATGTAAAAATAGGTAAATTAGTTTTGAATCAAATAGCAAGAAGAAATTTTGTAGGTATATTATTTTGTATGTATGAGTACATATATTAGGAGCATTTTATTGTTATCAATTATATATTTGTTTGTGTAAAATAATTTACCTATATTAATATGTAAAATATTGGTAAATTAACTTTGGATATAATAACATTTATATATACAGAGAGCTTAAGGGGAGGGATCCCCATTTTTTGAAAAAAATGGGGATTAGGTGTGGGGCCCACTTCACATCAAATTTCAACGATCTGAACCGTCTATTTTGTTAGTCTCGATTTATAGATCATCCTTGCAAAAATTGAATTCAATCCGAAACCATTTGCCTATTTAATTATCAATATCAAATTTCATATTTTCTTATATAACAAAGTATTCGTTCATTTCCTTGAACCCAATTAGATATCTTAAACATTTCCAATTTAGCTAATATTTTGCAAGGATAATCTATGAATCGAGACTAACAAAATAGACGGTTCGGATCGTTGAAATTAGATATGAAGTGGGCCCCACACCTAATCCCCATTTTTTGAAAAAAATGGGGATCCCTCCCCTTAAGCTCTCTGTTTATATATATATATATATATATATATATATATATATATATATATATTGTAGGTAAATTATTTTGCATGTTTTTTTTGCTAAAAAAGGAAATCCATTCAAATAAAAAAACCTCTTGTACAGCCAGTTCCAATGCAATTAAATAACAAGGCATCATATACCTTATTTGGAATACAGTACTACCAAATATGTAAGTTTTGCACATTGTTCCCATAACTAGCTAAAGCATTAGCAACAAAATTTGCTTCTCTGAAAGCATGAGACTATTTAATAAACTAAAAAAAAATGCTAGCCACTTGATCCTTAATAATTGATAAGTTGTAAGGAACTCCTCTCAAGCCTTGCACATAGTTAATCTTCCTCCACTAAGATGCACATCAAACCTTTGCGTTTGTGCACATTTTAAAGCTTTCCTCAGTGTCATTGCTTCAGCCACCAGAATGGTATTATCTCCCAAATTAGAGCTCCAGCAACAATAGGTAGGCCTTGATCATTCCTTATACCAAACTTGCTACCGCACTGTTATGGACAATAGATCCATCAAAGTTAATTTTAACAAAAGATGAGGTCGAAGAAGACCATTTGATGTTTTCAGAGGTCATCATAGACTTATGTTATTGTCCGCAACATTTGGTTTAAAAAAGGATAAACCTATGCTAGTCATAAGGGCAATTGCTCGAGCAGGATTTTGTTGTAAATGTTTGAAAACAAAATCATTTTTATCATATTTTAGATTTGCCAACAATTTAACAAAATTTTACTTAAACCGAAAAGTTCAACATTATTTACATATCTCAAAGTTTTCAACCAATGTATAATATTAACATAAGAAATACAAGAATCATTAAAAAGATTTTCTGGAGTTAGCCCCCATACCTATTTTGCGAACTTAGAGTGCAAAAAAAGATGGTTTTGATCTTCTTCAACCATTCCACAGAAAGGACATTTCATATCAATATCTATGATAAATTTACTTACACGTTTTCTTGTTTGAAGTCTACGCTTGATTAGTAACCAACTAAATATTTTTAACTTTTGGGGGAATATTTAGTTTCCACGTCTTGGTTAAAATCTTTGTCTCACATAATCTTGCTGAATGTCATTTTGAATCCATGTAGTTGACTTAATCGTGAACATACCATTAGCATTAGCTCTCCAAACAAAATTGTCATGAGTTTTTAGTAAAGGAATATGAATACTATAGATTTTCCTTGCTATATTAAAATCCACAACCTGATTAAGTTTGGTCATATCCTAGCAATTATTAACAATAAAATCTCCAACATTAATGTTTCAATTCAGTGAAGACCTTTCGTTTTCAGGGATTAAGTAGAAAAGTGGGTAAGAAAAAACTCATTGATGGGTCCAGAACAAAGTGTCCCTACCATCACCAACAATCCATCTCATCTTCTTACATATTATGTTTTTGCAACGAACTATACCTTTCCAGGCCAAAGAAGGATTTTGTTTTACTTTATAGCCAAGGAAAATTTCCTTTCTTAGATAATTTTTTTTCCTTGCAATCTGAACACACTAGTTATCATTTTTTGTTAAAGTTTTTCATCTTAACTTGGCTAAACAAGCATCATTAAAATGCTCCAATATCCTTATCCTTAATCCCCCAGTCTCCTTAGAGGAGCAAACTTTATTCCAGGCAACTAGATTCCCTTCTTTATTTTATTTTTTATTTTCCCCAAAAGAAATCCCTCCATTCTTTATTCAATTTTGTAGTTAAACTACTTGGACACTTAAAACAAGACATTACATGATTTGGCATACTAGTGTTGTTTTACTTAACTAGTGTACATCTGCCAGCCTTAGAGAAAGTACCAACTAGCTAACTTTTGTTTAACCTTTCTTATTAATTCACTCTCAGAGCATCAACATTATCCTAAATAGACAAAGTCGGGTCATTGGCCAAGCAACACTGCTGCACCAACGCACACGGCGGCCGGCGACCAAAGTTTAATTGCTAGATACGATCATCACCGATTTGGCTTAAAATTTACCATGAAATAGAACATAAGGAGTGTACCAAGTCCAATGACAACCTTACTTACTCGTCTCTAAAGAGTTTGTAGGAGTACAAGAGATAGAAGCGGGGCATGAAAAAAGGAATTCCTTCAAAATAAGTGTTGTGATGGCCCTAAGTTGAAGGATTACTATCTTAGACAATAGCAGTTGTTCTTTAACTTCTTCCATTGTCTGGTTGTAACGTTACGTCTTATCCATGCCTTGTCATCACATTCCACCATGCTTTAGTCCCATCCATCATGGATGATTCTTCACTTTCAAATCTTTGAGGATTTGGTGGAGGATTTGTCTTTTTTTTATCTCCATGTTGTGTCAGCAAAGAATAGAGTTACAGGTGTTGCCATCAACACATTGTTTTCTAAACAGGAGTTGATGCTGCGGTTGATACTAAGAGTCCAACTTGTACAGCTAGACCATTATTCATCACCAAGTTCTAAGCAGTCTTCATAATCTTCCCATGATTCATGATCATCCTAATATAAGAGTTCTTGTTCATGATGCCATGTGTGTAATTGTGGAAAGCTTTTTGGAGATGTACAAGCTCAATTTCTTGAAAAGGTTGTACATCCAAAAATTTTGGATAAGAGGTTTACAAGAGCTACAAATCATAGACTTGCCAACATTTTATGGGTTCATTCTTGCAAATGCTACTGGATAGAACAGCACGCTCCAAGAACTTGAAAGGATGAGAAGATGGACCAGAAGGTTCTGGATTCCAATCAAGCTCACAATGATAATTTGGTACAACTCCTGACTGAGATTCTTGCGACTCTGAAGCAACAGTCTTAGTTGCCGTTCTTTCTGCCATGACTCCTACCAACACTGGATACCTCAACAGGATTTACACCAATGCGACCACGACTAGAAAGACTCGAAACAACTCGTCGGGACTTATAACACCAACCCTTTGCTACTGCTCTTGTGTTTACCTGCTTCCTAAGGGTACTTAAAGGTTTAAGGAGACTCTTGGAAAGAACTTTATTGAGATTCGGTTATTATAAATAAAATCAGGCTTATGCTGCAACTGTGGAGCATGCTAAGAATCAAAGTAACAAGAAATACACAAACTTTGAAAGATCAAGAAGCTTGAGCCACCTACAAGAGGTTTGGCTTTGATACCAAATAAGGATCTAAGCTCTACCTAAGCTTTACTCTAAGGATCTCTACTTTTTAGGATGACTCAAATTAGAATATAGAATAAAGATTCAACCACGGAAGCTTTACATAAACAAGTATTCTTTATTGATATTTCATCCAAGTCGTATACAACTCTTGGTAACCAACTCTGAGGAATACAAAGCATACACATACCTATTTATAGGCCTGGAAGGAAGTCTCCCAAACCTCACCTAGAAAAATCAGGAGACAAAAGACATCCTCCTCTTTTGTCATTTTCTTACAATAATAGGAAGGAATCTTACTTTATGCACACTCAACTTTACATTACACCAAACATTATTCCTTACTTTACAACACATCAAACACTATTCTACAATTCCTAATTTTTTGTTGTCAAGTTACGCCATGTCCATGCCTCACATTCACTAGGAATCTTCAATGGAGGAAGTTCCTTGCACCACTGCTTAAGTTATTTGACAACTTGTGGTGGCCAGCTTTCAACATTATTTCTCAAATGTTTTGGAAGTTTTCCTATCAGCTTTGACAACCCTGGGATATGACTTGAAGCATAATTGATTATGCGCTTTCAAAATTATTTCTTAAATGTTTTGAATTTTTCCTATCAGCTTAAACAACCTTGGGATATGGTTTGAAGCATAATTGATTATGCTCTTGGGGATAGATTTCCTATGACTTTCAAAAGTCTTTTCCTTCACACCCCTTCGATTTCAAATAGGTGATGCTACTCTTCCTCTTGATAACCAACTCTAAGAAATACAAAGAATACACACACCTATTTATAGGCCTGGAAGGAAGTCTCCCCAACCTCACTTGTCTCCCCAACCTCACTTAGAAAAATCAGGAGACAAGAGGCATCATCCTTTTTTGTCCCTTCCTTACAATAATAGAAATGAATCTTTCTTTATGTCACACTCAACTTTACTTTACATTACATCATACACTATTCCTTCTTTACAACATATCTCAGAGTATTCTAAGATTCCCGCTGTCTGATTGTCATATTAGGTCTTAGGCTGGTTGTCCATTATTACCATTTTCAGGTTGTACAACAATTAATAATTTTCCAGGAAACCAAAATGAATACATAAATATGTGTAGACATCAAAATTTTGATGAAATAAATGTTGATCAATAATTAAAATTTCAACGTTCACGTGTCACATAAATTTTACACATAGCATGTGACTCAACGAAAAATCGAGAATCATCAGAAAAGTCATCAAACATGACACGTGTCAACACTTGGCAGAAATGATTTATTTCATCTGATTATTTAAATCCAAAAATCAAGTTTTGAAATTCTATAAATAGGAAGCCAAGGCATTCATTTTAAAAATACCAATTTATAACCAATTCAGATCACACCAAAACCTTGAAGCTTTGAAACTCCAAAGCTCCCAAGCAAATCCCGAAGGATCAAGAAAGCTCTCTTCGTTCTTCATCAAATCCTTCTTCAAGATCAAGCCCCGACGGCCCTTGAAAAACTTCCACCAATTCAAGATCAAGCTCCAACGGCCCTTGAAGAAAGTGTTCATCGTTCATCATCTGTTCATCCTAAGATCAAGCCCCAACGGCCCTTTGGATCAACAACATCAACAAATCCACACATCCAACTATTCATCAATATCAAGCCCAAAAGCCCTTGAAGAAATCCACACAACCATTCTTCAAGATCAAGCCCAAAAGCCCTTGAAGATCCGTCCATCCATCAACCTTCAAGATCAAGCCCAAAGGCCCTTGAAGAAACTTCCCCCAACCTTCAAGATCAAGCCCTAACGGCCCTTTAAGAAACTTCCAACCGTTCATCCAAGATCAAGCCTCGACGGCGCTTGAATCAATTGCACATCCACAAATCAACACCTTACGGAAATCGAATCAGAGGATCAAACTATAAAGAGATTGTAACCCCAAATCATTAATACAAAATATTATTTTGTACACGTGTTCTTGTCTCGTTTGTTTCAGGAATTTCCATGTTTACAATATGTTACCAAATTTTCATGTTATTAGTTGTTGAAAATGTACGACTAAAATAACAGTTCCACGAGAAAACAAAAAAACTAAACTCAAAAGATTTATTTCAGTATCCAACTGTTGAGAACATGCATATATGAATCTTTTTGGATGGACACTTTATGAGAACGTTCTAGAATTGACATATGATTTGTATATCTGTGTAGGATTGATATCCTTTTAAGCAAATACACTTCCATCATACATGTTCCTACACATTTTTCATATATGTTACACCAAAAACAATGTAAAAAATCACAAAAATGTCCAAAATAAAAAAATAAAATCAAACGATCACACCCTATTCCTCCACATATTCACACTTTCAGTAGAAACAAAAAAAAAAATCACATCAAATTTCAAATTAATCAACTCAATTGCACGCGTACCTTCACCACCATACGATGAAACATCAGCTCCTTGAACGAAACACAAATATCACGAACACAAATCATGAATTAGGGTTTGAATCCACACCTCCTTAGTTGAAACCTTAACGTAATTCTCCAATTTTCGAAATCAATTTCGATATTCTGAAAATTTTCACTTTTTCTTAACTATACGAGATGGGACAAAGAGCTAGGATTTCTTGGATATCGCAATAGTAAGAGTTTCAATCGAAAAATGACCAAAAAATTAAAAAAATGGAAAGAAAAAAAAACTAATCCTTTGTGCGACAGAGAGAGTTCGAGAAAGGCCGGAGAGGTTTTGGACCTCTTGCGAGAGTTTTCATCAAATTAGAAGGGGATTGAATTGTTGGTTTTGGTCACAGAAGGTGAGAGTTGTTGAAAAAAGGGAAGAACATCAGACGTACTGGACAAGATTTTGCGTCCACGTAACCCAAATGTGTCCCACAGGGGCATTTTATTAATTTTACTTTACATGATGAAAATTGAAAAAGTAATGAAAGAGTGAAACAGGGACAAAATGATCAAAGCACCATTGATGAAGACCACAATGTTTTTAAGCTGAGTTTTAGTATACTTATAATATGATGGCCTTTTAATTGCCTCTTCCAATCCCTTAACTAGGTTTGTTTAACGATATATAAGATTTATGGACTTTTAGATCCAAGTCCAAAAACATAGATGGTGTTTAGGAGTGAGTCCAGTTATTTAATTACATGGTTTTATTCTTTTATACTCATTTTATATTTTCTAAAAATATTAAAAATCAATTAAAATCTTCTAATATTATGCATTTTCCAACTCCAAAAAATCTAATTAATATCTGATGACAAAAAAAAACTAATATACTAACATAAATCTATCTGCAAAACATTCTACACTAACTCCAGTGACAAATATATGAATGTATGTTATACCTAGAAGCGAGATATGAAACCTAACTGAAAGGTAGAAAAAACATAATATACAGACAAGTAAGACACATTAATTTGCATGTGATAGGTTGATTATAAAAAATAATTTGTCATATAGGTAGATAAATATAATTAACTTGTTGTGGAGCCAAAAATAATCACAAGGCGACACATGGATTTTTTGATAAAAAGACAAAATTATCCTTGAGGCATACCGAGATTCCTACACGCGAGCAGCATGCATTCATCACTCAACCAAGTCAAAAATGCCCAAAATAGGTAAACAATTCAAAACCTATCTCATCCATCCTCATCCAATCCTCTCCACAAGGTAACTCACCAAATCTTCCCCTTTTTATTGTATTGATTTGCTAATCAATTAGGTAATTGTTCCATTAATTAGCTAATAGATTAGATAATTATTCCATAACTCCCAAATTATTTCTTTCAAATGATGTTAATTAGTCCATTAATGGATTTATTACCTAATTAATCTATTAATGGCTAATTAACCACAAATTACACCCAAAAAAATACCCCAAATAGCCGTTCCCTATTCTCCTAATAGGGCCAGCCATATCTCTATAAATAGCTCTCCATTCTCTCCAAAAACTACTCTCAACTCTCTTGCTAAAATTCTCAAACATTTTCTCTCTAAATTCTAACTTTAACATCGAAGGTTCTTCGGTCGAAGTCCCTCCCCCCCTCATTCATCGTGGGCGCACGAGGCTTTTGGTTGATGTGAAAATTAACTTAACACACAAATTAAACTCTCTTGTTGTCAAATTGTAGTATAAATGCAAGTAGGGATCGTTCTAAACCAGGGATTAGGAAGGCTTGCTAAAACCTCTAAACTGACTTAAAAACATATAAACAAAGTTAAAAACACTAAACTAGACTCAAAGAACTTAAAACAAACTCAAAGGACTCAAAACAAGCTAAAAACGCTCAAATCTGCCTAAAAACACAAACTGGGCAGATTTGGACTCTAACACACTTTTGGGACACCTAAAAACACAAATCAAAACAGATTTTGACTAATAAAACACTTTAAAGTAAAGGGGGTTTTGGTTTTGACGAATTTGAAAACAAAACAAGTAAATTAAAGAACTAATGAAATATGCACGAATTTGAGTAAATTGAATGGATGGAAGGCTAACTAGGAGGTTCTTCTCCACACATGACATACTTGCACATAAACCAATTTTCAGTTGTTCTTTCGATCAATCATGAAACTCAACACCCCAGGTTAATTAAGTCCGCTTAAATTAACCTTCAAGTTCTCCTTAAGTTATTGAATTGGATGGGAAAGCGCATACAACAATTCAAGCATTCTTCAAAAGTTCTTTACGTGAACAGCACAATAAAGATACAATCAAAGATCATTAAGCATTATGAAAACTATAAGTATTGACGAGGCATTCGTTACTATGATGAGCATGAAACTCTTGCCAAGAATTTATTTAACGCGATAGTTTATAAGCGACCTCCACTGCTTGTGAATATAAGTTTGTAACTATCAGGTGAAACTCCCTTATACTCTAGCATCATATTCATGCATGCAAACTAAGTGTCCACTCTTAATAAACATACATGAATAAGTTATCAATCAAGCAGTTAAACAAATTGAATTCACAACTTATGAAATCACAACTGAAGGTAATCAAATCATATTGCAAGCATGAACATGGTATCGAATTCCCCCTAGCTAAGGGGGGTTTAGTTCCTCATACTCACAAAGCAAAGATAAACAAATTTAGACATTGAAAACAAAAGAATGAAAACACCTAAAAACGCTCCAACAATCCAACTTGAATGTCAAACACGTCCAAGGGTTCTCCTTCTTCTCTTTGTTACGGCACAAGGTGTGGTTTGATGGATGAGTGGTAAATTATGGTGGTGGATGGATATAGGTGAGTTATGGTGAAGGGTGGATGGGTGGATTGTGTTCTATTTTTGGTTGGATGCGTGCCACGGCAAGGGAATGGAATTGTATGTGTTTGTGGGATGTGGGAATATATGGATGAATGTAAGGTCTTTTTGAATGGATCTCTAGTTATGGTGAAGGGTGGATGTATTTATAGGCTAGGGAGAGGAGTGTATGGAGTTGTAATGAGTGGATGTAATGGGTGTAGTGGGTGAGTGTTGTTGGGTGGTTGAAATGAGTGGATGTAGTGGTAGGTGAATGTGTTGGGTGGTTGTAATGAATGGATGTAGTGGTAGGTGAATGTGTTGGGTGGAATGAGTGGATGTAGTGGTAGGTGAATGGAAGTGTTGGGTGAAATGAGTGGATGTAGTGGTAGGTGAATGTGTTGGATGATTGTAATGAGTGGATGTAGTGGTAGGTGAATGTGTTGGGTGAAATGAGTGTGCTAAAATGGTTATTTATAGGGAGAGGATGATGCACAAACTTCAAATTTCGTCCATTCCTTTTGCTCCAAGCATATGCTATCCATTCCATGCCCAAAAATGCTCAAAAATGCTCCAAAATGCACTTCTTTGCCACATTAACCCTTTGGATCTACAAACACACAAAAATAGCTTAAAATACTAAAATAACTACGAACTAACAACATAAATGCCAAGAAACAAGCTAACTAAGTCGCATAAATATACTCCTATTAAATTCTCCCACACTTAGCTTTTACTAGTCCTCGAGCAAAACAAAACAAACAAAACAAAACAAAACAAAACAAAACACAACCTAGACCTTCCAACAATTGCCTCAGGGATTTTTAATGAAACATGACATGTAAAAAATCATCATTCCCATAGATTTTGGTCATCCTTACACTTGAGCACATACTTATAGTCAACACTTACTAGTTCACAATTAATCAATTAAAACGATGTTTTGAATGTAGTAACATGCCTTAGAGAATTTACTCAATTTCTTACAAGATACTCTCTATTTTCACACACATTTTCTAACTACACACCCTACACTAGTTATATGTGAGAAGATTGATGTAAACATGAAAACGAACACTCACATATATGTATAACAAAGAGGGCAATTTTCTGGAGTTATTCAGCATGTTTAGATATGATCTCATGAATGGAACGCTACTACTTAGATGCGAGAATCGGTGACACCATATGCTCATACCAATTCCAAACTCCACATATTGAAACACATAACACTCAAGATGAAGTTAAGGGTTGTAATGGGACTTGGGGGTAATGGCTAACAAAGAAAGGATAGGGATAACAAACGTTCTTAAGCGATAGCAAGCAAAGTAATGGAATCGACACTTGGAATTTACTTTAGAATGCAAAAATCAACTTTTAAACACAAAGGGAAGATTCATGCAACACTTAGGGTCGAATTCAATGCTTTGGACCATTTCTTCAACAAACAACACTTTAGAGCTCTTTCTTATATATTTTTCAACTCTTTTCACAACTTCTCTTCTTTTCATTCCATTTTCCACGAATTTTTCTTTTTCTTTTTCTTTTCTACCCGTGCCTTATGAAGGACTTTGGCATACACATACACACAAGAATCACTTCCCCCACACTTGTTTGTTTGCAAGAGTTCAACAAAAGGAATTCCTTCTAAATTATGCTTTACTATGCTTCAAGAACAAGGGTATGGATGGTCCTAATCTAGGCTAGGTGATGATAGTGTGGGTAACAAAGAACATAGGCTACACAAGGCTCAACGGGATTAAACTTAAACACATAATGAACGGGATAGGCTTTTTGGCTTTTGGCTCACTAAACAACTTCATCTTGAATATGTGTTATGCAAATCAATAACATGCTTTGAATGAAATAGGCATGAGACTTAGCATTTGGAACTAAATGATGAAACGTCTTCTAAGTAACAACTAAGCAAAGAATAATGAGATCATGCAACGACTTTAGAAAACAATGATGCACAGATTATTAACTCTCCAAATAAACATTTAGGCTCAAGTCTCACAAGGTTGTAGCGTACATTTGAGTTCCTTCTTTCAAGCATGTTACAAAACTGATTTTTCCTTTATGATTGCATGTGAATTCATAAATTATAACCACAACCAAGCATACACCAAAGAGTAAATCAAATTTTCATCCATGTTTATAACTCTCTTTAACAGTCATGTAATTAAAAACCAAATCCTCATCATTGTGTTGGAAGGTACCATAAGACACAAATAAACATACAAAAACAACTCTTTTTGGGTTTTTCAAAACAATTTTTCAAATTTTTATGAGATTTTTTTATTTTTATGTCAAAACTGAAACACTCCAAAACAGCTTAAAAACACTTAAAACAGCAAGGAACAACACTAGAAGTAATGGGTGATAAACTCCTACGAATTTCATGCAAAACAATGGTTACCCCCCCCCCCCACACTTAAATCAAACATTGTCCTCAATGTTTCAAGCATAAACTCACACAAAAACAAGCAAATAAACAAACAACGAATAAACATGACAAGTATAGCAAAGTAAAAAAAAAAACCAGACAGAGTAGAGTTTAAGAACGCAAATCTGGTTTTGGAGATAGATGATCTTGTTGACTTTCCACAGCTTTGATCTCGAACTGGTTTGGAATTCTGAGTAAGGAATATCAGAGTTCGTTGGTTTCAAATCAGACTCATTCTGCTGGGTTGATTTGATTGTGCAGTCTGCATTCTTCTCTGCTTGTTTCTTCTGCACGGCAGGCAGGCACGAGGTAGAGGTCTTGGTCTATTTCTTTCTTCAATCTTTCCAAGTGCCCACCTCTTGCTTTCTTTCTCATTGTCCCTAGCTGAGGATGAATTGGCAAATTGTCTCCACATGCTTCGAGGTATCATTTTCACTTCCCTTATCTGTTCCCCAGGCAGATGTGGTAGACGAAGAGGAAGCATAAAATGATGAAGATGAGTACTCGAGAGCAAGGCTAGGTAAGCAATCAGGAAGGGGTTCCAGGCAGTTGATTCCAAATCGGAAGATTGATACCAAGTTGTTGGCTGATTGCTCTCTTTCTCCTTGTCCCAAAACAACGACAAGGAGAAGGACATGGAGAAAGCATGATATGAGATGCTCTTGCTTTCAACCTTCATGATATGAAATACTTTTGCTTTGGATGAGTTGTTTGCAGAGGTACCCCAAGGAATAAGGAACACTGAGTGACTTGAGAGGGTTTATTGGAAAGGCATTCTTGGAGAAGAATAAGGGTTATGTATGTCTGCCTTGCAATGAAGGGTGAAGGGTGACATTTATAGGAATTAATAACCGGTACTATTCTTTCACTCTTGTCAGCAACCGTTGGATGATTTAATAGTAAACTTCACGTGCTTTCTACTTTACAAGAGATCTTCGACAGATTGCCCGTAATTTCCGCAAGGCTGAGTGTGCATGTGACAGGCGCTGACATGTCTGGAAAAACAAATGCCTCTTCGATATCTGGAATCGACGCTTTGACAAACTGCCCGTGATTTCCGCAAAGCTGACTCTGCATGTGACAGATGCTGACACGTCTGGAAAAGCGCTTCGACAAACTGCCCATGATTTCTGCAAAGCTGACTCTGCATGTGACAGATGCTGACACGTCTGGAAAAACAGATGCCTCTTCGATATCTGGAATCGGCGCTTTGACAAACTACCCGTGATTTTCGTAAAGCTGACTCTGCATGTGATAGATCCTGACACGTCTGGAAAAGCAGATGCCTCTCTGATTTCTGAGCCTGCCTCTTCGATCTTTGAAATCCCGTCAAGTGCAGAGGTTGCATGTGACAAATGTGGACAAATCTGGAAAAGAAGATTGGCCGTGGTTTCTGAGCAAGCCCAGCTTTTGAGAAAGCTTGTGCCTCTTTGATTTTTGAGTTGGCCTCTTCGATTTCTGAGCTCGCCTCTTCGATCTCTGAAATCCCATTGAGTGCTAATTTTTATAGAGGTACGCAGGACGTTCAAAGCACACTTGAATTTCTGCCTGTAGAAACTCCCTTCTTGCACTTCCACGATCTTGACTTGTCGGACCTCTACTTTCTTTAACACCTCTAAAAATGTCTGACCCTTCCGACCGTCGTTTTGACTTGAACCTTGGTGAAGAGGCAGTCCCGCCTTCTCCAGACAACATATGGCGTCCATCCTTCATATCCTCTACTGGTCCCCTTACCGTTGGGGATTCGGTGATGAAGAATGATATGACAGCTGCGGTGGTGGCTAGGAACCTTGTCACTCCCAAAGATAACAGACTACTTGCCAAACGGTCTGATGAGTTAGCTGTTAAGGATTCTCTGGCTCTCGGTGTGCAGTGCGCAGGTTCTGTGTCTAATATGGCCCAACGCCTATTTGCTTGAACCCGTCAAGTTGAATCATTGGCGGCTGAAGTGATGAGTCTCAAACAGGAGATTAGAGGGCTTAAGCATGATAATAAATAGTTACATAAGCTTGCACATAACTATGCTACAAACATGAAGAGGAAGATTGACCAGATGCAAGAATCTGATAGTCAGATTTTACTTGATCATCAGATGTTTGTGGGTTTGTTCCAACAACATTTGCCTTCGTCTTCTGGGGCTATACCGCGTAATGAAGCTCCAAATGATCAACCTCCGATGCCTCCTCCTTCTGGGGCTCCGCCGACTACTAAGGCTCTGCCGACTACTGAGACTTCTCCTAAGCAGCCTTTGTGAAGGCTCCCTCTTGTATTTTCTGCTTAATGTTCCTTTTTTTCATGAAAATGAATGTAAAAATACCTTGCATAATTGTCAATGTTTCAAAAATAAACCCACATGAAAAACAATTAAACAAGCAACAAATAAAAATGACAATCATGGCAAAATAAAACTGCAGAAAAGGGAAGGTTTTTAGAAATGCAAAATTGATTGTGGAGCAATTCAAAAATCTTCCTTATTTGAATACATGGGTTGTCTCCCAAGAAGCGCTTGCTTTAACGTCTTCCAGCCGGACGAAACTTCCTTCTAAACTTAGATAGGGCCCATAGCATGGAATTGATCCTTGAATGGAAGGTGATACTTGATGTGATCTGGCAATGGTTTAAATTTTAGTGGAGGTGCCTGAATCATCAAAATCAACAAGTTAGTATATAATAAAATCAAAGTTGGAGAATATGGCTTACTTGCTTGCTCCAACACAAACTCAATTACGAACACCACATCTTTGAAGGTTGCAAGGATATAGGACTTGGCTAGATCTGGTGTTTTGAGAGTTATGACTTGTCCCGTGTCATAAAATCCAACTTCTTTGGGAATTTTCAACTCAAATGTATCTTCTTTGATGAATTCTAGACATTCCCCATCCACTTCTTGCTTTTGATTCTTTGGAAAAGTTTCAAAGATGCCTTTCTCACCCTCTTCTTCCTTGGATTGCATGATCCTGCAAGGAATAAGGACATTTGGTGAAACGGGGTCAGGACAAATTGAATTTAGGCTTACCTTGGTTGTAGTGGATGGCATAGAGGGCATATGAGGCTGCGGAAAAGGTGGTTCTTCCCTTGCCGTGGCCTTGTTATTCTCTTCTTCTTCGAGCAGCAGCTGTTCATCCATGTTTTGGCTTGGTTTGGATGTTTTCGGTTCACCTCCAACCTCTATAGCACTTCCCAAAGTGATAGCATTATGGATTTCAAAATTTTCCTTCAAATTTTCAATAGTTGAGTTAGAGAGTTCACTTTGCTCTTGAATTTGTGCCATGAACTCCATAATCTGCCCAATTTGCTTCTCCAATTCTCCCGTCTTCTTGGCTTGATTTTGCATCTCTTTGTTTCCATTTTCTACTTCCTGGTTCAAAGAGGTGAGTAACTTATTAAACATATCATTATCCAAATACGTACTTGAATTGAATTGGGTAGATTGTTGTGGTGGCTGCATAGGTCTTGAATAGAATTCCTCTTCTTGTTGCCAATACCCATCTTGTTGGAATTGTTGAGGTTCTCCCCACATGTAATCTGAATAATCTCTCTAATCCAAATTGTAAGCGTTGGAAAACATGTTGTCCCCTGATTGGCTATGGCCTTGATAACCCCAAGCATCTTCATATTGAGAACATTGATGAGTTGGATATCCTTGCCCATAGGACACACCATCTGTAGGGACACTTTGCATTGTGATCCCTTCGGCATATTGTGACAATTGAGAAGTAAGTTTCGCCAATTGAGCTTGAATGGTAGCAAAATCCATGTCTTACTTCTCTAGTACTTGAAATCAAGGAAACAAAACTAAATCAAATATCATAAGTAAAAATAAAAGACACAAATAGAAACAAAGTCAGTAACTAAAACAAAAAAAATGAAAAAGAAACAACAGGGGATTAGCAAAGTTACTAATCCCCGGCAACGGCGCCAAATATTTTGATGCGATGAAAGTTAAGCACTCAAATTAATCCTCTTGTTGTCAAATTGTAGTATAAATGCAAGTAGGGATCGTTCTAAACCGGGGATTAGGAGGGCTTGCTAAAACCTCTAAACTGACTTAAAAACATATAAACAAAGTTAAAAACACTAAACTAGACTCAAAGAACTTAAAACAAACTCAAAGGACTCAAAACAAGCTAAAAACGCTCAAATCTGCCTAAAAACACAAACTGGGCAGATTTGGACTCTAACACACTTTTGGGACACCTAAAAACACAAATCAAAACAGATTTTGACTAATAAAACACTTTAAAGAAAAGGGGGTTTTGGTTTTGACGAATTTGAAAAGAAAACAAGTAAATTAAAGAACTAATGAAATCTGCACGAATTTGAGTAAATTGAATGGATGGAAGGCTAGCTAGGAGGTTCTTCTCTACACATGACATACTTACACATAAACCAATTTTCAGTTGTTCTTTCGATCAATCATGAAACTCAACACCCCAGGTTAATTAAGTCCGCTTAAATTAACCTTCAAGTTCTCCTTAAGTTATTGAATTGGATGAGAAAGCGCATACAACAATTCAAGCATTCTTCAAAAGTTCTTTACGTGAACAGCACAATAAAGATACAATCAAAGATCATTAAGCATTATGAAAATTATAAGTATTGACGAGGCATTCGTTACTATGATGAGCATGAAACTCCTGCCAAGAATTTATTTAACGCGATCGTTTATAAGCGACCTCCACTGCTTGTGAATATAAGTTTGTAACTATTAGGTGAAACTCCCTTATACTCTAGCATCATATTCATGCATGCAAACTAAGTGTCCACTCTTAATAAACATACACGAATAAGTTATCAATCAAGCAGTTAAACAAATTGAATTCACAACTTATGAAATCACAACTGAAGGTAATCAAATCATATTGCAAGCATGAACATGGTATCGAATTCCCCCTAGCTAAGGGGGGTTTAGTTCCTCATACTCACAAAGCAAAGATAAACAAATTTAGACATTGAAAACAAAAGAATGAAAACACCTAAAAACGCTCCAACAATCCAACTTGAATGGCAAGCACGTCCAAGGGTTCTCCTTCTTCTCTTTGTTACGGCACAAGGTGTGGTTTGATGGATGAGTGGTAAATTATGGTGGTGGATGGATATATGTGAGTTATGGTGAAGGGTGGATGGGTGGATTGTGTTCTATTTTTGGTTGGATGCGTGCCACGGCAAGGGAATGAAATTGTATGTGTTTGTGGGATGTGGGAATATATGGATGAATGTAAGGTCTTTTTGAATAGATCTCTAGTTATGGTGAAGGGTGGATGTATTTATAGGCTAGGGAGAGGAGTGTATGGAGTTGTAATGAGTGGATGTAATGGGTGTAGTGGGTGAGTGTTGTTGGGTGGTTGAAATGAGTGGATGTAGTGGTAGGTGAATGTGTTGGGTGGTTGTAATGAGTGGATGTAGTGGTAGGTGAATGGATGTGTTGGGTGAAATGAGTGGATGTAATGGTAGGCAAGGAACAAAATGCCGATAATATCGGCGATATATCACCAATATTATCGGTTTTTAAGGGTACCGATATTTTTTTAACTATCCAAATGGTTTTTGTGATAATATCGCGATATTTCCAAAATTATCGCGATAGATTTGGAACTGGGCACTCGGAGAAGAACGCTGGAGCTTCTACAGCTTCGGCCAACTGTAAAACAGGACCCTAGACTCCGATCTAGGTATGAAAATGAAATAGAAGACGAGATGAACGTTTTTATATATTCCGTTTGCCGTGAAACGGTCGGAGGTGTTCGAAAACTTCGTCGACACCCACGGCCTTGTCGAAGATGGGTGTGCCTATTCCCAAGCCGATTTCGTCCCAAAAACCTTGCAAAAACACGATTTTGAACTTAAATTTCACATATAAGGAGAGGGGGATGGAGAAAGACGAGGTTGTTGATGATGATGATGGGTGTGCGTGTGTGTATGTGGGTCTCGGACCCTTGGTGCAGAGACGAGAAGGAGAGGGAGAAAGATGAGGTTGCTGATGATGATGATGGGTGTGCGTGTGTGTATGTGGGTATCGGACCCTCGGTGCAGAGAGAAAGGAGAGAGACGGCGCCGACGAGGGAGAAGCAGAAGGTGATGTGGGTCTCTGTGCGTGTGTGTGGGAGAAGGATCGAGAGACCTTGGATCTCTATGCGTGTGTGTGGGAGATCTGTGTGTGTGGGAGAATGGAGAAGGGGGAGAAGGAAGCTCAGAGAAGACTCATAAAAGAGAAGGTTCGAGAGAAAGAGAGACTGTATGCGTGTGAGGTGAGTGTGCGTGTGTTGTGTGCGTGTGTGGTGGCATGTATGTGTGTGTGTGTGGTTGGGTCATCTCATCTGACTCACATGACTGAGTTTACAATAACTTTTTGCAATTTCAGACCATGGACAACAAATAATAGTGCTTTCATAATGAAACCGTGTGCCACTGTGAGTCTGTGATATTCTTTCACATTCAAAACAGTGAGCCATTGTCTGTTATATTCTTTCACCTTATCAGAGGTGGAGTATCAGAGACATTCAGAGCATTTTCGTTTCTTCTTCTTCCCTTACCATTTTCAAAGCCATTCCAGATCCATTCCAAAGCTTGAACACAAAGGGTTCCATATTTAAGGTAAGTTTACAAACTTATATTTATATTATTGTAATTTATACAACAACAAATAAATTTGTGTCGACTCGTATGCTAATTTTTTTAAGTGCATGTTAATTTTTGTAAGTAATTAAGTAATGTTAACAATTACATGTTAATTTTTTTAAGTAATTAAGTAATGTTATATAATTATTCTATTCTTTCACATTCTCAGAGGTGGAGTATCAGAGCCATTCAGAGAATTTTCGTTTCTTCTTCTTCCCTTACCCCTTTCAAAGCCATTCCAGATCCATTCCAAAGCTTGAACACAAAGGGTTCCATATTTAAGGTAAGTTTACAAACTTATATTTATATTATTGTAATTTATACAACAACAAATAAATTTGTGTGGACTCGTATGTTAATTTTTTTTAAGTAATTAATACTTGCATGTTAATTTTTGTAAGTAATTAAGTAATGTTAACAATTACATGTTAATTTTTTTAAGTAATTAAGTAATGTTGTATAATTATTCCCTAGGATAATTTTAATATGTTTAATGTTATTTATTATTTTATTAATATTATGTTTTATTATCAAATTGGATTATTATTCATTAATATTAGGTTTTTTTTATTATCAAATTGGATTATTATTCATTAAATTGGATTATTATCAAATTGGATTATTATTCATTAAATTGGATTATTATCAAATTGGATTATTCATTAAATTGGATTATTATTAAAATGGATTATTATTCATTATTTTTTAAGTAATTAACACTTTTCATTATATAACCGTCATCACTACTATATTTTTTGGCCAAAAAATAATTGTCTAATTTTCAAGAAAAATAAATATAGGTACGTTTAAGATGTCCAGTGGAGCTACTAAACGTGATCCAGCTTGGTAACATGGAGACCCAATAGACGGAAACAAATATGGCACAATTTGCAAATATTGTGGTCGGGTAATGAAAAGTGGCGGAGTGACACGACTTAAGTACCATCTTAGTGGATTAGATCCAGCAAAAAATGTCCAACGATGCGATAATGTCCCCCCATAAGTGAAGGCATTCATCAGCACATTATTAAAAAATAAAAAACAGCAGAAGGAAAAGATAACACATGGAATGGAAAATATTCGAGCTGGGCTACTGATGCGAAATATATAAGCACACAAATTTAACCCTCTTTTGACAATTGTAGTACAAGTATAAGTAGGGATCGTTCTGGACCGGGGATTAGGAGGGCTTGCTAATAACCTCTAAACTGACTCAAAAACATAAAACTAAACTTAAAAACACTTAACAAGACTCTCAAGACTCAAAGCAAACTTAAAATACTCAAAACAACTTAAAACAACCAAATAAACTTAAACTAGACACTAGGAATGACTTTGGACGAAAATTGACTTTTACTTGAATCAAAACATTTAAAAACACAAACTAAAACAGATTTGAAACACTTCGAAACAAGAAACTAAAAGGGGGGTTTTGATTTGGATGAAGTTGAAACAAACAAACAATTATGAAAAACTAGACAGATTGTAAAACAAATTTGAGAAATAAGATGATGGATGGGATAGCTAGAGGCTTTTTCTCCACACATGACATGTATGCAAATAACTCGATTTCCAGTTACTACTTTATTGAATTATGAATGACAATGCTCCAAATTAACCGTGACATCACTAATTAACTCTCAGATTTTCCTTGTTTTATTGGATTGGATGACATCATTCAACAACCCAAAACATTCTTCTAAAGTTCCCTACAAGACATCATAATAGAGATACAATCAAAGATCATTACGTTTAATGAAAATCATAAGCATTGACAAAGCACTTGCAACTATGACATTATGTCACTCATGCTAGGAATTGAACTTAACGCGATCGTTTATAAGCAACCTTCACTACATGTGAATATAAGTTTGTAACTTCCTTATATTCTAGCAACGGATTTATGCATGCCAATTAAGTGTCGACCCTTAATCAACAAATACAAATAAGTTATCAATCAAATAGTTAAGCCAATTGCATTTATGATTCAAGAGTTTATAACTGGAATTTATCAAATCATATTACACACATAATCATGGCTTTGAAATCACCCCTAGCCAAGAGGGGTTTAGCCACTCATATTCACAACAAAACAAAAGAAAATGAATTTAAACATTGGAAACAAAAGAAAGAAAACACCTAAACACTCCAACAATCCAAGTTGGACAGCAAGCACGTCCAAGCACTTTCCTTCCCTTCTTTTGCTACGGCACAAGGTGTTGGTAAGTGTTTGAAGGTTTGTTTGTATGGAGGAATGGATGTGACGATGAATGGATGTGTTTGGATTGATATATGTCTCCCTTTGATGAAGGGTGGATGAATGTATTTATAGACTAGGAAGAGGATGTAGTGGTAGGTGAATGTGTTAGGTGGTTGAAAGGAGTGGATGTGTTGGTTGAAATGAGTGGATGTAGTGGTAGGTGAATGTGTTGGGTGGTAGAAATGAGTGGATGTAAGAAATGAGTGGATGTAGTGGTAGGTGAATGTGTTGGGTGGTTGAAAGGAGTGGATGTGTTGGGTGAAATGAGTGGATGTAGTGGTAGGTGAATGTGTTGGGTGAAATGAGTGGATGTAGTGGTAGGTGAATGTGTTGTGTGAAATGAGTGGATGTAGTGGTAGGTGAATGTGTTGGGTGGTAGGTGAATGTGTTGGGTGAAATGAGTGTGCTAAAATGGTTATTTATAGGGAGATGATGATGCACAAACTTCAAATTCCATCCATTCCTTTTGCTCCAAGCATAAGCTATCCATTCCATGCTCAAAAATGCTCCAAAATGCACTTCTTTGCCACATTAACCCTTTGGACCTACAAACACACGAAAATAGCTTAAAATACATAATTAACTAAGAAATAACAACATAAATGCATAAGAACAAGCTAACTCAGTCGCATAAATATGCTTCTATCAAATTCCCCCACACTTAGCTTTTGCTAGTCCTCGAGCAAAACAAAACAATCGAAACAAACAAAACACAACCTAGACCTTCCAACATTTGCCTCAGGGATTTTTAATGAAACATGACATGTTAAAAATCATCAGTCCCACAAATTTTGGTCATCTTTACACTTGAGCACATACTTAATCACAGTCACCACTTACTAGTTCACAATTAACCAATCAAAACGATGTTTTGAATGTAGTAACATGCCTTAGAGAATTTGCTCAATTTCTTACAAGATACTCTCTATTTTCACACACATTTTCTGACTACACACCCTACACTAGTATATGTGAGAAGATTAATGTAAACATGAAAGACTAGGACTCACATATGTTATAACAAAGAAAGCAATTTTCTGGAGTTATTAAGCATGTTTAGTAACGATCTCATGAATGGAATGCTACTACTTAGATGCGAAAACCAGTGACACCATATGCTCATACCAACTTCAAACTCCATAAATTGAAACACATAACACTCAAGATAGAAGTCAAAGGTTGTAACGGGGCTAAAGGTAATGGCTAACAAAGAAAGGATAGGGATAACAAACGTTCTTAAAGCAATAGCAAGCAAAGTAATGAAATTGAAACTTAGAATTCACTTTAGAATGCAGAAACCAACTTTTAAATACAAAGGGAAGATTCATGCAACACTTAGGGCCGAATTCAATGTTTTGGACCCCTTTTTTTTTTTAACAAACTTTTTTTTTTTTCTCTTTTCACTCTTTTTTTTTTTTTCCTACCCGTGCCTTATTAAGGACTTTGGCACACACACACACACAAGAATCACTTCCCCCACACTTGCTTTCTGCAATACATTGATAAAAAAAAAAAGTTCATTTTAAGTCATGCTTTACTATGCTTCAAGAACAAGGGTATGGATGGTCCTAAAACTAGGCTAGGTAAGGATAGTGTGGATTAACAAAGAACATAGGCTTAACAAGGCTCAACGGGGTTAAACTTAAACACATAAAGAAATAAGGGCACGGCAATTTGGCTTTGGTGGTCACTATACAACTTCATCTTGAATATGTGTTATGCAAATCAATAGCATGCTTTGAATGAAATAGGCATGAGTTCTAGCATTTGGAGCTAAATGATGAATCGCCTTCTAAGTAGCAACTAAGCAAAGAATAATGAGATCATGCAACGACTTTAGAAAATAATGATGCACAGATTATTAACTCTCCAAATAAACATTTAGGCTCAAGTCTCACAAGGTTGTAACGTTCATTTGAGTTCCTTCCTTCAAGCATGTTACAAAAACTGATTTTTCCTTTATGATTGCATGTGAATTCATAAATTATAACCACAACCAAGCATACACCAAAGAGTAAATCAAATTTTTATCCATGTTTATAATTCTCTTTAACAATCATGTAATTAAAAACCAAATCCTCATCATTGTGTTGGAAGGTACCCTAAGACACAAATAGACACACAAAAACAACTCTTTTTGGGTTTTTCAAAACAAATTTTCAAATTTTTATGAGATTTTCAGATTTTTATGTCAAAACACACTAAAACACTCCAAAACAGCTTAAAAACACTTAAAAATAGCAAGGAACAACACTAGAAGTAATGGGTAATAAACTCCTACGAATTTCATGCAAAACAATAGTTACCCCCCCCCACACTTAAATCAAACATTGTCCTCAATGTTTTAAGCATAAACTCACACAAAATCAAGCAACAAACAAACAAACATGACAAGTATAGCAAAGTAAAAACCAGACAGAGTAGAGTTTAAGAATGCAAATCTGGTTTTGGAGATAGATTATCTTGTTGCCTTTCCATAACGTTGATCTTGAACTGGTTTGGAATTCTGAGCGAGGAATATTAGAGTTCCTTGGTTATGCAGAATGCATTCTTCTCTGCTGTTTCTTCTGCACGGCAGGTAGTTACGAGGTAGAGGTGATGGTCTGTTTCTTTCTTCAATCTTTCCAAGTGCCCACCTCTTGCTTTCTTTCTCCTTGTCCCTAGCTGAGGATGAATTGGCAAATTGTCTCCACATGCTTCAAGGTATCATTTTCACTTCCCTTATCCGTTCCCCAGGCAGATGTGGTAAACGAAGAGGAATCATAAAATGATGAAGATGAGTACTCGAGAGCAAGGCTAGGTAAGCAATCAGGAAGGGGTTCCAGGCAGTTGGTTCCAAATCGGAAGAT
Source organism: Malus sylvestris (assembly GCF_916048215.2). Classification (NCBI taxonomy): domain Eukaryota; kingdom Viridiplantae; phylum Streptophyta; class Magnoliopsida; order Rosales; family Rosaceae; genus Malus; species Malus sylvestris. Next base: position 28,002,321 of record NC_062270.1, on the reverse strand, counting down.
TGATACCAAGTGCTGGCTGATTGCTCTCTTTCTCCTTGTCCCAAAACAACGACAAGGAGAAGGACAGAGAAAAAGCATGATATGAGATACTCTTGCTTTCAACCTTCATGATATGAAATACTTTTGCTTTGGATAAGTTGTTTGCAGAGGTATCCCAGGGAATAAGGAACACTGAGTGACTCGACAGGCTTTGTTGGGAAGGCATTCTCGGAGAAGAAGGGTTATGTATGTCTTCATTGCAAGGGAGGGTGAAGGTCAACATTTATATGAATTAATAACCGGTACTATTCTTTCACTCTTGTCGACAACCGTTGGATGATTGAATAGTAATTCTTCACGTGCTTTCTACGTCACCAGAAATCTTCAACAGATTGCCCGTAATTTTCGCAAGGCTGAGTGTGCATGTGACAGACGCTGACATATCTGGAAAAGCAAGTGCCTCTTTGATATCTGGAATCGGTGCTTCGACAAACTGCCCGTGATTTCCGCAAAGCTGACTCTGCATGTGACAGATGCTGACACGTCTGGAAAAACAGATGTCTCTCCGATATTTGAGCTTGCCTCTTCGATCTCTGAAATCCCGTCGAGTGCAGAGGGTGCATGTAACAAGTGCGGACAAATCTGGAAAAGAAGATTGGCCGTGGTTTCTGAGCAAGCCCAGCTTTTGAGGAAGCTAGCGTCTCTTTGATTTTTAAGTTGGCCTCTTCGATTTCTGAGATCGCCTCTTCGATCTCTGAGATCGCCTCTTCGATCTCTGAGATCGCCTCTTCGATCTCTGAAATCCCATCGAGTGCTGATTTTTATAGAGGTACGCATGACGTTCAAAGCACACTTGAATTTCTGCCTGTAGAAACTCCCTTCTTGCACTTCTACGATTTTAACTTGTCCGACCTCTTCTTTCTTTAACACCTCTAAAAATGTCTGGCCCCTCCGACCGTCGTTTTGACTTGAACCTTGGTGAAGAGGCAGTCCCGCCTTCTCCAGACAACATATGGCGCCCATCCTTCATATCCCCTACTGGTCCTCTTACCGTTGGGGATTCGATGATGAAAAATGATATGACCGCCGCGATGGTCGCCTGGAACCTTGTCACTCCTAAAGATAACAGACTTCTTTCCAAACGATCTGATGAGTTGGCTGTTAAGGATTCTCTGGCTCTTAGTGTGCAGTGTGTAGGTTCTGTGTCCAATATGGCCCAACGTCTATTTGCTCGAACCCGTCAAGTTGAATCATTGGCGGCTGAAGCGATGAGTCTCAAACAGGAGATTAGAGGGCTCAAGCATGAGAATAAACAGTTGCACAAGCGTGCACATAACTATGCTACAAACATGAAGAGGAAGATTGACCAGATGCAGGAATCTGATTATCAGATTTTACTTGATCATCAGAGGTTTGTGGGTTTGTTCCAACAGCATTTGCCTTCGTCTTCTGGGGTTGTACCACGTAGTGAAGCTCCAAATGATCAACCTCTGATACCTCCTCCTTCTGTGGCTCCGCCGACTACTGATGTTCCGCCGACTGCTGAGACTTCTCCTAAGCAGCCTTTGTGAAGGCTCCCTCTTGTATTTTTCTACCTCCTGTTCATTTTCAACGAATTTTAATGTAAAATACCTTGCATATCTATCAATGTTTCAAAAATAAACTCACACAAAAAACAATCAAACAAGCAACAAATAAAAATGACAATTATGGCAAAATAAAATTGCAGAAAAGGGAAGGTTTTTAGGAATGCAAAACATAGGTTGCCTCCCAAGAAGCGCTTGCTTTAACGTCTTGCAGCCGGACGAAACTTCCTTCTAAGCTTGGATAGGGCCCACGGCACTAAGTGAGATTTCTTCCACAATCTGCCCCAAATCACTCTCATAGTATAGCTTCAGACGATGCCCGTTCACTTTGAATTCATCGCCGTTCCTTAAGCTTTTAACTTGGACTGCACCATGGGGAAAAACATTAGTGACAACAAATGGCCCAATCCACTTAGACCGTAACTTACCAGGGAACAATCATAGACGAGAATTGAATAGTAGCACTTTCTGTCCAATTGAGAATGTTTTTCCTCGAATCATTTTGTCATGAAACGCCTTTGTTTTCTCCTTGTAAATTCGTGCATTCTCATAGGCTTCGTTCCATATCTCCTCAAGTTCATTCAGTTGGAGCTTCCTATTCATTCCAGCAGCATTTAAGTCCAAATTGAATGTTTTCACAGCCCAGTGCGCTTTGTGCTCCAGTTCCACAGGTAGGTGACACGGCTTGACGTAGATTAGTCGAAATGGAGACATCCCTAGAGGTGTTTTGTAGGCAGTGCGATATGCCCACAGTGCATCTTCTAAACACAAGCTCCAATCCTTCCGGTTTAGCCCAACGGTCTTCTCCAAGATTTGTTTTATTTCTCTATTTGAGACTTCGGCTTGGCCACTTGTTTGAGGGTGGTATGGCGTGGAAACCCGATGCTTCACATTGTACTTTTTAAACAGCGCCTCAATGGTGCGATTGCAAAAGTGGGAACCTTCATCGCTTATGAACACCCTTGGCATGCCAAATCTGGAAAAGATGTTAGCCTTGATAAAATATGCCACCACTTTAGAATCGTTAGTACGGGTGGCTTTGGCTTCCACCCATTTTGACACATAATCAACGGCTAGCAGAACATAAGTAAAACCATATGAGGGCGCAAAGGGTCCCATGAAATCCATACCCCATACCTCAAAGATCTCCACATTAAAGATGGGTGTTTGCGACATTTGGTCCTTGGCACCTATTGTACCTGTTCTTTGGTATCTATCACAAGTTATACAAAAAGTTCTAGCATCCTTAAACAATGTAGGCTAATAGAAACCACTCTCTAAAACCTTAAGGGCTATCCTTTGGGTGCCAAAATGACCCCCACATGCATAACTATGGCAAAATGCAAGAATTGAATTAAACTCGGAATTGTGCATACATCTACGAATAATCTGGCCAGGACAATACTTCCATAAATATGGATAATCCCACATATAAAATCGTGCATCATTTCTAAGTTTATCACGCTCGTACACCAAACGGCTGAGGTGGTCAGCCACCACATTTTCACTGCCTTTTTTTATCTCTTATTTCAATGTTGAACTCTTGAAGTAGGAGCATCCAACGAATCAGCCTTAGTTTGGCCTCCTTCTTGGTGAGAAGATACTTGAACGCTGCATGGTCAGAATATACAATCACTTTAGTGCCAAGTAAGTATGAACGAAATTTATCTAAAGCAAATACAACTGCAAGAAGTTCTTTCTCAGTGGTAGAATAATTCAATTGAGCATCGTTTAGGGTCCAGGAAGCGTAGTGGATGACGTGGGGCTGTTTGTTCCTTCTTTAGCCTAAAACAGCACCAATGGCATAATCGGATGCATCACACATTAGCTCAAATGGAAGGCTCCAATCTGGTGGCATGATGATGGGGGCCGAAGTCAACATGTCCTTGAGGGTTTTGAAAGCGGTCTCACACTCCTTGTTGAACTCGAAGGCTACTTCCTTTCGGAGTAAAAGGCAAAGGGGTTGGGCAATTTTTGAGAAATCCTTTATGAATCTCCTATAAAATCCTGCATGGCCAAGAAAAGAACAAACCTCCCTTACCGAAGTAGGAGAGGGTAAGTGACGTACAAGATCTATTTTAGATTTATCAACCTCAATCCCTTTTTCTGATATGATATGCCCCAAAACTATACCTTGTTTTACCATAAAATGGCACTTTTCTCAATTCCAGACAAGATTAGTTTCGATGCATCGTTGTAAGATCAGAGTAAGATTATTCAAGCATGCATCAAATAAGTCACCAAAGACACTAAAGTCATCCATAAACACTTCAATGATCTTTTCCACAAAATCTGAGAAAATACTTACCATACACCTTTGGAATGTGGCTGGTGCGTTGCATAGCCCAAATGGCATGCGTCAATAAGCAAAGGTACCAAAGGGACATGTGAAGGTAGTCTTTTCTTGGTCATTATCACAATCTGATTATAACCCGAATAGCCATCAAGAAAACAATAAAATGAATGACCGGCTAACCTTTCCAGCATTTGATCAATAAAAGGCAGCGGGAAGTGATCTTTTCTTGTTGTAGCGTTGAGCTTCCGATAGTCAATACAAACTCTCCATCCGGTTTGGATTCGGGTGGGAACAAGCTCATTATCTTCATTTTTTACCACAGTGACTCCGGACTTCTTAGGAACAACTTGGACCGGCGAGACCCAATGGCTATCAGAAATTGGGTAAATCACTCCACAATCTAGTAGCTTGATGATTTCCTTCTTCACAATGTCCATCATGGGTGGATTAAGCCAGCGTTGTGCTTCTCTAGATGGTTTGGCTCCTTCTTCCAAGAGTATTCAATGCATACAAGTGGTAGGGCTAATTCCCTTGATATCGCCCAATGTCCACCCAATGGCAGTTCTGTATTCCCGAAACACCCTCACCAACTTGTCCTCCTCTTGTGCAGTGGGTGAAAAAGAGATGATGACGGGCAAAGTCTCTTGTTCCCCCAAAAACACATATTTCAAATGGCTCGGCAATGGTTTAAGCTCTAAGGAATGGGGCTGGATTACAGAAGGAAGCAACTTGTTAGTCGAATTGGGAATTGAAATTAGGTTAAGAGACTTACCAATATGCCTTGGATTTGACTCTAGGGCAGCAACCATCTCCACCAATTCTTCTTGAATAGGCACGACAAGATGTTCCTTGTTGTTGCCGTGTGCATGCCTAAGTGCTAACCCTTCGTTTTTTAGTCAAATGCTTTGTGTGAGAGTCTTTTCAAGTGCATCCTCACTCAAATCATCAAGGAATTCCTGCGCCCAAGAGTCAATCACATCAATAGAGAAACAAGAGTGACCATCATGAGGATATCTCATAGCATCAGAAATATTGAAATCAATAACTTCCCCATCAAATTCCATGGTCAATGTTCCCTTGAATACATCTATCTTTGTACGGGCAATCTTCATGAATGGTCGGCCAAGTAATATTGGTAATTGAGAGGAATGGTTCGAGTCTTCCATTTCAAGCACGTAGAAGTCCGCCGGAAAGACTAGGTGATTCACCTGCACTAAAACATCCTCCAAAACACCTTTTGGATACGCATTAGATCTATCGGCCAGTTGAATGATCACTCCATCATTTTTTAATTCTCCCAAGTTCATAGATGCATATATTGAATAAGGCATGACATTTATTGATGCACCTAGATCTAACATGGCAGATTCAAAGCGAGTATTTCCTATAACACAAGGAATTGTAAAACTGCCTGGATCTTCGCACTTAGAAGGTAATTTTTGTTGCAACACAGCTGAGACATTCTCACTTACCTTTACCACCTCTTTGTTCGAAGCCCTCTTCCTTGTAGTGCACAGCTCCTTCAGGAACTTAGCATACTTGGGGACTTGTTTAATTGCATCTAGAAGTGGAATGTTGACTTGCACCTTTCTGAATGTGTCAAGGATGTCTTTGTCACTCTCATCCTTCTTTGATTTCATAAACCTGCGAGGAAAGGGTGCATTGGTTGGAATGGAATTAGAAGTCATGGAATTTGAACCCAACTTACCTTTGGTGGTCGAATTAGGGTGTGTAGGTGGTTGCGGCAAAGATTGCTCAATCCTTGCCGAAGGCAGGCCTTACTCTTTCTCCTCAGATTGCATCTTTTTATCCTCCATTTGATTGGATTTAAATGGGCTGAGATCAGATCCAACTTCTTGTCCACTTCGCAAGGTGATGGCTTTGGCAGATTTGAAGCCTCCCTTTGGATTCACATCCGTCGAACTAGGTAACTTACCTGGCTCTTTACTAAATTGGCCCATGAACTCAGCCATTTGTCCCATCTGTCTCTTCAATTCAGTCACCTCTCGAGCTTAATTTTTCACTTCCTTAGCGTAATTGTGCATATCTTTGGCTTGATTTTCCTGACCCTTTGCCAACGTAGTTAGTAACTGAATAACTTGAGCATTATCAAAAGACGAACCTGAGTTATTTTGGGCAGGTTGTGTGGGTGCATACGGCATTTGATAGAATCCCGGAAGTTGCTGTATGAATGCACTTTGTTGTTGGGTTTGTTAGGGCTCCCTCCATTTGAAATTTGGATGATTTCTCCAACCTGGATTGTATGTATTCGAGAACGGATCATTCCTTGGTTGGTTTTGACTCCCAAAACCCACTGCGTTGGCAGATTCCCACCCTCCGTTCTCGATCAATTGAGGGCACTTATCCGTGAGATGTCCATTCATTGAGCACACGCCACAAGCAGTTACACTTTGTTCTTTTGGTTTTTCAACCACCTGTGAAAGAAGAGTAGTAAGATTAGCCATTTGATTTTGAAGTTCGGAAATAACACTTACCTCATTAACTTGTTGCTGCCGTGGGTTGTCTCTTTGACCAACGCCTTTATATTGTTGAGCATTCAATGCTCGATTAGCAATTAAGGTCTTGGCAGCCATGGGTGTTTTGTCCACCAAAGCTCCTCCCGCTGAGGCGTCCAACATTTGGCGTTCAATTGGTAGAAGCCCTTCGTAGAAATATTGAAGAAGAAGCTCCTCCTTCATCTGGTGCTGTGGACATGAAGCAACAAGGGTTTTAAAACGCTCATGGTAAGTGGGAAAGGATTCACCTTGGTTTTACTGAATGCCACTAATCCTTTTGCGTAGTAGAATGACTCGAGAAGTTAGGAAAAACTTCTCCAAAAATGCCCGTTTCATACTCTCCCATGATGTGACAGTTCCGGGGGCTAGCTCATACAACCAATCTTTAGCCTTTTCCAAGAGAGAAAAAGGAAAAGCCTTCATTTTCAGAATGCTCCCATCAACATTCATAGGTGTCATGCTCGAACAAACAACCTCGAACTCCTTCAAATGTTTATTAGGATCTTCCATGGACAACCCATGGAACTTAGGAATATGGTGCATTAAACTGGACTTTAATTCGAACTCGTCGGTCTTGTTTTGGGCCACCCTTGGATATTGAATGCATAAAGGCAGAGCATTGTCCAATCCCGAAACGGAAAGCTCCTTGATTGTTCGATTGTCTACTGCCATATCTTGGACTTCTTCAAAAGTCCTTGCCGTGGCCTCCTCCTGCTCTTCTACTTTGTCTTCTTCAAGATCTGGTGCAGGTTGAGATGATTGGGGTTCTTGTTGATTCCTTGCTCGTCTCAAAGTTCGTTCAAAATCGTCGTCAAAGTCAAAGATGTGCTTATGAACAGGTTGAGAACTTCGAGTCATAAACCACCTAAAACAAGAAAACAAGTAAAATCAGCAACTAGGAAAAAAAACACATGAAAATAAATAAAAAGAAATAATAAGGGATTAGCAAAGTTGCTAATCCCCGGCAACGGCACCAAAAACTTGATGCGAAATATATAAGCACACAAATTTAACCCTCTTTTGACAATTGTAGTACAAGTATAAGTAGGGATCGTTCTGGACCGGGGATTAGGAGGGCTTACTAATAACCTCTAAACTGACTCAAAAACATAAAACTAAACTTAAAAACACTTAACAAGACTCTCAAGACTTAAAGCAAACTTAAAATACTCAAAACAGCTTAAAACAACCAAATAAACTTAAACTAGACACTAGGAATGACTTTGGACGAAAATTGACTTTTACTTGAATCAAAACACTTAAAAACACAAACTAAAACAGATTTGAAACACTTCGAAACAAGAAACTAAAAGGGGGGTTTTGATTTGGATGAAGTTGAAACAAACAAACAATTATGAAAAACTAGACAGATTGTAAAACAAATTTGAGAAATAAGATGATGGATGGGATAGCTAGAGGCTTTTTCTCCACACATGATATGTATGCAAATAACTCGATTTCCAGTTACTACTTTATTGAATTATGAATGACAATGCTCCAAATTAACCGTGACATCACTAATTAACTCTCAGATTTTCCTTGTTTTATTGGATTGGATGACACCATTCGACAACCCAAAACATTCTTCTAAAGTTCCCTACATGACATCATAATAGAGATACAATCAAAGATCATTACATTTAATGAAAATCATAAGCATTGACAAAGCACTTGCAACTATGACATCACGTCACTCATGCTAGGAATTGAACTTAACGCGATTGTTTATAAGCAACCTTCACTACATGTGAATATAAGTTTGTAACTTCCTTATATTCTAGCAATGGATTTATGCATGCCAATTAAGTGTCGATCCTTAATCAACAAATACAAATAAGTTATCAATCAAATAGTTAAGCCAATTGCATTTACGATTCAAGAGTTCATAACTGGAATTTATCAAATCATATTACACACATAATCATGGCTTTGAAATCACCCATAGCCAAGAGGGGTTTAGCCACTCATATTCACAACAAAACAAAAGAAAATGAATTTAAACATTGGAAACAAAAGAAAGAAAACACCTAAACGCTCCAACGATCAAAGTTGGACAACAAGCACGTCCAAGCACTTTCCTTCCCTTCCTTTGCTACGGCACAAGGTGTTGGTAAGTGTTTGAAGGTTTGTTTGTATGGAGGAATGGATGTGACGATGAATGGATGTGTTTGGATTTATATATGTCTCCCTATAATGAAGGGTGGATGAATGTATTTATAGACTAGGAAGAGGATGTAGTGGGTGGTGGTAATGAGTGGATGTAGTGGTAGGTGAATGTGTTGGGTGGTTGAAATGAGTGGATGTGTTGGGTGAAATGAGTGGATGTAGTGGTAGGTGAATGTGTTGGGTGAAATGAGTGTGCGAAAATGGTTATTTATAGGGAGATGATGATGCACAAACTTCAAATTTCATCTATTCCTTTTTCTCTAAGCATAAGCTATCCATTCCATGCCCAAAAATGCTCCAAAATGCACTTATTTGCCACATTAACCCTTTGGACCTACAAACACACGAAAATAGCTTAAAATACATAATTAACTAAGAAATAACAACATAAATGCATGAGAACAAGCTAACTCAGTCGCATAAATATGCTTCTATCAGTTACGAGGAGAAGTCATTGGCCAAGCGGTTGATAGTGATGATGATGACAATGAGGACGAATGTGATGATGACATGGGACCTGAAGAACGATGCAATTTGAAACAACCATTACGTGCCTCCAAACAGTCAGCATGGGAAAGAGAACACCTTCATAAAATTCCTAATAGAGCACAAGGTTCCGGGACAAGTGGTGGTGCACAAATGAGACGGGGAGCAGTCTTAGAGAATCACAACCAACACCACCAATAGCCCCAAGTTTATATAAGTCATCCAAAGCACGTCAAAAGAGTGTTTGGAGTTATTTCACTGGAGGTAATGTGAAGGAGGGAATGGGGCGTTTAATTAGCAAGTTCTTTATCTATGAAAATGTCCCTGTTGAGAAAGCATCATCATATCAGTTCAAAAATATGGTAGTGGGATGTCAACAGGCCGGTGTTGGAGTACAACCTCCCACTCCCTATGAGATAAGAAACAAATTTTTGGATATGGAGTATAAAGACATTGGCGAGTATGTTAACAAGTTGAGATCAAAGTGGGAAACTAATGGTTGCACAATCATGTGTGACAGATGGACTGGCCCGACCAGATTGTCTATCATAAACTTCATGGTATACTCCAAAGGAAAGACAATTTTTTTAAGTCTATTGATGCTTCAGACCATATAAAGAACTACAAGTATATTTACAAATTATTGAGGGATGTAATCATGGAGGTGGGAGAGCATAATGTTGTCCAAGTCGTGACCGACAACGGTTCTGCATTTGTCAAAGCTGGAAAAAAGTTAATGAAGCATCATAATGTGTTTTGGACATCATGTGCAGCACATTGTATTGATCTCATGTTTGAGGCAATGGGGAAGAGAGAGAATGTTGCTACTATGGTAAAAAGAAATAGAACGATCACAAATTATATTTACAATCACAGTTGGTTGTTGGCAAAGATGCGTGAATTTTGCAAAGGAGAAATTATTCGTCCAGCTACCACTCGATTCGCCACCAACTATATTGCATTAGACAGCCTACTTAAGAAGAAAGCAAGGTTGAAGTAACTATTCACTAGTGACAATTGGACCAACCACAATTTGAGCCGCTCAAATGCAGGACGTATGGTGGAAAGTACAGTGCTTGATCATGCTTTTTGGACTCAATCAGAACATGTGTGCCAAGTGTTTGAACCTTTTTACAAAGTTTTACGGATCGTTGACACAGAAGTGTATCCTACTATGGGGGCAATATATGAGTTGATGCGTGTAGTGAAGGATGAATTGGAAAGAAAACATGGTGCAAGGTGGGTCATAAAGATAATTGAAGACCGATGTTATAAAACATTATACCACGATTTGCATGCAACAGGTATAAATTATGTCATAATTTGCAATTCATTTCTTTAGTTGCATAAGTATTATTTCTCTTATTAGAGTATGTGTTTCTTTGAACAGCATATTATTTGAATCCTCGATACCAATACAGACCCGGTGTTGGAGATGATGGTACCCTTATACGTGCTGTACATAATGTATACTCTAAATTAGACCCTGCATCACCAGCAGTTGGCCAATTTGGAAATGAGGTACACAATTACTTAAATTATAATAATTACTTTGTTGGATTAAACTAACACGATTTATTGAATTCAGTTAACATGGTTTAAAGATGCAAGAAGAACTTTTGAAGAACCAACATCAATTGCTGCTCGAACAACAATGTCTCCTAGTGAGTGTAAACATATTTCACTATAAGTTTATAATAGAATTTGTTGGAGTTATTAGGCTTATCAACATTGTTTTTCATTGTAGCTGAATGGTGGATCATGTATGGGACCGATGCACTAACTGTGAGAAAGTTAGCAATCAAAATATTATCACAAACAGCTTCCTCATCTGCTAGTGAAAGAAATTGGAGCACATTTGCACTCATACACACAAAGCAAAGAAATAGGTTGGCTCATAGTAGGTTGGAAAAATTAGTTTATTGCTACTACAACATGAAACTTCAAATTCGAGATAAGGAAGCAGAAATAGATCATGTCGACCGTGGTGACCCACTAGATGTGTTTGATATTGTTGGTGAAGATGATGATACAAAGGGTAACCAACTTTATCAATGGATTGGACCTTTTCATTTAGATGATGATGAAGGCAACCCAGCTCTCAGAGTTGCTGAAGAAGCACGTAATGAAGGGATAAATGTAGAAAAAGTATTAGAGGAGGAGGTAGGATCTAGCAGCGCTGACTCTTTGGAAGAACTTTTGCGCCCAAGACCAAGAAACACTGGAATTCCACCTTCTTCCAATCCTACACAACCACAACATCGTGCTGATACTAATGATAGCTCTAGTACAAGATCAGGAGACTCACCTACCACCGGAGGTGGGAATGATGAAGGATATAGTGGAGCTGGAGGTAGTGGAGCTGGATATGGAAACTATGTTGGACCACCTCCCGGATTTATGAGCCCTTTCACTAGTGGGGCAAACTTCACGCATGCAACACAGGATGATGACCATGGCAGTAGGCGGGCAGAACCAGGAATTGGTGCCATAGGGAAGGACTATACTCGTAGAGAAAGAGGCAAGGGGATTTTGTCAAGTCAAGAAAATGACTCGTTATCTAGAACTTCGGATTCTGTTGGAGTGGGAAGTAGTAACTATGGTAATACTCATAACCAACCATTTCCCTACCTTTCATATCCCATTCATGTAGGGATGGAATCGAGCGACTCATGGAAACAATTCGAGACTCAATCTTCAAATGATTTTGCTTATGGACAACGTCAACCAATCTCGGATCCATATGGGTGGCATGTTAACAATTACATGCAAAACTATTTTGGAGATTTATCATTTGATAACTACTCTTCACAATACACTCATTCTACACATAGAGATGATGAAGATAGTGAAAAATTTGAACCTCATAGGAACTCTATGTGGTACTAAGTCACTCATGTATCTTACCATGCAATGTATAAAGTGTAAAATATTGTACTAATTCATTATATATAAATGATTATGGTGTGTTTAGACTTCTTTCATTAATTACTACATATTTTCTACACTCACAATGTTTGTCAGCTCGCTATATAATCAACTTGATAATGTTAAATCCATCATGCAATGCATTTCCTTCCAATTTTTTGTGATAAACTAATAGATAATTGACTAAATAAACATCCTGCAAAGTTTCAATAAAAATTTCCAAGTTTTTCTTACAATTTTCGTGGTTTCCATGTAATTTTTATCGATATCGATATTATCCCGATATTTCCGTGTTTTCGGACTACCGATATTTCCGATATTACCGATATTTAATACCTTGGTGGTAGGTGAATGTGTTGGGTGGAACGAGTGGATGTAGTGGTAGGTGAATGGATGTGTTGGGTGAAATAAGTGGATGTAATGGTAGGTGAATGTGTTGGGTGGTTGTAATGAGTGGATGTAGTGGTAGCTGAATGTGTTGGGTGAAATGAGTGTGCTAAAATGGTTATTTATAGGGAGAGGATGATTCACAAACTTCAAATTTCGTCCATTCCTTTTGCTCCAAGCATATGCTATCCATTCCATGCCCAAAAATGCTCCAAAATGCACTTCTTTGCCACATTAACCCTTTGGACCTACAAACACACGAAAATAGCTTAAACTACTAAAATAACTACGAACTAACAACATAAATGCCAAGAAACAAGCTAACTAAGTCGCATAAATATGATCCTATCAGCCTTAACCAAAGGTGTTAATTGTTTTGTACCGTGCAATTTTGTCCAAGATCAAGGAGGAAGAAATTTGCATCCATAAATTGGTGCTTTCATTGAGAGATGAGTCCCACACTCGTAGAAGACTCTCGCATCCAAGAAAATTCAACAAGTGAAAATTCCAATATTCAAGAGATAAGACCATGCCGATCCAGGCTAAATGTGACAATAAGTGGAGCGGCACCACCACCACGAGTTTCCACCACGGGAACCATCGCAGTGGCCACCCGCGACGAGGTCTATGGTGTCACCACCACCGCCTGAGCCGTGCCATCCAAGGCCTATGGCACCAAAGCCATGGCCCAAGCCATGTCACTTCAAGCCCAACGCGTTGCCAAGCCGAGCCCTAGCCTTGCACCCATATGCGCCACATACCAAGCAACCCACTCCTGTGGCCCAGCCTGCTCCCGCCGAGCAGCCCACTCTCATGGCCCAACCTGCTCCCACGGCCGAGTCTGCTTCCGTGGCCTTCCAAGCAGCCCAAATCGATCCAAGATTAGTTCAACGGTACCGGCTCCAAATTTTCGAACCGACGATCATACTAAGAGCATTTTCACCATATTTTTTCTACAGATTTAACATTTCCCAACTCAAATCTCGCTCCCATAGTCTACCACACTTCCACTGCTCAAGGAGACGCATTCCTTCCAAGTTATTCCAACCCAAATGGAGAATAACACTTGTCTCGACAAGTCATAGAGTTGACGAGTGCCCTCACACAGTAGACGACCTTGGTGAACTAGCTCTTGCAGCACATTGAGATGAACCGTGCCCCAGACGAGGTGGCCGGAAGTAGGACAAGGGCAGACAAAGAATCTCTCCAGCAGTGTCCCGACAAGCAACCACTCGACCAGCCACGAACTGAGCGTTCAGGCAGTGTACACTCCCGATTAGGCCCACAAGATAGCATATACTCCCGTCTTAGCTCCCGGATGAGCGTGCACTCTTGACAAGGCCCACAGACGATCATACATTCACTGATGGAGTCACACTCTGATAGTCAACGTGAGCAACCTTTGAGGTGAAATGTTCATTTGTGGCTAAGCTCGCAAGGAGCATCCTTCACCTCACATCGGAGTAGGCAACACGACGGACGGAGAGAAGTAATCGCTCAATCCAGCCCAAGTTCAACCAGCAGCTTGCTAAGAACTCGCTCGCCTGCTAGGAACACACCACACGCACCGCATCTGCAGCATAGACAAGCAAAACACATGGAAGAGCAACTTAGACCAGCAAGTCACGGCTGGGGGCAGCCAAGAGCTCTGCTACCCCAACAAAGGTAAATTCATGAAGAAGTAGAAAGACTCTTAACCAAGCGATTGCGCAATTTCCAACGTAACAAAGTCATCGACAAGGCACTACAAATGAACATGGCCAGCATAAACAGGTCACCCTTCATAGACGAGATCGAGCAGGTAAAGCCTCCACGCGCGTTCAGCATGCAATATTTCACATCTTTCAAAGGGGATGAAGACCCGGAAAGACACTTAAAGCACTACCGAAGAGTAATGATCCTCTATCAAAACAACGACGATCTCATGTGCAAGATATTCACCACCACTCTACAGGGCAAGGCTCAAGATTGGTTCTACACCCCTGCCATCACAATCCATCCGGAGTTTCGATGAACATTCTTTAGTTTTCACGAAAAAATATTCATCTTATCTCTTGATAAAAAAGAAGTTCGACCATTTGTTTAACATCAAGAAAAACCCAAATGATTCGTTTCACTACTATGTGAAGAGTTTCAAAGCAGAGAAGGCAAGGATAGTCGGATACAACGACTCAATAGCTAGAGCATCCTTCCAAAAAGGACTTCCAGTAGACCACCCGTTATTCGGAAAATTGATCATGAAAGAAAATGTAACTCTAGCAAACTCTTTCGCTCTGGCAGAGAAGCATGCACTTTGGGACGAGGCTCGCCAATGCACATTCAATGACTTGAAGAAGTACCCAACATCACCTCCCTACTATCCAAACCGGAAGCAGCGGATGACTTATTTGCATGTTTAATGGTATCTAAAGCAGCAATAAGCTCTACCATCATGCGATAAGAGTTGGGGGCCCGACTACCTGTGTTCCACAGTTCAAAAGCTCTACTCGATGCTATCAGAAATTCAAAAGTTAACTTTTGCGATAGTTGTTGCAACCCGAAAGCTCAAGTTTTACCTTCAAACGCATGCACTCATTCTCATGGCGTACTATTCTGCCTAATCCAGACACACGATGATAAAAGCGTAGACCCTGGCAGATGCAAAGTTTTCTGGCAAACGCAACAACTCGACCTAAAAGACATGCTAAGGGCAGACGAACACTAGAAGGACATACTTGGAAGCAAGTTTTGTCATTGTCACCCTAAAAGATTCTACATAGGAGCAATATGTACCGGCAGTTGAGCACCACTTCCTGCTACATGTCATACGGCCTCAGCCGACCCTTACTCCATAATTCAATTCTAGAGTGGCCCAATACCGGCAGTTGAGCATCTCCTATTGTGTGTAACATGGCCCCAGCTTCATAGCTCCCTACCACGCATTAATGACGCAACAGAGAGGCCCAACAATACCCTGGAGGTAGTCGAGCACACCCTAGCCGCATCTGCTCCACACAATGGAGACTTCTAGCATTTGCATGTCCACAGCGCGAGAATCAAGGAGATTGGCTTGCTGGTTTTTCCATCATCCAATCCACAACAAATCGAATGAAACCTGGCGAAAAAGAAGTGAACACTTTGCTGAGGAACGAAGCTTCGTGTTTGTTTTTCTTCAAACCCCCAATCCGCTTTCGCTCGCCTAACTACAAATATTCGAGAGCAGGAGTAGTCCTTGTCACCCAAACGGTTCGATGCCTGAGCAGGCGATCACTCTAGGCTTCAAGGCATCCAACAACGAAGCAGAATACGAGACCCTACTAGCAGGCCTCCGAATGGCAAAAAACTTGGCGGTGAAAAAGCTCACAATTCATTATAATTCCCAGCTAATCACTAGCCAGACTGCTTGAGGCGTTTCAAACTTACACCATCACTCAAGTTCCACATGCAGACAACGCTCACGTGGACGTACTAGCCGGCCTAGGTTCCACCCTTGACCACTAACTACTCAAACGCTCTATTCCGGTGGAGTATCTAGATGAGCTAAGCATAGAAGCGAAGCCAGCAACCGAAGTGTCACAGGTTAGTACAACTCCAAACGGACAAGATTCCATTGTAGACTACCTGGTCAATGGCATATTCCCTACGAAAAGATTGAAGTCTAGGAAGCTCCAAATCAAGGCAGCACACTACTACATGTGGAATGACATTCTCATCTGAAAATCTTACACCAGACCACATCTCCGCTGCCTAGCGCCTCCCTATGACTTGAAGGTTCTAAGCTCAATCCAAGAAGGCGTTTGTGGAAATCACTCCGGAGGTCGATCCTTAGCACATAAGGCTTTTAACGCAGGCTACTACTGGCCTACCATGCACCGAGATGCTAAGAAGTTAGTATAAAAGTGCAACCGTTACCAACGCTACAAGCATGTACCATCACTACCTGCCAGCGAGCTATACCTGTAGACGAATCCTTAGCCATTCATGTAGTAAGTAATCAACTTGGTAAAACCTATGCCGCCTGCTACTGGAGGTAGAGGCATGATGATCGTGGTAACTGATTACTTCACCAAATGGGTATAAGCAGAGCCCAAGATGACCACGACTTAGACAGACATTGAGCACTTCATATGAAGGAACATTATTTGCCGATTTGGCATCCCTCAGTCCATCGTCACTAACAACGACCCACAATTCGTGGGCCAAGATGTGGCGAAGTTCTTACAAAAGTATGGCATCAAGTAGCACATGTCCATGCCAAGATATCCTCAAGGCAGTAGGCGGGCCGAAGCATCCAACAAGATGATCCTCGATTGCCTCAAGAAATCCCTCACCAATAAGAAGGGAAAATGGCCAGACGAACTCCCTGAATGTTTATGGGCATATCGCACCACCAAAAGATGAGCAACCGGTGAGACTCATTTCTCTTTGACATTTGGCTCAGAAGCAATCATTCATCCTAATGTCATCAAGCCAAGTATCACCGCTCTACTACCAAGCATTGAGAAGAACAGTAAGGAGATGGCTACAAGCTTAGATCTGGCAGAGGAGAAGCGCGAGCAAACCATCACCTGCATCGCAGCCTAGCTCTTTTCCAGCTACAACAATAGTGCCAAGATCCTGTAGCTTTAGCCCGAAGATTTAGTCCTAAGAAAAGCCTTTATCACTGCCCGCAGAGAAGGCTCCAAAAAGATGGATCCCATCTGGGAAGGTCTATACAAGATCAACAAAGTAGGCAGCAAGAGTAATTACACACTCACCACAATGAAACGATAAAAAGATAGAAAAATAGATGAGCACCTACAATCTGAGGAAGTACCATGTGTGACCTCCCGCTACATCAAAGCCCGAAGACTCAAGCAGCTCGATGGGCACCACCTCACAAGCCGAGGACTATCTAGTTGTTATGCAGTTCCTACCTTATAGCTAAATTCTCGTTCATTTCACTCATTTTTCAATGAGGAATTCAGAAGTAATCACAACTTGGCTCAGATGCATACTTACAACAACTGATCACTCATGCACTTCAAAAAAAAATCGCGGCCTTCTTAGGGACTCATCACAAACATTGCGCCTCCAAAGGACCAACCATGCTCTCCAGTGCGAGAGGGTAAACTAATTGTTCTCCAGTGCGAGAAGGTAAATCAATTCCCTGACACCCACATGGGTCAGCTCTCCAAGACGAGAGGATAAATTCTACACTCCAAATATCTAGACGTGTATAAGCATGGTTGCCCTAGTATAACTAAATGCACAATGGCTTGCGCTGGGATCCCTAGAAGTAGCCACAATGTTCTTTTTCAAGGTTTAGCTAACTAAAGGATTTTGGGTCTCTTGGCCTAATCCACTGGGAGCCGGGCCCTAAAGACGGAGGGAGCACATTAAGCAGTACGCCCTACAGACGGCTGCCTTGGAACCCTAAAGCTGCTACCGAATGCATTAAAGTAGCTTATGGTTTCCAGAAGACTGCCTACGGCTTACCCTTTGAGCAGTAAAACCACACTAGACTTATACAACCGCACATTCTTGAGAAAGGTTAAACAAGCTAGCATGCATATATGAAGCTTTATCCACTGCCGACATGCTACGTAGTCGATAAGCTTCACCTCTGCCAAGTGCAGAACAACTTACACCAAGTCCTAAAGTGTTGTGATACTTGCTACGCAACCTACGGAATTGGAGAAAGCCAAGGTTAAACCCTAAAGTGGTTACGCGGACTTGTCTACTTCTGTAAGTAAGGCATCCGGTTGCCAACCATATGGCTAACAACTTTACAAAGTTCTACATCAACACCTACAACTGCATAGGCTACGCGAGACTGTCTGCTTATAGAAAAATAACACGCCTGCCACTAGTCTATAAAGTCTAAAGGTTAGGGCATGAACAAAAGAAGTGAAGATGAAGAAAAGTAAATGAAGCATGTTTATAAACAACTAGCAAAGGCCGAAGAAGTTCAAGCAAAACAAGAGCTACAAGGAAAAACAAAGAAAATCCTAAAGGCTACCTAGAAGACTATACTTTAGCAGCTTGGACATCCCACCACTATTCGGTCGCCACACCTTTAGCAACTGCGATGCTCTTAGTAGTGGCATCATACAGCGCTTCACCCCCGTCTGCCCCAACCTGGGCATCAACTTCTCCAACTACTTCACCAATGGAAGCCTCAAAAGTAAAAACAAGCAAGTCTTCTAGAGAAATAGAGAAGGTCTCGAAACCTCAAGCCCATCATTCTCACCCTTCAGCTGTTCATCCTCCTCGAGCAAACCAACACGAACGCACTGTAACTCATTCACTTCCTTCTTCAGACTTTCATTGATCTTCAGTACACCTTGAAGTTCTAACACTTGGGCTTCAAGCCTATCGACAATTCTCTTGAAATGGATCACTTGATTATAAGAAAAAATCAACTCTTCATCCTTTGCATAAACAGCGCGAAGCTCAAAAACTGCAAACTCAAAATCTTGAATATGAGGTATGTAACATACAATCTCCTTCTTTGCACTTTCATACTTAACTTGGATCGCGTCAAGCTTAGTCTTCAAGATAACAATATCTTAGCGAACGGTCTCAAGCTGCAGAGAAGTGAGGGCAGAAATATTAGACCCCTTCAAAGCAATGAGCTCAGAATCCAACCTTTTAATCTCCTCGGCAGAGGAATAAGCTTCAGCTGCCATAGTCTTCGCTACCTCCTTATCAACCTTGCTATATTTGCATCATAGGAAGCAGAGAAGTCATTCTACATTGGGTCGTATGCTTCGCAAAGGAACTTGGGCAAACAAACCTTTCTAAACACCATCAACAAACTTGGCACAAGCATCATCTAGTTTCAAGAGCACACAGATCTCAGCAGCCTCCCCAGAAGCAGGCTTAGTGGATTTCTCACAACTGTCTACGCGAGCAGTGTCCTCCTTCCCAGTAAGCGGACCCTCACAAGCAGCGGAGGAAGTCTTCAATTTTCTCAACCGACACCTCTTAAGCAGGCCGGGAAGATCTCTTTTTTCCACCTTCATTCATAATAGGCTCCACGACAGCGTTCAGACAAGCCAATGCATCCGCCTCAATCCTTTTTACCTTCTGTCTCGAGAGCAGCCCACCTTTCTCCTATCGAAGAGAACTAAGCAGCCAACATCATTCACGGTACTTAGCAGGGGAGCTCAACCCATATCGGTTTTTCCCTTTTTTTTTTCTCTCGGACCAGCAGGCAAGAAGCATGCCCAACATTCTAGTAGCCCATGAGGCCCGCGACCTTTTCATTTCTCCCAATCGCCAGCCTAGCCCGTGTCAAAACCAAGAGCCCAAATGACAAGAATCATGCGACTTGACTAGCACTAGGCCCCATCACCTCAGTCTGCGGCCCCAGCCTCGCAAGCTGCCATTGGCACGGGCAAGATGTAGAAGATTGCTAGAGGAGGGGGAACAAATATCCTCTAAGCTATCTCTCTCTTGTAGGGTAGAATAAATTGCTCTCCAAAGTTGATTTAATAACCCACTTAAGGTGGGCTTAAATAGGTTTTGAGAGAAATTTATTTCCCTTTCCTAGAAGGATCTAATTTCCTATTAAAGAGGGAATCAACATCAAAATAGGAAACAATCTTATGTTTCCTCAAGCAAGAAGATCTCTACACCTGCTGCCATTTCCTACGAGTAGCCCAATAGGTGTGAGGGCATTTGTGGAGCCAAAAATAATCACAAGGCGACCGTGGATTTTTGGATAAAAAGACAAAATTATCCTCGAGGCATACCGAGATTCCTACGTGCGAGCAGCATGCAATCATCACTCAACCAAGTCAAAAATGCCCAAAAAATAGGTAAACAATTCAAAATCTATATCATCCATCCTCATCCAATCCTCTCCACAAGGTAACTCCCCAAATCTTCCCTATTTTATTATATTGATTAGCTAATCAATTGGGTAATTATTCTATTAATTAGCTAATTGATTAGATAATTATTCCATAACTCCCAAATTATTTCTTTCAAATTATGTTAATTAGTCAATTAATGAATTTATTACCTAATTAATCTATTAATGGCTAATTAACCACAAATTACACGAAAAAAATACCCCAAATGGCCGGTCCCTATTCTCCTAATAGGGCCGGTTATATCCCTAAAAATAGCTTTCCATTCTCTCCATAAACTACTCCCAACTCTCTTGCTAAAATTCTCAAACACTTTCTCTCTAAATTCTAACTTTGGCATTGGAGGTTCTTCGGCCAAAGTCTCCCCCCCCCCATTAATCGTGAGCGTGTGAGGCTTTTGGCCTTAACCAAAGGTGTTAATTGTTTTGTAGGTGCAATTGATCAAGGAGGAAGAAATTTGCATCCACACTTGTGATGTAGGTTGATTGTAAAAATTAAAAATAAAATTTATAAATGGGGTTTAAAGCAGGAGGAAGAACAAGAAATATAAAAAAAATAAATAAAAAGAATAATCAAAGAGATAATTAGGAAAAAAAATTAATTTTTATAATAAATCTTATCATTGAGGAGATAATTATTGATAATAAAATAATTAAATTTAAAGAATTAGACTTATTTTAATAAACTAGACTATTTCTACTATTGACTAAAAAAATTGGACTTATCAAGTTTTCCTTAAGATTTATCATTATTAGTACATAACTTTGAGAGTGTGTTTGTTTGGGTTCACTAGCATTCACTGGTTTGGACTACACTGAAAATTACTGTAGTCCCATGTTTGGTAATCACAGGGACTAGTTTTAGTGGGACTAAAAGGGATTCGCCTCGACTAGAGACCTCGTTAGAGGTCATAACAATGGCATGTTCAGCCATTGAAACATTCAGAAAAGCTTAAACGCAAGAAAATATGGAAATGGCAGAAGAAAAAAGAGGAAGAGAGAAAGAGAAAGAAAGGAAACTTGCAAAAGAAGCTGTTGTATTAACCGAACAAAAAACTAAACAATTACAACCTTATCCAGCCTTATATATAGCAGCTATCCAAACTTAATGACTAAGTAATCTAATATCCTTCATTTAGCTGATGTGTATAGATATATAAGAAAAGACTCAAATACCCCATACATTGTTAATACTCCCCCTCAATCTCAGCTGGGATATCCCAGTATGAGATTGGAACAATGATGAACAAACAAAGGACTATGTAATCCTTTAGTTAATACATCTGCAATTTGAGCCTCAGTGGGAATATATTGTACCTGCAGATCACCTTTTTGCACCCGTTCACGAACAAAATGAAAATCAGTATCTAACTGTTTAATCCTAGTATGAAAAACTGGATTAGAACACAATGCCAATGTAGAAAGATTATCACAATGTACCAATGGTACTAAAGGAAGAAACATATGGAGATCCTTAAGAACTAATCGGATCCAAGCCACATCCGCTGCTGCATTAGCTAAGGCTTTATATTCAGCCTCCGTTGAGCTTCGAGAAACACTGCCTTGTTTCTTAGACTGCCAGGACACAAGATTTGAGCCCAGAAAAACAATGTAACCAGTAGTCGACCTCCTTGTATTTATATCTGCTGCCCAATCAGCATCACTATAAGCAAATAAATCCATATTGTCTTGAGCAGAGTAAGTTAATCCACATTGCCATGTACCCTTCAAATACCGGAGGATTCTTTTAACGAGACAGAAATGAGCTTCAGTTGGAGTTGTCATGAATTGGCAAGCATAGTTGACAGCATATGCAATATCAGGCCGTGTAAAGGTGAGATATTGCAATGCACTAACTAAACTTCTGTAAACTGTGGGATCAGCTAATGGTTCTCCTTCATCTTTGAGCAATTGAGTATGAGGTTTACTTGGAGTGGAACAAGGTCTGCAATTTATCATGCCGGCCTTATTGAGTAGATCAGTCACATACTTGGATTGATTAATGAATATATCACCATTGTCTTTATACGTGATTTGAAGTCCCAAAAAATAAGTAAGCTTGCCCATGTCCTTCATATCAAAAGCACTACTCAATTCAGCAATCACTTGTTGAATAAGGGAGGATGAAGAACCTGTGATGATGATATCATCCACATATAACAACAAGATCACTACATCAGTCCCACACACTTTCACAAACAAACTAGGATCTGAATGAGATGACTGAAAGTCTAAGGAAGGTAAATAACTTGTAAACTTGGCATTCCAAGCCCTTGGAGCCTGTTTAAGACCATATAATGACTTGAGAAGCTTGCACACATGATTAGGATGCTGAGGATCTTGAAAACCCTGAGGTTGTTTCATAAAAACTTCATCTTGTAATTCACCATGAAGAAAAGCGTTCTTTACATCCAACTGCCGCAATTCCCATCCTTTCATAGCAGCAAGAGACAAAACCAGCCTTACTGTTGTATGTCTTACCACCGGACTAAAAGTCTCATCATAGTCCAATCCTTGTTCCTAACTATAACCCTGAGCAACTAAACGTGCCTTATATCTGGACACTTTGCCATCTTGATCCTTCTTGATCTTGTACACCCATTTGCTCCCTATCACATTTCTGTCAACCGAAGGTGGTACTAGCTCCCAAGTACCTTGTTTTTGTAAAGACACAAATTCTTCCTTCATAGCATTCCTCCAATCCTCAGAAAGAACAGCTTGTTTATAATGAGAAGGTTCTAGTGAATCATGAATGTCAAGAATCGCAGTGAATCCACAAAACATCACATCATCATCATGAGAAGAAGGAAAAACTGAAGTATTTGATGCAGAAGCATAATAAGTAGAGTAGTATTTTCGCTGCAGGACTCCACTTTTTAAACATGTAACCATATTATGCTCAGAAGAAGTATGTATAACAGGAGATGGAGATACCTGATTTTGGTCAAGGTCAGGGACAGGCAACACTTGAGAGGAAGAAGGAGAGTGATGTAGTGTAGTAGCTTGTATATCTGATGAAGAATGCAGAACTGAACTGGAAGAGAGACTTGAAGGTTGAGATGCCATAGAATGTATATCCACAGATTGACCATTCCCACCAATTTCTTCTCTTGTTTGGGCAGATGAATTAGGAACCACAATATATCTCATTCTTGGTAACTCTTGCTGTGAGGATACAGCCAGTGAAGAAATATTGACAGAAGAAGAAGAAGACTTCTTAAAAGGAAACACATTCTCATCATGGATGACATGCCTTGATAACAGTAACCTTTGTGTATGCCGATTATAGCACAACACTCCCTTATATCCAATAGAGTAGCCCACAAACACACATTCATCACTTCTAGCTTGTAACTTATTGACATTATAAGGTCTTAAGTAGGGATAGACTGCAGTACCAAAAATCTTTAAGGAACTCAGAGATGGTGATTGGGCAAACAATTTAACATAGGGAGACACCATTTCTAAGTTTTGGCAAGGCATTCTATTGATTAAAACCACTGCATGACTATAAGCATTAAACCAAAACTGTTAAGGTAACCCTGCAGCACTCAATAATGTCACAGTAGTCTCAATAATATGCCTGTGTTTCCGTTCTGCCAACCCATTTTGTTGAGGGGTATAAGGACAAGAGACAAGATGTAAAATCCCATTTGTATCCAGAAATTGTTTAAACAACCTACTCATATACTCTCCTCCGCCATCAGATTGCAGTGTCTTAATACTGCATTTGAAATTATTCATAACAAATGCATGAAACTTAACAAACACAGTATAGACATCAGATTTATTAATAAGAGGAAAGATCCAAGTGAACCTTGTGCATTCATCTACGAAAATTACATAATATCTGTAACCTTCAAGAGATACAGTGGGTGAAGGTCCCCATACATCAGTATGCACTTTCTCAAAAGGAACACTAGACTTATTACATTTAGAAGGAAATGGTTGTCTAGTCATCTTACCCCTAATACAAGCTGAACATAACTGTGGACTTTTATCTAAAGAAACAGATATCTGAGACTCCTTCAACATTTTCAACTGAACTTCATTAGTAGGATGCCCAAGTCGTTGATGCCAAATTGAAGTCTTCACAAGCTGTCCCAAAAGAGCTTGAGGTGTATTATTTACTAGCTGAGAATAGTTGAAAAACTGCTGCTGAGGAATGTAATACAAGCCACTACTACTACTCCTTCCTCTCAGTAGAATTTTCTTTGTTGCCTTGTCCTGCACCCAGAAACCAAATTCATCAAGTATAACATAGCAGTGATTATCTTTGCATAGTCTATACACAGATAATAAACTAGCTGCTAATTGAGGAACATGTAAAACCATTTGAAGAGTTAAAGGTTTGGAAGAAGTTAAAAGAGAACCCGAACCAGTATTGGCTACAGGTAAACCTTCTCCATTGCCCACTGTGATCCTGTCAGTGCCTTCAAAAGGAGTAATAAGTGTCAAATGATCCAGATCAGCTGTCATATGTGAAGGAATATTTTGTGAAAACATGTTCTTTTAAGCAACATCAATAAGCATGCAATTAACAATTAAAGGCGGAATCATGCTAGCATGCACTTAAAAACAAAACATTAACCATGAAATTCAAAGCCTAGTAGATTGGTGAACCATTAATCAACTCAAAACAAAGTGAGTTGAAATATATACCTTTGTAGATTCCTCTTTGTAGTTAAACAAAGGCTAATCACCCAAGAGATAGGGCCTTCATTCCTTGCATCTTAGATCCATGGATTTGGATGGATCTACACCAAGGAGAGCATGGATGATAAATGAGTGACCATGGAAGAATAGATGGCTAGCTACAACTTCCATGGTGGCCGGCTTTTCTAGAGAGAAATGGAGAGACAATTCTCACCAATTTTCCCCAAAACAAACCCCTTAATGAATAAAAGGCTATAAAGTCATATTTATACCTTTATTCATTTGAGTGGCAAACTTGTAATTAAAGCAAGTTCACTACCCTTTCTCTATATGGCCGGCCATGGGGGGTTGTTTGGGCTTTTGGGTCTTAGTGAATCATTATTCATTAAGTTGTCATACAACTTAAGTCAATGGGCTTGACGTTCGAAGCCCATTGGGCCTTAAGGTCCAAAACCTATCCCGAGGTCTTTAACGAACTTATTCGTTTGATTAATTAACATATTAATTAATCCTTGCCATAAATAATTAAACTATTCAATTGTTCTTACTCATTTAGTTTGTTTCATCCATCTCCACCTTATACGGTGTACGATCCATTAGGTTCCTTTTAGCGAGGCAGTGGGCGATCAAAACTCTTTCAAATCGATTATGAATTGAAACTTACTTTCAATTCTCCCTTTAGTGATAATACACTTTTAGGGCTTCCACAAACCATGAGTGACACCTAGCCGTATGTCATGGTTACCCAAGCTAATCAGAAGAGGTTAAGAACCTATTCAGTTTAGGATTACAAATGCAATACGGTCTTTCTCTAATCTAATACTCCTGACCACATTGTTTGGTTTGATAGTTTATTTATTCATGTCTACTATCCAATGTGATTCGTGTTCTTATATGATTTCCTTGAATGTGATTTAGAACGACTTTTCTAAATCTCATTCATACTCTGGCCAGAGATTCTAAATCATATCATAGAGTATTCTCCCTCAAACGGTTTGAAGGTTAGAGATCCCTTGTTGCGCATTCACTTGCCTCCATGACTAAGTGGCTTAACCCCAACGATGCCGTGGACACCCCGATGGGGTGACATTGACATAATCAAAGATCAAGGACTTAACCACAAGACAACTGTGATGCCTCAGGTCAAAGGACTAATTTGCATTATCCCAAACATGAGTTCTCATGTGACATGAGTATGAGAACTCTTCGTTGATCGTGTTCAGTGAACTCATTCTCTACTGAGCACCTACGTACTTGTCTTGATGTCACACACACCAATGACTCGAGACTAGTCACTCTCCCTGAGAGAAGACATAGCACGTACCGATCTTGACGGACTGTCAATGCCCAATTGGCAATCCTATGATCAGGAACATTTAGGATGTGTCTACGAAAGAATGGTCTCATGAATCTAACTTCATTAGATTACATTCTTCCAATCACATATTCCTTGGACTTTATCGTTTAAGCATATAACATTTATATGAGACGGCTCAAACAATAATCTTTGCCCTTTATATTAAACTAGATTAGTTTAACATGTGAAATGTCCGTAAAGTATCATCATATGATTGGTTTTAGGGCACATTTCCAACAATCTCCCACTTGCACTAGAGCCAATCAGCTTAGTCATCAGTGATGATACCTCTTTTGTAGTCATTTCATAAATGGCTGAATAGTAGGCCTAGGCAATGGATATCTATATGTTATCCATAGAAGCAACCTTGAGAATAACGACGTCACCATTATACATGATTCTTAATCATGTGGTTCAGTCTCTCATATGAGTTCGGACCTTGATGAGACCTTGATTCCCTGGCTTGAGCTATCGCCCCATTAGTGTCATAGTGTCAGTACACTAGATACACTTTCTGGTTGGAACCGAATAGAGAGTTCATAAATGAACTTTCCTATCCAAACAACATTGTTGCAAACTTCTATATGGCAATATACCTTGCATTCATAATGGAACACACTAAAGTTATTACTTTAATGTTTCCATCCAAATATCTCTTTAGTCATAATAAAGAGATATCTGTTTATCTCTTCATTCATAATGAAGAAACATCCAATGATGGATTAGATTCATAATCTAATACATTTACGCTTCCATTACGTTACTCTAATTCTTCCTCATTCTTTGAGGAATCTATCCTTTAGTATTTCTTAAATACTTAAGGACTCACTTGACAGTTGCCATGGTTCTGATCCTGGGCTTGCACTGATATCGTCTTGTACCTTTCTAGGTACAACCCATATCAATGTTTTTCATACAATATGAAATACATAAATCACCTTTATGCGTATGCATAAAGGATTCTTATTTACGCATTATTTCTTTGGGAGTCAAAGGGTACGTTCCCTTTGAGAAGAGCTACCTCCTAGTCTCACTAGAGTTGTTCTTCTGATTAAAGTTTATCATCATATGAGAAACTTCCTAGCATCTTTTGTCTATTATTAGGGATTGATATAATCAAATTATATCCTAAAATCTATCAATATAGATTTCCATCCCATGTATATAGACTATGTCTCCCATATACATTCTATCTTTATAGAATGTTTAAAGTCATAACTTTAACGAATGTTTAAAGTCATAACTTTAACGAAGAAGTATTCATTTCATTTCCAAAATTAATAAATCATATATACATTCATATATATCACATATATATTTATATATATATATATATACATACAAATTTAGGAATATGACTAACTCCCACTAATCTTTTGTAAACCTAGTAAACAAAAGATTCATTTACATCTTTATGAGAAAGCAAACGATTTGACCTTTCTCTCATAAGACGCTTATAGCTCCCACTAGCTTGCTAAGATCCATGATGGATGGATCTCTACAACTTACATGTCTTGTGATTCATAGTTTTAGACATATATTATCAAGACTATCTTAATAATGGTTTCGGAAACCTATATTATGTCCAAACATTGAATCACCATTTAATTGTAGCTAGCAATCTTCGAATTAATTGAAACTAAGACTACGTCAAAAATGGTTCCTTCAAAGTCAACCATTCTCTTTGATTGTAGTCACCTTAAGCTACCAATTAGCTTATGAAGGTTTCATTATTTCGGGTCAAATGGTACTTTACCATTCCCATGAGTATATATCGTATATGTACTCAATGTAGTCATAAGGATTTTCATTCTTATTTCTTTCGAATTAAGAGGTGCAACTCTATGACATAGTCATAAAGTTCAAACCATTCAACTGAGACGGTTTATAAATCCTTCTCGACTACCTTGGAGCTTGTGGTATAGGAACTAGGTTGTTATATTTGTTGATTACTTTCTTGTCTCTCAAAGAACCCATTCTTTGAGTTCTATCCTTCGTTCATTTGCTCTTAGGCAAATCACATTGTAGGATTACAATGAACTACCCAACAAAACAACATTTGTTAGTTGGTTTATAGAAGCGATATCCAAAAGTTAATTTAAGGATATCCTACAAGATTGTTATCAAACAAATATTGTGTATTAACACACAACCCCAAATCTTAACATGCTTAAGATTTGTCTTTCTTTCCAACTACATCTTATGGAGTCATGAAAAATTTGGAAGATCTTCTAATTGACAATCATATTGTTTTTAGAAGTATATATATCCTATATATGGGTAATAGATAACATCTAACGAACTAAATCTTATTTGAGTTTGTTCTTCTCCAAATGGAGAAATACATTATCTTATGATGCTATTTTCCTTGATATCTTTCAAGGAAACTCATCTAAAGTGTTACTTTTCCTTGGATCAAATCTAAGGAGGTAAATACTTTAGATGTCTTACTCATCAACTTACATTTCTTGAATTCTTTGAAACCTTTTGCAAAGTATTCGGACTTGTGTTTATTTAAAATAAACTATAGTCTAACCGAGGGTGATCTTCGGTGAATGTCATACAACATGAGTAGTATTATGTTGTGGACAAGTGCCACTAACATCTAAGTGAATTAACCTCAACAACTTTGTGATTCTTTATTCTTTCCAAAAGAATGAAGATTCAAACATTTTGCCTCTATACAATTTTAACAAGAAGACATTGGATCCGGATCTAACGATCCTAAGTATCCATCTATGACTAACTTGTAATTTATGTTTTTAGAGGTATCACAACTTTAGTTGGGATTAGTCACTACCTTGCAACCTTTTGGGTTTTAAGCATCGTTGTGTTCTAAACAGTTAACACCACCATATTATCTCTACTATAGAGACAATCAATTAGATTACCATAATCCAATCATTGATTAATAAAGAACAATGTTTTGTCAAACAAAACATTTATCCATTTCACATAGTGACGGAATTTAGTTCCTTAAAATTGGAATATAAAGACAATCTATGTTTTTCCAATTTCTTTGGTAGTTCATATGAGGAAGTAAGTACCATCTGCTTTCGCAGAGATCTATATTTGATTCACTTTCCGAATGTGAAGCACCTTTTCCTTCTCTCATATATCTTCTACTTCTTATTAGTCACACTTTTACAACGATTGTAAAACATAGTTACTAATACGGAATCAAGCATTCAAGTAGAAGAACCAACTGTTTTGAACTTTTCAAGAACAATTTACAACACCTTCGAAAGGTGTGTTCTTGACATTTGCAAGACATTTCTTGCAAATACCCCTTCCAATGTCCATCCTTTCATAAAGAAAGTTTGTTCCCTTGGAGTTAATTTTATCTTCTTCATTTGACTTCTCCTTTGACTACAATAGTCATGGTCCCTAAACTCCCACTATCTCTCTTGAAACTTATTTCAATTGTGTTATACACATCAAACATTTTGGAGAGCATGTGGTTATTGTTCATTTATATAGTTTACAATAAACTTAGTGAACCATAAGGATAGGGACACAAAGGTGAAGTCCTTGCCTAGTTCCCATCTCTAGAAGTGTTTTAACACTTCAACACTCAATGATTCAAAATCATCATAAGTCCATGTTGATGGACTATTTTTGTCAACCAACCATTATGTTCTAAACATAACTACAAACTTTCAAGAGTTGTACAAGGCAACTCTCATTTCTTCATACAACAAATTGTAAGTGAAGAATCATGGCATATTAAGTGTCCATGCCTTTGTGCTTTCTTCTCAAGTTCTTTGTTCATTTAACAAAGAAACAAGCACTAAGTGTTTGCATTGACTAAGGGTTGTTCAAAACAACTCATTATTTCTTCATACAACGATTTGTAAGTGAAGAACTAATAACACTAAAAGTGTCCTTTTCTTTATGCTAATCTTCGTAAGTTCCTTTGTTCATATAACGAAGGAATAAGCATTGGTTGTTTGTGTTGTTCTCTTCATGATAGACTTTTCTAACATGTTCTTCCAATGATACATTATCATTAGGAAGATTGTGAGGATGAGACTACTTAGGTACATATACAATCCATTTAAGACATTCTTTGGGATTGTGGTACCAAGTCCGGAAACTAAAACATTCGGTTTTTATTTGTCAAGTGTTGGATAGCGTTTGCAAATATATTGGTAAACAAATACATAACGAATATAAATTGATTGATTTTAAGCCATTTGATTCGGGTCTTTAAATCAAAATAGCACCACCCACTATTTTTGGCAAATTCCATATCCCTCATTGGAATTCGAGAGTTTTGGATGAAACTCTTAGTAGGGTATGGGAGGCTCACTATTACCAAGCCCACCTCACAATGATATGATGTTGGCTAGCATTAATAATAATGAGAGAGTACACTTACTCATTTGCAACTAATGCAAGTACCCATCTTATTTGGCCTCTAGAGAATGTCACCTCACAATGATATGATGTTGGTTCCATTGCACTTAGTTAAGTCATTCCCACCATGCTTAGTTCGTGAAGGGGTTCAAGAATAGCCTCACGATGATACGATGTCGGCCATCCTCGTTGCCTACAGTAACCTCATCATATGTTTATGGATTCCTCCTGAGTATAAGCATGCACTTTGTACTCCCCCATGATAGGGTGAAGCCGGTGTACAAGTCATAAACGATTGGAGCCCACCACGGTGGAAGGCCTACGAAAGAGTGTTCAAAGCACTCTCACGCTTATCAACTTAATAATTGTTTGGTTGAGGGTTTTAGGTCTCATCACATATAAATATACATTTTAATCTCTATTAAAACTATTTGGTCCTATTACAACTATTGGTCCATATGATTGATTTAGTTGTATATAATACTCCCACTATGCTTATAAAACGGTTTTTAAAGCAAGAGTATATGATACTACTAACATAACCTTTGCATTCATTTGATGGACTATATAGTTGCCTTAGGGCCTTAGGATGACTATGAACCTTTGTTTAGATTCAACACGAGCCTTGTGTTGAATCTCGGTCTAGGGATGGTGATTGATTTTAGTTACGCGTTTAATCACATTAAGGCGTGTTGTCTTAGGGGCGTTGGACCCAACTACTTCATTTTCATGCATATCATATAAAGCAAGAAAGAAGTACTTCAAAGTAAAGGTGAGCTTATGCTCATTACAACATTTGCATAAAACAAATTACTTTAAAGTAAAGAAGAGCTTAAGCCCTTTTACAACATTTGATCAAATCAAATTACAACCAAAATCTAATCTACACATTCCCATGGTTCAAACAAATTTGAAACGGCCTATCACATAGCTCAATTATATTAGGCTTAGGTTCATAATCACCCTTTAATTAATTAACACTTTAACTAATTAAATTGAATGCAACATTTTCATTTGGTTTTTGTATCCATAAAATTGATTTAAATGGAGCTAAACAAAATGAAAATCCAATTCTCATTTAAAGAGACAAAACAATTTTGTTCTCAACCTAATTTGGGCCATCATGCAATAACCACAACTTATTTGGGTCATTAAGCAATTAACCTCAACTTTTGGGCTATGTTGCAAAACTTTTGGGGTCACTTTGTAAAGACACAAAAGTCCACTACTTCATGTAATTACACTAGAACCCAAAATTTAATCAATGCAAAAACTTCATTAAAGGATCAAAACAATTTGTCCTTTAGCGTTTTTGGACCTAAACGTAAAAACGTAAACTTTTGGGCCAAAGTGCAAATACACAAAAGTATCAAAACTTTATGTAATTGCATAAAAGACCCAAAAGTACCCCACTTGCAAGGGTGGCCGGTTTTGGAAGAGGATAGAGTGATGTGTGTGTTGATTTGTGAGTTTTAGACATAAAGCAACAAGTGGTGCAAGTGGTGTGTGTGAAAGGAAATTAATCCTTACACACCCATCACCATTTCCATCACCCTTCAAATAAATATCTTATGCATTAAAACATTTGAAAAACATAAAACATAAACTTTATGTAATAAATCAAAACTTTGAATCAAAACACAAACCTTTTTGTTCTTGGCAAAAATGTCAAGAACAATGAAGAACATTCATGAAAAACCCAAAATTTTTCCATGAACTTTTTTTCACCCAAAAACATTCCAAAACCATTCAAACTTTAGGGAAATAACATCTAACCAAACTAGGGTACATAAGGGTTCCAAAAGTCACTTGAAAACACTTTTAACAAGTCAAACAAGAACCCAAAAATCCACCCTTTGGATTTGGCCGAAAATCCCCAAAGTCATGGCACCAAATTTTAGCTCCAATATTCATGCTCATATGAACTACATCTACAACATTTGAGATGGCAAATTTTCTAACAAAATTTATATTCAAAGAAACAAGAATAAAGCTTGTAACATATTACAACTTTTAAATCACAAACTATGAACTACAAAACCCAAAAGGATTCACCAACTACTAGACCTAGGCTCTGATACCACTTGAAGGAATATTTTGTGAAAACATGTTCTTTTAAGCAACATCAATAAGCATGCAATTAACAATTAAAGGCGGAATCATGCTAGCATGCACTTAAAAACAAAACATTAACCATGAAATTCAAAGCCTAGTAGATTGGTGAACCATTAATCAACTCAAAACAAAGTGAGTTGAAATATATACCTTTGTAGATTCCTCTTTGTAGTTAAACAAAGGCTAATCACCCAAGAGATAGGGCCTTCATTCCTTGCATCTTAGATCCATGGATTTGGATGGATCTACACCAAGGAGAGCATGGATGATAAATGAGTGACCATGGAAGAATAGATGGCTAGCTACAACTTCCATGGTGGCCGGCTTTTCTAGAGAGAAATGGAGAGACAATTCTCACCAATTTTCCCCAAAACAAACCCCTTAATGAATAAAAGGCTATAAAGTCATATTTATACCTTTATTCATTTGAGTGGCAAACTTGTAATTAAAGCAAGTTCACTACCCTTTCTCTATATGGCCGGCCATGGGGGGTTGTTTGGGCTTTTGGGTCTTAGTGAATCATTATTCATTAAGTTGTCATACAACTTAAGTCAATGGGCTTGACGTTCGAAGCCCATTGGGCCTTAAGGTCCAAAACCTATCCCGAGGTCTTTAACGAACTTATTCGTTTGATTAATTAACATATTAATTAATCCTTGCCATAAATAATTAAACTATTCAATTGTTCTTACTCATTTAGTTTGTTTCATCCATCTCCACCTTATACGGTGTACGATCCATTAGGTTCCTTTTAGCGAGGCAGTGGGCGATCAAAACTCTTTCAAATCGATTATGAATTGAAACTTACTTTCAATTCTCCCTTTAGTGATAATACACTTTTAGGGCTTCCACAAACCATGAGTGACACCTAGCCGTATGTCATGGTTACCCAAGCTAATCAGAAGAGGTTAAGAACCTATTCAGTTTAGGATTACAAATGCAATACGGTCTTTCTCTAATCTAATACTCCTGACCACATTGTTTGGTTTGATAGTTTATTTATTCATGTCTACTATCCAATGTGATTCGTGTTCTTATATGATTTCCTTGAATGTGATTTAGAACGACTTTTCTAAATCTCATTCATACTCTGGCCAGAGATTCTAAATCATATCATAGAGTATTCTCCCTCAAACGGTTTGAAGGTTAGAGATCCCTTGTTGCGCATTCACTTGCCTCCATGACTAAGTGGCTTAACCCCAACGATGCCGTGGACACCCCGATGGGGTGACATTGACATAATCAAAGATCAAGGACTTAACCACAAGACAACTGTGATGCCTCAGGTCAAAGGACTAATTTGCATTATCCCAAACATGAGTTCTCATGTGACATGAGTATGAGAACTCTTCGTTGATCGTGTTCAGTGAACTCATTCTCTACTGAGCACCTACGTACTTGTCTTGATGTCACACACACCAATGACTCGAGACTAGTCACTCTCCCTGAGAGAAGACATAGCACGTACCGATCTTGACGGACTGTCAATGCCCAATTGGCAATCCTATGATCAGGAACATTTAGGATGTGTCTACGAAAGAATGGTCTCATGAATCTAACTTCATTAGATTACATTCTTCCAATCACATATTCCTTGGACTTTATCGTTTAAGCATATAACATTTATATGAGACGGCTCAAACAATAATCTTTGCCCTTTATATTAAACTAGATTAGTTTAACATGTGAAATGTCCGTAAAGTATCATCATATGATTGGTTTTAGGGCACATTTCCAACAATATGGTGTATAGCCCTTGTGTCGAGCACCCAATTTTGTTGTGAAGAAGAAGGAAGGTTTGGCTGAGCTTGTGCAGTGAAAGCATTGAAAGAAGAAGGAGGTTGAGCACCTTGATATGCATAATTTCCTCGATGATAACAATTGAGAGCAGAATGACCTTTCTTCCCACAAATTTGACACTAAAGAATTAGAGGAATAGAGCTTGAGCTGGCATCATACCTTGAATAGCAATTAGTAGCTGTGTGGCCTCTTTTATGACATATTTGACATTCAGGAATCAATGTTGGCTTAAAACCACTATTTCCATTCCAATTCTGCCAATTTGAACCTCCTTTAGAACTACCAGAAAAACCATTGCTGTTTGATCCTCCAGGAAAACCATTGGAATTGCCTGAGAATCTGCCATTATTATTCCCATTGTATCTGGACCTATTGTTAAATCTTCCATTGTTTCCGCCATTATGCTGATATCCTCTATTATTCTGAAAATTCCCATTTCCTTGTTGATGAAAATGAGGCAGAGAAGCCTGAGAAACAATGCCACCAATGGGTCTGTGAGCAGTACTTTGAGAGGAATTAGTAGCTTCAGTGACAAAACCATAGCCACCAGAGAAGTACTGAGAAGCTCCTTGATCTTGTGAGGAATGAGCATTAGAGGATTCTCCTTGACAATACATGGCTGACATAGGAAAATGCAAAGTAGACTGTGAATCTTCAGCTGTTCGCTCAGCAGCTAACAATTGTGCTCGGAATTCTTTTAAAGAAATAGGAGTTTCACGAGCCACAATCACAGTACGAATCATATTAAACTCAGCCGGTAAACCCGCAAGAGCAGCAACAATAAGGTCATTCTCAGACACTACTTCACATGCTGCCATAAGCTGATCTTTAAGAGCCTTAAGCCTCAACATATATTTTTCAACACTATCAGACCCTTTCTTGATAGTCAACAATTCAGTTTTGAGATGATTCACCCTTGCTCTGGAAACAGTAGCATATATGTCCTGCAAATTCATCCAAGCTTCATGTGCAGTTTTACAACCTACAACATATTCCACAGCCTCATCACCTAATGTAGCAAGAAGAAGACTAACAAGAGCTTTGTCTTGTTTAATTCATTCCTTGTATGCTGCTGTAATCTCAGTAGTGATACCATTAGCTTCAGTGAACACAAACTTCGGTGGACAAACCGATGTGCCATCAAAGTGATCAAACAAATCATATCCCTCAAACACCGATCGAAATTGAAAAGACCACTTGACAAAATTATCATCTTGCAGCCGAATGGTGAACATACCAAGAAGACTTTCCATTTTGAGTGTATTCATATCGAGACTTCAACAAGAACCAAGAAAGAAAACAAACAGAAGCAAATCACAAAGAATCAGCAATTCAGAAAGAATCAAGGCTTCGTGCCCAAACAATCAGCAATTCAGAAATAATCAAGGCTTCGTGCCCAAACTGTAAGGAGCTTCGTGCTCAAAAACTCATCAAGTAAGCAAACCACAGTAGCTGCGTGTGCAAACAATCAGCAATTCAGAAAGAATCAAGGCTTCGTGCCCAAACAATCAGCAAGTCAGAAAGAATCAAGGCTTCGTGCCCAAACTGTAAGGAGCTTCGTGCTCAAAAACTCATCAATGAAGCAAACCACAATAGGCTTCGTGCCCTAACATTTATCACATCAACAAATCGTAGATCCATAGCTATGCCATGAAATTAAACACAAAGTCTAGAAAATATTGACCAGAAACCACCAGAATTAAGCGGATATAACCTGAGTCGGCACCGACGAACCGAAACCAAAACTCCGTCGACAAAATCAGAAACCACCACCTCGACAAAATCAGAAACCACCGCCTCTCAAATCCGTCGAAAAAAAAACAAACTCCAAAGCTTAATGAGCCCGTCAGGATCCTCTTCACAGATTCACCAAACCTAAGCTCTGATACCATCATAACAATGGCATGTTCAGCCATTGAAACATTCAGAAAAGCTTAAACGCAAGAAAATATGGAAATGGCAGAAGAAAAGAGAGGAAAAGAGAAAGAGAAAGAAAGGAAACTTGCAAAAGAAGCTGTTGTATTAACCGAACAAAAAACTAAACAATTACAACCTTATCCAGCCTTATATATAGCAGCTGTCCAAACTTAATGACTAAGTAATCTAATATCCTTCATTTAGCTGATGTGTACAGATACATAAGAAAAGACTCAAATACCCCATACATTGTTAATAAGAGGTTCTTAGCGAAGCTCCCCAAAATGCAATGGACTGCTAAGCCTTTCCATCGTCTGCTTCGTCTGTTTGCTGCCTCATCGTAATCAATGATCTGGACGTCAAATCTTCCACTTCTTTCCTGCATGGATCTTCTTCTCTCTCCCTGCTCTATCTCCTTACCACCCACCCCTAAATCCCAAGATTGGATTAGCACCCACCGATGGGTCGATTCGATCCAAGGCCCAGACCGATGCCAGTGCCACCCTACTCATTTTTCCAAGGTCATCTCCCGTTCTCTTTGTCTATGTCTTGACGATGGCTACCACCGCCATAGCACCGCATCAGCTCACTCAGAATGAGGTTGAATTCAGATGATGTTGGCCGCGAAGTTCATCTGGGCACGAAAAACTGATATTTTCAGATGGAAAGATGTAATGCCATATATCCCCAATCTTCCTCAGATTTGCTTATTTTTTTGGTAATATAATATGAATTTCAGATTTTTAAATATGTTTTGTTTGGTTTAATGGTGTTTGCAATAGTGGGTCTCTCTAATTTAAGCTGAAATTATAGAAAGCACCATTTTCTGGGTTTGTGTATATATATATGTGTGTGTGTGTGTGTGTGTGTGTGTACACACATATATGTATGTATATGTTTTTGCTAGATCTGGCTTTTGTATTATTTGTTCTTGTTGGTATATTTCCTTATTCGCAAAACCCACATTGATTCTTTTGTCTAAATTTGATTTTTTTTTTTTTTTGGGTTGCTTTATTGTGGATGGGTTTTTGTTTAAATGTGAAACTAATTATCAATTGTTGGTTCTGAAATCTCAAGAATTTTGCAATTTCTAATATGGTAGATGGCACTGAATTGCTAGAAGAAGAAAGGAGTTTGGATTAAATACGATATTTGAGTGACACCAACATACTTTGAAGTTTTGAATAGGGAGAGATGAAATAAGTTGAAGCAAATACAATATTTTGTAACATATCATGGGTTTTTATTTTATTTTTTATTATCCTGCTTCTTAGGCTCAAACTACATCAAATGCTTCACTAAGTTAGTTTAGCTTAGTCTAATCTAAGGCAGTCCAACTTAATCTTTGAAGCTAATCCAGTCCGAAATAGTTCCGTGCAACAAACGCATCATAAGTACGTAGTGCTTGAAATATAAGATATGTTCCTTCCACATCATCCAACTTAAAATATAAAATTAAAAAATTAAAATAAAAAAAAAAACATTCCACTTCTGGTGGTAATGTGCAAGTGACATTTGCTATATTCAGTAATGTAGGATCATCATTCACTTGAAAGAATGATAAAAAATCATTTGCATTCTCTTCAAGTAATAATGTAGAGTCAATAAGAGTATATAAAAACACTCCTTACTTTAAACATTATGTTACTTGATCATGTCAAATAAATTATCACTATATTTTACTGCTATAGCACAGCTTATGGACAAGAACAAAAATACATTTCAATCCTACAAGGATCTTTATTCAATTCTCAAGTGTAGATATTGAAGGGAAAATTATGAGTTTCTAGCATGGGATTTCATAATGACTATCATGCATATACAAATCAAAATTTAAATTATACGAAAGCAGCGGAAGCATTTATAACATATTATCAAAGCTATAGTCATGCAAATCCCCTTCAAGGTTCATAGGTTTATATATAATGCATCAAAACAATTTTTAGAATCAAGAACAAAGTGAAGGTTAGTCTTATACCTCTTGATCTAGACTTGAGACCAAGGATGGACCACCTCCAAGCCCTTTGCTCCTTGAAATCCTTGAGCCTAGCTTCCCTCCTTGCCTCCTCCACTTTGTTACAATGAGTGCTCCTAGGTTCTCTTCAAGTTCTCAAAGTAGGAAACCTCTAAAGATCCTCACCCACTAGTGTAGTGAGAAGGATGAAGGAATAACCAAAGGGGTGTAAGAGATGTTAGTAAAAACCCCCTTATGGTGGCCGGCCTTTGTGGTTCAAGAGAGCTATTTTCTTTTGCCTCTTTTGTTGTTTAAAACTCACAAAAACCCTAATGAACAATATCTTATAAAGTTGCTTATATAGACAAAAGAAACCTAGTCAACAACTTGACTAAATATCTCACTCCTTTCACACCTAAAGTGGCCGGCCTCTTTGTTGTTTGTTTGGGCTTTGGGCTTTTATTATTTCAAGTCATCCAATGCTTGAATAAAAGCCCAATGGGTTTAGGCCCAATGGGCCCAATTAAACCCGAACGTTTCTTAAGCCCAAAACGATCTTTATCGCTTTTATGATTTCTTTAGACTTTCTAAATCAATCACAACAATTAATCAATCCAATTAATTATTTCCATCATCCATTAGTTACTCACTACAATAGTGTTGTGGTGAACAATCTTTTAGGTTCTAATTAGCAAGGCAGTGAGGTGATTGGCATCAATCCAATTGCTTATATTTAATTCAATCACTTAGTGAATTAAAACTTCATTTTAATTCACCTTTCTTCTTTGACGACTACATTTAATCATCTAGAAGAACTCACAAGCTATGAGTGACATCTAACCATATGTCATAGCTACCCAAGCTAATGTAGAAGTTTATTCGAAAAACCTAGTCAGTTGGAATTACAATGTAATTCAATCCTTCTCTAATACAATACTCTCAATCACATCATTAGGGTATGGATATATCATGTCAAACCCCTAATGTGATTATTCCTTCTTATATGATCCAATTGAGTTGTATAGGAACGCTTCCCTTTATTACGCTCGATACTTCGGCCGAAGATTCCCGAATCATATCTTAGAGTATTCTTCCTCTCTTATCGAGGATTAGAGATTCCTTGTTGCACATACACTTGCCTTCATGACTAAGTGGCTTAACCCCAACTATGCCGTTGACACTCTGATAGAGTGACGTTGACATAATCAAAGATTAAGTACTTAACCACAAGACAACAACGATGCCTCAAGTCAAAGGATTACTTACATTATTCCAACCATTTGAGTTACTTGCTTGACATGTGAGTAGACCTCCATGCAAGTACTCTGATTCGATTGTGTTCAGTGAACTCATTCCCTTAATGAGCACCTACATACTTGTCTTAGTGTCACAACACGAATGGGTTGAGACTTTCCATCCTTCCAATTGAAGCGGACATAGTATGTACCGGTCTAAGCATTGTCAGTATCCCTCCGACAATCCAACGACCAGGAACCTTTTGGACATAATGGTTATGTGAAGAAGGTCTCTGTAGTCTAACATCATTAGATTACTTCTTCAATCGATCCATTGTCCATGGATTCACTATTCAGGACTTATATCGTTTATTGAGATAGTCCTAATTAGTATCTTTGCCATTTCATGTATAAGAATCATCCATACATCGATTCATTTGTCCAGAAAGATTTCTTCCAAAGATTGACTTTCAGGGCATATTTCCAACAGATATAAGATCATGACATCTATTTGAATGTCGTCTTTAAAGATCAACAACAACAACAACAAAGCCTTTTCCCACTAAGTGGGGTCGGCTATATGAATCCTAGAACGCCATTGCGCTCGGTTTTGTGTCATGTCCTCCGTTAGATCCAAGTACTCTAAGTTTTTTCTTAAGGTCTCTTCCAAAGTTTTCCTAGGTCTTCCTCTACCCCTTCGGCCCTGAACCTCTATCCCGTAGTCACATCTTCGAACCGGAACGTCAGTAGGCCTTCTTTGCACATGTCCAGACCCATTTTGTGTACATGTTGATGCTTCACCGCCTAACATTCTGTGCCATACAGCATCGCCACCGGCCTTATTGCCGTCCTATAAAATTTTTCCTTGAGCTTTGGTGCCCTACGACGGTCACACAACACGCCGGATGCACTCTTCCACTTCATCCATCCAGCTTGTATTCTATGGTTGAGATCTCCATCTAATTCTCCGTTCTTTTGCAAGATAGATCCTAGGTAGCGAAAATGGTCTCTCTTTGGTATTTCCTGATCTCCGATCCTCACCCCTAACTCATTTTGGCCTCCATTTGCACTGAACTTGCACTCCATATATTCTGTCTTTGATCGACTTAGGCGAAGACCTTTAGATTCCAACACTTCTCTCCAAAGGTTAAGCTTCGCATTTACCCCTCCTGAGTTTCATCTATCAACACTATATCGTTTGCGAAAAGCATACACCAAGAAATATCATCTTGAATATGTCATGTTAACTCATCCATTACCAACGCAAAAAGGTAAAGACTTAAGGATTGTTGATCCACAAAATTAGTGAGGACTTTGGTACAACAGAAAGTATTAAGTTTGTGATCTTCGCTAAATTGCTCTAGTCATTAGTGTGGATAAGTATGTAAATGGATAGAGACAGGAAAGCAAACACAAGATGTATGTGGTTCACCCAGATTGGCTACGTCCACGGAGTAGAGGAGTTCTCATTAATTGTGAAGGGTTTACACAAGTACATAGGTTCAAGCTCTCCTATAGTGAGTACAAGTGAATGATTTAGTACAAATGACATAGGTTCAAGCTCTCGTCTTCACTTGCCTTATTTGTCTCATAGGTAGATGTGGCATCTTCTCTGAAAGTACTCTTCCTCCATCCAGGGATGGTATCTTTAACTGGTGGAGATACACAAGGTAATGTATCAATTTCACTTGAAGCTTACTTGTAGTTTCAGGCTTGGTCAAGCGTGATACAAACCATGTAGTAGGAGTCCCCCAAGTCGCCGACCTAGGAGATCTGCTGAAAGAGGCGACAGACAAGGTAAGCAATCAGAGCTCCAAGCAATCAGTCCCAGATCAGAAGTTTGATTTCGAGTTCCGGCTGATTGTTCTCATTCTCCCTATCTTGCAGGCAGCATGAAGGATAAAGAGAATAAAAGGAGAATAGATGATATGAGATACTTTTGCTTTTGAAGAAGTAACTTTCCACAGGCTTATTCTTGAACTAGGCTGGAGGATTTTCTGGTTTCCTCCAGAGTATAAGGCCGACTGAAGAATTTGAGGGTCAAAACAAGTCCATCAAATCTAGAGTACGTTCGACCCTGCTGATATGGGATACTTTTGCTGTTGACAAAGTATTGGATGTATCGGCATGTGTTCTGTTACGCTTAACTCCACATGCTTCCTTGTATCCTTCTCATTTTCCTTATCTGTTCCTCAGGCAAATGTGGTATCTTCTCTAGAAGCATAAGATGTTGAAGATGAGTACTCGAGAGCAATGCCAGGTAAGTAATCAGGTAAGGGGTTCCAGGCAGTCAGTTCCTGACTAGAAGCTTGATTCCAAGTGGTGACTGATTGCTCTCTTTCTCCTTGTCTTACAGGTAAGAACAAGGCTAAAGGAAAAGACAGGAAAAAAGCATGATGTGGGATACTCTTGCTTTTAACCCTGATGATATAAGGTATTCTTGCTCTGGTGTAACTTGTTTATAGAGGGATTATCGGGGGTAAAGAAAGCTAAGTATTTCGAGAGGCTTCGTTGGGAATGCCCTCTTAGATATGAGGAAGGGTTGAGCATTTTTGCAGGTCTGCCTGTCCGTTGAGGATGGAGGTCGACATATATAGGAGTTTCCCTAACAACAAGTAGTAATGTTATTCCTTTACCTGCTTGGTCATAGCACGGTAGTGGGAGCTACCAGCTTCACGTGCGTCAGAGCACTTTGAAAAAGTGGTCTGTGGTATCTGGAAAGCTGATGTTGCGTGTAAAGATTACAGACAAGCTTTATCCAAGGAGATCTGGCTCTCGAAGTTGAGAAAGCGGTGCCTCTTCGGTTTTTGAACAAGCAATCCTGTCGGGAATCTGACTCTCGAGATTCGGAGAACGATGCCTCTTCGATTTTTGAGAGAGCAATCCTTCTGGGAGTCTGGCTCTCGAGATTCGGAGAGCGGTGTCTCTTCGATTTTTGAGAAAGTAATCATGTTGAGAGTCTGGCTCTCGAGATTCAGAGGACGGTGCCTCTTCGATTTTGGAGCAAGCAATCTTGTTGGGAGTGTTTTCTCGAATGTGAGTAAAGGTTGGGCATGTTTGCTAGTCTACCTTGCCACGGAGCACAAAGGTTGACACATAAGGACTTTCCGATTATCCAGCAGTGGTGCTGTTCCTTTACCCTTGTGGGTAATAATATGGTAGCTAGACCTTCAAAATTTATGTGTCTAAACTTTGTTAGTGCTGTTTCTTTGCTATTCTTTTACCCTTATTGGTCATAGCGATGTAGTGGGAACTGCAAGCTTCACGTGTCTAAACTTTGTCAGATATCTTTAGCAAAGTTATCTGTGGTACCCATGAGCTGATGGTGCGTGTGGAAAGTGGATGATTGAACAGTAAGATTCACGTGCTTTCTACTTCACCAGAAATCTTCAACAGAATGCCCGTAATTTCAGCAAAGCTGAGTGTGCATGTGACAGGTGCTGACAAGGCTGAGAAAAGCAGGTGCCTCTTCGATTTCTAAGATTGACCCTCGTGGTCTCTGAGTAGCCTAGCTTTTGAGAAAGCAAGCGCCTCTTCGATTTCTAAGATCGGCCTTCATAGTCTTTGAGCAGCCCAGCTTTTCAGAAAGCAAACGCCTCTTCGATTTCTGAGATCGGCCCTCGTGGTCTCTGAGCAGCCCAGTTTTTAAGCAAGCAAACGCCTCTTCGATTTCTGAAGCTCCGTCGAGTGCAGATTTTTATAGAAGCTGGCATTAAGTTCCAAAGCATATTTGAATCTTCACTAGTAGAAGCTCCCTTCTTGCACTTCTAAGATCTTGATTTGTCCGACCTTTTCTCTCATCAACACCTTTGAAAATGTCTGGCCCCTCCGACCGTCGTTTTGACTTGAACCTTGTTGAAGAGGCAGCCACGCCTTCTCCAGACAACATATGGCGCTCATCCTTCTTATCCCTTATTGGTCCTCTTACCGTTGGGGATTCCGTGATGAAGAATGATATGACTGCTGCGGTGGTGGCTAGGAACCTTCTCACTCCCAAAGATAACAGACTACTTTCCAAACGGTCTGATGAGTTGGCTGTTAAGGATTCTCTGGCTCTAAGTGTTCAGTGTGCAGGTTCTGTGTCTAATATGGCCCAACGCCTATTTGCTCGAACCCGCCAAGTTGAATCATTGGCGGCTGAAGTGATGAGTCTCAAACAGGAGATTAGAGGGCTCAAGCATGAGAATAAATAGTTGCACCGGCTCGCACATGACTATGCTACAAACATGAAAAGGAAGCTTGACCAAATGAAGGAATCTGATGGTCAGGTTTTACTTGATCATCAGCAGTTTGTGGGTTTGTTTCAAAGGCATTTATTGCCTTCGTCTTCTAGGGTTGTACCGCGTAATGAAGCTCCAAATAATCAACCTCCGATGCCTCCTCCTTCTAGGGTTCTGTCCAGTACTGAGGCTCCGAATTATCCCCCTCCGGTGCCTTCTCTTTCTAAGGCTCTACCGACTGCTGAGACTTCTCCTAAGCAACCTTTGTGAAGGCTCCCTCTTGTTTGTTTATTTTGACTCATGTATATGTAGATATTTGTAACTTATCGGAGATATCAATAAATAAACTTTGCTTCATTTCAACGTATTGTGTTAAATACACCAAAGCCTTCTTCACTGAGTGGGGTCGGCTATATAAATCTTAGAACGCCATTGTGCTCGGTCCTGTGTCATGTCCTCCGTTAGATCCAAATACTCTAAGTCTTTTCTTATAGTCTCTTCCAAAGTTTTCCTAGGTCTTCCTCTACCCCTTCGACCCTGAACCTTTATCCCGTAGTCGCATCTTCTAACCGGAGTGTCAGTAGGCCTTCTTTGCACATGTCCAAACCATCGTAACCGATTTTCTCTCAATTTTCCTACAATTTCAGCTACTCCTACTTTACCTCGAATATCCTCATTCCTAATCTTATCCTTTCTCGTGTGCCCACACATCCAACGAAGCATCCTCATCTCCGCTACACCCATTTTGTGTACGTGTTGATGCTTCACCGCCCAACATTCTATGCCATACAGCA
Source organism: Malus sylvestris (assembly GCF_916048215.2). Classification (NCBI taxonomy): domain Eukaryota; kingdom Viridiplantae; phylum Streptophyta; class Magnoliopsida; order Rosales; family Rosaceae; genus Malus; species Malus sylvestris. Next base: position 27,957,733 of record NC_062270.1, on the reverse strand, counting down.
TCGCCGGCCTTATTGACGTCCTATAAAATTTTTCCTTGAGCTTCAGTGGCATACGACGGTCACACAACACGCCGGATGCACTCTTCCACTTCATCCATCCAACTTGTATTATATGGTTGAGATCTCCATCTAATTCTCCGTTCTTTTGCAAGATAGATCCTAAGTAGCGAAAACGATCGCTCTTTGGTATTTCCTGATCTCCGATCCTCACCCCTAACTCATTTTAGCCTCCATTTGCACTGAACTTGCACTCCATATATTCTGTCTTTGATCGACTTAGGCGAAAACCTTTAGATTCCAACACTTCTCTCCAAAGGTTAAGCTTCGCATTTACCCCTTCCTAAGTTTCATCTATCAACACTATATCGTCTGCGAAAAGCATACACCAAGGAATATCATCTTGAATATGTCCTGTTAACTCATCCATTACCAATGCAAAAAGGTAAGGACTTAAGGATGAGCCTTGATGTAATCCTACAGTTATGGGGAAGCTTTCGGTTTGTCCTTCATGAGTTCTTACGGCAGTCTTTGCTCCTTCATACATATCCTTTATAGCTTGGATATATGCTACTCGTACTCCTTTCTTCTCGAAAATCCTCCAAAGAATGTTTCTTGGGAACCTATCATACGCTTTTTCCAAATCTATAAAGACCATGTGTAAATCCTTTTTCTCATCTCTATATCGTGAAAAGAAAATTATTTTTTTGTTTCTGATAACGTATTATAGAGTCGAGAATTTCTAGTGCAAAAACAACATTAGAATTATATTCTAAATTTTTTAAATTCATAACTTCTGGTTTAGTGTACAAATCTATGTTTAAAGAACATAGGTTCTAATATCAAAACTTTTGGGTTTAAAACTAATAACGTCTTATAAAATATTTTAGGGTTTAGGGTTATAAAACTAATAAGAAATTGTGGGGGGATATGAGAAGGAGAATAAAATATTTTTTTAATTCGTGTATATATATTGTCAAAATTCGTGTATATTTCATCTTTGATAAACACTTATCTATAGGCATTGATAAACACTTAATTACTAAATATAATAATTAGGCATTGATTACAAAACAATAAGATAGGAGGTTAGGGAGTAACGGTGGTCGTCCACACTCCATCCCTATTTACAACAAAAAGGGATTCTTACCATTCTGCATTGGGAATTTTCCCAGGCGGGGGGATTATTGCAACTCAATTTCGCGTTCACGAAGCAATGGCGACGACGACTGCGGAAACAATCTCAGCGGCCATGGAACTGATTGACACGAAGAAACAGAACCTAAAGAAGGCCTTCGACGAGCTCCAATCCCACTCCGCCGTCCTCTCCTCCTTCAATCTCTCTTGGTCCGACCTCGATTCGCACTTCACCTCCATCCAAACCTCCCTCACCCAAAAATTCCACCTCCTCCAATCCCTCCAGTCACAGTCCTCCACAAACCCTTCTTCTCCTTCATGTCAGATACCACAAGACCCCTCTCCTTCGTCGAATTTACCGACCCAGGTAGCAAAAGACCCGTCTTTGCCGTCGCTCGGGTCGACCCAGATGGCGGAAGACCCCAAATCATCGATCCAGATGCCAAAGTACCTGCCTAGTTCGTCAATTTTGTCGACCCAGATTGCAAAAGACCCTTCTTCCTCATCAAACCCCCCGAGCCAGAACGTGGTTGAAACAGATATCAATTGTGAAGTGGATGTTGTGCCTCCTCGGCCCGAATTGGTGGCGTTCTGTGAGAGAATGGATGCGATGGGGTTGAGGAATTATATGAATGAGTCGGTGAATAACCGAAACACAATTCGGGGTGAGCTCCTGGAGGCAATTCGGCGTGCCAAGGACCCTGCTGCCATGGTTCTGAATGCAATGGAGGGGTTCTATTGCGCAAATGGGAGAAATAAGGGCGATAAGGACCCACAATTATTTGGTGTGAGGAGGAGTGCTGTGCTGTTGTTGGAAGTGTTAATGGGAATTTCTCCGAATGTAGGATCGGAAGTGAGGGAGAGAGCCAAGAAGTTAGCATTGGAGTGGAAAGGGAAGTTGAGTATGGATGGCGAAAACCCGTTCGAGGCGTTGGGATTCTTGCATTTGGTTGCAGCTTATGGACTGCAGGCCGAATTCAAGACGGATGAACTTGTTGATCATTTTGTCATAGTTGCGCGGTATAGGCAAGCTGTTGAGTTATGCCGGAAAATTGGTTTGGGGGATAAGCTTCCAGGTAAAGTTTTGTTTTAGTGGAAACATTTGTATACTAAGTTGATGTTTATTTCATTTAGTTAGTAATCGATATCAATTCATATAGTTAGTGTTATCCAATGTTGATTGCCATACCTGATCTTTTATACATGCCACATGTCTTTTGGTTTAGTATAAAAAAGGCTTCTTTGACGTTTCAGTCACAGAATTCGTAATAGTACTAGTTTTCATGGGAAAAATGAATCCTTGAGTTGATTGTTAATCATGAACATAATGTAGTTTATGCAGCATGGCAAATAAGTTAAAAATTTAGTTTTTGGTTATCAAGACTTGTTTGATACTTATCAGAGAATGATTCAATTGTGGGAACCGAATCCTCCATGAGTAAACTTCAGAAAGAGAGGTGTAAGAAGTCTGAATAGATGCAGAGTGTTTGCATGGTCTCACTACTTAGTTATTAAGGCCTAATGGAAGGTCCTACACGTAAGCTGAAGGTCATTGCACTGGGGGAGAGCTAGTGATCCAGTTTTTCTCAATATGAAAACACTTCACATGTGCTAAATGTTGAGGAGGTGTGTCAATCTAAGAGAGAGCTCTATCATAAATGTACAAGCAGGGTACTGTCCCTCTGAGGCCATCTTATGCCGGGATCAGTATTTGCCTTTTTTGTTTGGCTATTTTAATTCTCTATTGCACACGTTAAAGTTTTGTTTCCCTTAGGGTAGATTCTGATTTTTAACTTTATAAGTTTGGTTTTGTGTTAGCAGATCTGATTCAGAAACTTGTGAGTAAGGGAAAACATCTTTTGGCTGTCAAATTCATTTCTGAATTTGGTCTGACCAATAAGTTCCCACCAGTTCCCATCTTAAAATCCTACATCAAAGAGTCCAAAAAGCTTGCTAAGAAAGTATGCAAGGATGGAACTCGCCAGTCAATGGTATTTTCACCATTCTCTCATATGTTACCTAATAGCTGTCAAAATCTAATGCTTCATCTGCACATACTTCATAACAATTTTTTCTGCAGAATGAAGCCACAGCGAAAGAATCCGGTGCTTTGAAATCAGTAATCAAGGTTATTGAAGACCTCAAGCTCGAATCTGAGTATCCACCTGCTTTTCTTCAAAAGCGTCTGGAGCAGCTGGAGAAGGAGAAGGCAGACAGTAAACGCAATGCTGTGGCTTCTGCTGCCAAGCCTCTGCAACTGCGGCAGCAACAGAAACAGCAGATGGTAAAGGAGCCGGCAAAGAAACTGAAGCAGCAGCTGTATGGAAACAAGCGTCCTAGAATGACCGCTCCAGATGGATCTGCAGCAGTCTCAATTAATGTTAATGACGCAGGTTTGTTGCGAGCCTATTCCTTGTCTGGCGTTGCTCCTGCTCCTCCAGCTGCCACTTATGCGGGTTCATCAGCTGGGCTGTATGGTTTTTCAGGAGGCCAGATGGGTTTTCCTGGGCATCCAGCCCCTACTAGTACCCACTTATCCTTGTCTGAACAGTATGTTCCGTCAGGTTATTATAACCGGCCAACTACCTATGGTGGATATGGTGCACCCCCCAAATATCATCCATCTTACTACCCTCAGTAGTGATTGCTACTCTTTGTTGACGTAGTATACTTTTGGATGGTATATGACAAATTTTTAGTTTTTTTTATTTCCGCAATGCTGGTGATCAGAAAAGCATGTCTGCTTCTTTGTTTACCATGATTGTAGCACAGCAAACAAACTTGAACAAGCTTCTTGCTGTCCAGAATATTGTCTTATCCACTAATTTTCTGGACATTTGGGAAGTAATCCGCTGAAAAGTAGCATAACTTTGTTTTAATATCATTTTTTAGCACTCATTCTTGTGGGCGTAGTCTACTTCTAGGACTTATTGATCCATTTTTCTTTCCCATAGAAAATATTTCATAAAAAGAGAACAAGATCCTCATGCTTTAACTGTTTTAGGATTTTGCTCTCTGTGTTGCTGTTTAATTAGGGCAAGCAGTACTCTGCCTTTCTCCACTGGATTTTGCTGTGCACTCCCGGATCCCCTATTCTTGTCCCAGAAATAGATGAAGTTTTGTATAGAATAGGAACTTAATCTTTGATTTTGAGGTTGATCATCGTAAGCGTGGTAGAAGTAGTGTTTTTTCTTGATTACTTTTCAAAATAATTAATTTTTTTTTCTTGAAGGTGCTTGGTTTGTCAGCATCTTCACCTCTTTGGGAACTGGCACAAATTTTTTGCTCCTCTTGAATATTTACATGCTGCTTAAAAGCCTTAAATCCTCTTTTGCCTTAGAGAAGGCGCTGTCTTCCATTAAAATATTATATTAGAAGGAACATGTTTGGTTGCCCAGTTTGTCATTCATCTTTGTGTGACATCCATCTTTACAACAACAACAACAACAAAGCCTTTTCCCACTAAGTGGGGTCGGCTATATGAATCCTAGAACGCCATTGCGCTCGGTTTTGTGTCATGTCCTCCGTTAGAACCAAGTACTCTAAGTCTTTTCTTAGAGTCTCTTCCAAAGTTTTCCTAGGTCTTCCTCTACCCCTTTGGCCCTGAACCTCTGTCCCGTAGTCACATCTTCGAACCGGAGCATCAGTAGGCCTTCTTTGCACATGTCCAAATCACCGGAACCGATTTTCTCTCATCTTTCCTTCAATTTCGGCCACTCCTACTTTACCTCGAATATCCTCATTTCCAATCTTATCATTTCTTGTGTGCCCACACATCCCACGAAGCATCCTCGTCTCCGCCACACCCATTTTGTGTACGTGTTGATGCTTCACCGCCCAACATTCTGTGCCATACAACATCGCTGGCCTTATTGCCGTCCTATAAAATTTTCCCTTGAGCTTCAGTGGCCTACGACGGTTACACAACCCGCCGGATGCACTCTTACACTTCATCTATCCAACTTCTATTCTATGGTTAAGATTTCTCTAATTCTCCGTTCTCTTGCACGATATATCCTAGGTAGCGAAAACGGTCGCTTTTTGTGATCTTCGCTAGATTGCTCCGATCATTAGTGTGGATAAGTATATAAATGGATATAGATAGGAAAGCAAACACAAGATGTACGTGGTTCACCCAGATTGGCTACGTCCACGGAATAGAGGAGTTCTCATTAATTGTGAAGGGTTTACACAAGTACATAGGTTCAAGCTTTCCTTTAGTGAGTACAGGTGAATGATTTAGTACAAATGACATTAGGAAATATTGTGGGAGAATGATCTCGTAATCACGAAACTTCTAAGTATCGGAATGTGGTATCGTCTTGACTTGCCTTATCTGTCTCACAGGTAGATGTGGCATCTTCTCTGGAAGTACTCTTCCTCCATCCAGGGGTGGTATCTTTAACTGGTGGAGATGCACAAGGTAATGTATCAATTTCACTTGAAGCTTACTTGTAGTTTCAGGCTTGGTCAAGCGCGATACAAACCATGTAGTAGGAGTCCCTCAAGTTGCCGAGCTAGGGGATTTGCTGAAAGAGGTGACAGACAAGGTAAGCAATCAGAGCTCCGGCTGATTGTTCACATTCTCCCTATCTTGCAGGCAGCATGAAGGATAAAGAGAAGAAAAATGAGAAGAGATGATATGGGATACTTTTGCTTTTGAAGAAGTAACTTTCCACAGGCTTATTCTTGAACTGAGCTGGAGGGTTTTCTGGTTTCCTCCAGAGTATAAGGCCGACTGAAGAATTTGAGGGTCAAAACAAGTCCATCAAATCTAGAGTACGTTCGACCCTACTGATATGGGATACTTTTGCTTTGACAGAGTAATGGATGTATCGGCACGTGTGCTGTTACGCTTGTCTCCACATGCTTCCTTGTATCCTTCTCACTTGCCCTATCTGTTCCTCAGGCAGATGCGGTATCTTCCCTGGAAGCATAAGATGTTGAAGATGAGTACTCGAGAGCAATGCCAGGTAAGTAAGTTCCAGGCAGTCAGTTCCTGGCTGGAAGCTTGATTCCAAGTGCTGACTGATTGCTCTCTTTCTCCTTGTCTTGCAGGTAAGAACAAGGCCAAAGGAAAAGACAGGGAAAAAGCATGATATGGGATACTCTTGCTTTTAACCCTGATGATATGAGATATTCTTGCTCTAGTATAACTTGTTTGCAGAGGTATTATCGGGGGGAAAGAAAGCTGAATATTTCGAAAGGCTTCGTTGAGAGTGCCCTCTCATATATGAGGAAGGGTTGAGCATTTTTGCAGGTCTGTCTGCCCGTTGGGGATGGAGGTTGACATATATAGGAGTCTCCTTAACAACAAGTAGTAATGCTATTCCTTTACCCTGTCAGAGCACTTTGAAAAAGTGGTCTGTGGTATGTGGAAAGCTGATGTTGCGTGTGAAGATTACAGACAGCTTTATCCAAGGAGATCCGGCTCTTGTAGTTGGGAAAGTGTTGCCTCTTCGGTTTTCGAACAAGCAATCCTATCAGGGATCTAGCTCTCGAGATTCGGAGAACGATGTCTCTTCGATTTTTGAGAAAGCAATCCTGCTGGGGGTCTGGCTCTCGAGATTCGGAGAGCGGTGTCTCTTCGATTTTTGAGAAGGTAATCATGTTGGGAGTCTGGCTCTCGAGATTCGGAGGGCGGTGCCTCTTCGATTTTGGAGCAAGCAATCTTGTTGGGAGTGTTTTCTCGAATGTGAGTAAAGGTTGGGCATGTTTGCTAGTCTACCTTGCCACGAAGCACAGAGGTTGACACACAGGGACTTTCCAATTATCCAGCAATGGTACTGTTCCTTTACTCTCTCTTCGATTTTTGAGAAAGTAGTCATGTTGGGAGTCTGGCTCTCGAGATTCGGAGGACGGTGCCTCTTCGATTTTGGAGCAAGCAATCTTGTTGGGAGTGTTTTCTCGAATGTGAGTAAAGGTTGGGCATGTTTGCTAGTCTACCTTGCCACGAAGCACAGAGGTTGACACACAGGGACTTTCCAATTATCCAGCAGTGATACTGTTCCTTTACCCTTGTGGGTAATAATATGGGGTAGCTAGACCTTCAAAATTTATGTGTCTAAACTTTGTTAGTGCTGTTTCTTTGCTATTCTTTTACCCGTCTTGGTCAGAGCGATGTAGTGGAAGCTGCAAGCTTCACGTGCTCAACTTTGGCAGAGAACTTTGGCAAAGTTATCTGTGATACACATGAGCTACTATTGCGTGTGGGAAGTGGGTGATTGAACAGTAAGACTCATGTGTTTTCTACTTCACCAGAAGTCTTCGACAGAATGCCCATAATTTCCGCAAAGCTGAGTGTGCGTGTGACAGGTGCTGCCAAGGCTGGAAAAGTAGGTGCCTCTTCGATTTCTGAGATCGGCCCTCGTGGTCTCTGAGCAGCCCAACTTTTGAGAAAGCAAGCGCCTCTTCGATTTCTGAGATCGGCCTTCGTGGTCTTTGAGCAGCCCAACTTTTGAGAAAGCAGACGCCTCTTCGATTTCTGAGATCGACCCTCGTGGTCTCTGAGCAGCCCAGCTTTTGAGAAAGCAAACGCCTCTTCGATTTCTGAGCAGGCGCCTCTTCGATTTCTGAAGCTCCGTCGAGTGCAGATTTTTATAGGGGCTGGCATTAAGTTCCAAAGCACACTTGAATCTCCACCAGTAGAAGCTCCATTCTTACACTTCTAAGATCTTGATTTGTTCGACCTCTTCTCTCTTCAACACCTTTGAAAATGTCTGGCCCCTCCGACCGTCGTTTTGACTTGAACCTTGTTGAAGAGGCAGCCCCGCCTTCTCCAGACAACATATGGCGCCCATCCTTCGTCTCCCCTACTGGTCCTCTTACCGTTGGGGATTCCGTTATGAAGAATGATATGACCGCTGCGGTGGTGGCCAGAAACCTTCTCACTCCCAAAGATAACAGACTACTTTCCAAACGATCTGATGAGTTAGCTGTTAAGGATTCTCTGGCTCTCAGTGTTCAGTGTGCAGGTTCTGTGTCTAATATGGCCCAACGCCTATTTGCTCGAACCCGCCAAGTTGAATCATTGGCGGCTGAAGTGATGAGTCTCAAACAGGAGATTAGAGGGCTCAAGCATGAGAATAAACAGTTGCACCGTCTCGCACATGACTATGCTACAAACATGAAGAGGAAGCTGGACCAGATGAAGGAATCTGATAGTCAGGTTTTACTTGATCATCAGAGATTTGTGGGTTTGTTCCAAAGGCATTTATTGCCTTCGTCTTCTGGGGCTGTACCGCGTAATGAAGCTCCAAATGATCAACCTCTGATGCCTCCTCCTTCTAGGGTTCTGTTCAGTACTGAGGCTCCGAATGATCCCCCTCCGGTGCCTTCTCTTTCTGGGGCTCTACCGACTGCTGCGACTTTTCCTAAGCAACCTTTGTGAAGGCTCTCTCTTGTTTGTTTATTTTGACTCATGTATATGTACATAGTTGTAGCTTATCGGGGATATCAATAAATAAGCTTTCCTTCATTTAAACGTATTGTGTTAAATACACCAAAGCCTTCTTCTCTAAGTTCTTTGAATTTTCTTTTGTTGGAGCTTTGTGAGTGGAGCATGTAGGTTGAGGTAGTGTTCCCTTAATTTCCTGAGTGAGGAAAACTTCTCGGTTGGAGACTTGGAAAATCCAAGTCACCGAGTGGGATCGGCTACATGAATCTTAGAACGCCATTGTGCTCGGTCCTGTGTCATGTCCTTCGTTAGATCCAAGTACTCTAAGTCTTTTCTTAGAGTCTCTTCCAAAGTTTTCTTAGGTCTTCCTCTACCCCTTCGGCCCTGAACCTCTGTCCCATAGTCGCATCTTCTAATCGGAGCGTCAGTAGGCCTTCTTTGCACATGTCCAAACCACCGTAACCGATTTTCTCTCATCTTTCCTTCAATTTCGGCTACTCCTACTTTACCCCAGATATCCTCATTCCTAATCTTATCCTTTCTCGTGTGCCCACACATCCAACGAAGCATCCTCATCTCCGCTACACCCATTTTGTGTACGTGTTGATGCTTCACCGCCCAACATTCTGTGCCATACAGCATCGCCGGCCTTATTGCCGTCCTATAAAATTTTCCCTTGAGCTTCAGTGGCATACGGCGGTCACACAACACGCCGGATGCACTCTTCCACTTCATCCATCCAGCTTGTATTCTATGGTTGAGATCTCCATCTAATTCTCCGTTCTTTTGCAAGATAGATCCTAGGTAACGAAAACGATCGCTCTTTGGTATTTCTTGATCACCGATCCTCACCCCTAACTCGTTTTGGCCTCCATTTGCACTGAACTTGCACTCCATATATTCTGTCTTTGATCGGCTTAGGCGAAGACCTTTAGATTCCAACACTTCTTTCCAAAGGTTAAGCTTTGCATTTACCCCTTCCTGAGTTTCATCTATCAACACTATATCGTCTGCGAAAAGCATACACCAAGGAATATCATCTTGAATATGTCCTGTTAACTCATCCATTACCAACGCAAAAAGGTAAGGACTTAAGGATGAGCCTTGATGTAATCCTACAGTTATGGGAAAGCTTTCAGTTTGTCCTTCATGAGTTCTTACGGCAGTCTTTGCTCTTTCATACATATCCTTTATAGCTTGGATATATGCTACTCGTACTCCTTTCTTCTCTAAAATCCTCCAAAGAATGTCTCTTGGGACCCTATCGTACGCTTTCTCCAAATCTATAAAGACCATGTGTAAATCCTTTTTCCCATCTCTATATCTTTCCATCAATCTTCGTAAGAGATAGATTGCCTCCATGGTTGAGCGCCCTGGCATGAACCCGAATTGGTTGTCCGAAACCCGTGTCTCTTGCCTCAATCTATGCTCAATGACTCTCTCCCAAAGCTTCATTGTATGACTCATTAGCTTAATACCCATTGCCATCTTGATGAAATGAGTTTCCTTTGTCAATGGCCTTGTAGCCTAATGGCATGGTGTCTCCTCCTTGTGTAAGACGGGGGTCTTCAGACTGACTCCATTAGGAGTCGTTCGCCTCTTGGATAATAAATGGGTACTAGGTGCTTATGTTTCTATAGCAGAGAAGTGCGAAGCACAGTTGGGGATTTCTCCCAGAAACATTGTTTTCTGGGACTTGATACTTTCCGCTTTATCACTCCTTGCTTTGACATTTGTGCTTTTGCCTTCTCTCCATGTGGTCAACTTATTGTTGTTCTGTTCTACCTGTTTCTGGCATCAATCTTTTGATTCACTTTAGGCCACGTTTTGTGGTTAGGACTTGACTAGATTGAATAACGTACTAGATTCAAGTTATGTTGAAGGAAGAAATGGAGGCCAACTCCGAAAGTTGAGTCAGGAGATGGATTGGTCGTGAAGAAAACGTATTTCTTTCCAATCCCCCAAACTTGGACAAAATTTGAAAGTTGGCCTTTACTTCTTTTAGCATGCCTTGAATCCAATGTTTGATACGGTTCAATCATGGCTACGTTTAATCTAGTGACTTATCCAGTCCAATCATATTCATTGAACGCGGCCTTAAGCTCATATGGTTTGGACTATTGGACTTGTATAGCGTATGATTTAAGAAAGCTCTGTTTAGGGTTGGCCGGTTGCTTCATGATCTGCATTCTTCTTTCTTCTTAGGGCTCTGTGCATTCTTCTTATGGTGTAAGGATGTTCTGTTGCGGCCTGTGTATTCTTTCAATTGTTTGTGTACAATCTTGTTCTAGTTAATGATTAAATCTAATTAAGTGGCTAATTGTGTTTCATTTGGTGATTGTTTAATTCCTCAACTATGATGTCCGTTGATAGCTCGATACAGTGATTGCTCTTGGAACGGTCAATTCATACGACGTCGCCAAAAGCGAGTCGCTGTTTCGAACAGTTTCGGAATTGGAAATGTGGTGGGAAGTGAAAACACATAACACACTGAATCGACGTTTCAGAGGCAGGGAGTTTGGAGGAGGTGGTTCATGAAGCTCCTGCATTATTGTTGTTAATAAATAGAATTTACTCCAGTGGGTTGGGCTCAGCTGCACAGCTTCTGGTTCTGGATTGCTTCCTTTAAGCCTACCACTGTTCCCAACTCAATTCGATGAAGTCAGTCTAAGTACGCAGAGAGGGTTGTGCTATTCATTCGCGAAAGCCTCTCTTTTTCCGGTGTCGGCTACGACAAAAGTTCTACTATTCTCTGATGTATGAATGCGAAAGATGCAACGATCAAGAATCTGACGACCACAGATATCGTTGGATATTACACGCAAGTGCATACTAGAAAATCCATCAAGTTAAATGTAGACATGTGAAATAGGTCTTGTAGCATGTCAAATAATTGTTGCTTGTTTAGCAGATCAAAAGAAGATTAGAGATCATTAAGCCTTGACTAATGAAGGGGGTAAATCATTATGCCATTTGTTGACTATAAAATTTTAACTTTTTTTTTGCTCCTTGCGCATAAGAAGTCATCCATCGTACTTACAAATTACAATCTGACACGCACAAGCATTGAACCAAGAATTTATAAAATGGTGGGCTAAAGTTTAAACTATTTTATTTTGTTGTGGTATGGAGACTTGGAGTGCGCTTTTGGGGGTGGGATGAGTTAAATTTAATTAATTAAACCATTGTTAGGCTAAATATTTGTACCAAACTTCTTTTTACAAAAGATAGGCTGGGGTAGGTAAAAAGACAAAAATTGATTTACATTTTTTTTTATACAAACGATATTATACATTAAGTTATCTAAATTACATGGGGGCGATTCAAAATTGGATACAGAGGAATGACTACATTGTTTATAGCCAACTTGACTAAATTCAAGTAGACCAAAAAATAACTTATGCCACTTCATTTATGCCAACTCAATGCAATCTTAAATTTGAATAATGAATTTTCTACATGCTAAGGCACTAGAGCAAGCATATGCGGAGATGTGAATTCGAATTTGAGTGTCAGAATGTAATTATTATTTTCTTAACTTAGCATTCATTCTGGTTAAGTTAACGGACTGCTTCTTATCAACTAATATAACTCACGTCTACACAAAAGATGGCAATTCGGTTGGATTACACTTTTCCAATTGTTTTTTACCAAGTTCAATAAGATTTTAACCAGGAGTAACAAAATGAGAAAACGTCTCCATTGAGTCTCTGAGTGGCTCAGTCCGCAGAAGAATTCAGATCCAAAGCAGCAAGTCAACCTCTCTCTCTCTCTCTCTCTCTCTCTCTCTCTCTGGCAAAAACCTTCAACACACAACAACCACAGCCGGAATTACCATTTTACCCTTCATTGCTCTTCCCCTGTTCTGAACAAAAACGAACCCAGTAGTCCCTCTTCCTTTGACTCCATCACACCACACCCAAACCCACCGGCGCTCCAATGGACGCGACCGCACTCGACCATCCCTCCGGACCTTCCGACGACGTCGATCAGGGTCTAACCGACTTCCAACCCGGCTCCGACCCGACCCTATTCTCTTCTTCTGCTGCTGCTTCCGGTGGGGCCAAGTACAAGCTCATGTCCCCGGCCAAACTTCCGATCTCGAGGTCCCCCTGCCTCACTATCCCCCACGGCCTCAGTCCGACGTCGTTTCTCGAGTCCCCCGTCCTCCTCTCCAACATGAAGGTCTGTCCGCTTTCTTTTTTTATTTAATTTATTTTTCTAGGGAGCAAAAGCAAATGCTCCTTTTGAATCTTAGGCCGCGTTTGGCTGCTTAATATCTTCTGTTTCATTATTAATTTTTGAATTAGTAAGGCTCTGTTCTACTGCCTAGAGAAACTGAGCATTTCACTTTGCAGTGAAAAGTTTGAATTTTGAACATTTTCTCGGCAGTTTTCTCGGTATCCAAACAATGGGTAGATAATGGAAATGGGTTTGACGGCCTCAGATTTTAACCCGTGGTATATATGCTATAGTAGGGAATTTTGAGGACTTAAAATTGATGTGATGTTGATGATGAGTGAGCGAAGAAGATGCGAGTGAGCAAAGAAGATGCTTTTTTCAGCACAATTCGAAAATTCCGATTACTGTTTCGTTTGTTTTGTTGCATTACAGATTAATTTAATCAAATGTGTTCGCTGCGAATGCTTGATTTTATTTTTATTGTGCCAATGGCAGTGAGTTTTTATATGTGCGTTCTTTGGATGGGACCCCGAGATTCTGATGCTTTGTTGCTGTCTTAGAGTAATGTAATGGTTGTACTGGCCTGTTGGGGTCGTTTCTCTTTATGCCCGTATAGATTTGTTCGAAGGCAATTGCTTTCGGGAATTATGGGGCTTTCACTTACAACTCTTTGAACTTTGTTGTTGTTTATTACCATCGACAGTGTTGTTTTCTCACATAATGAATCTTTTTCTCTTCTTTTTGCTTTGTTGGTGGGTTCTAGCCTTTCTGCTTGTATTTATTTAACGGTGGCAGTGGATGCAAGTACGACAAAAATGTTTCTATTTCTGTATGTAGCATGAGGAATAAATGCATTGCTAGCAAGGGGGTATAGGGAGTCTAGAAAGTTTGTGGGTCAAGGAGGTGCGGTTAAAAGTTGTGATTGACATGTGTTTTTATAGAGGTTATGACCCTTCATGTTCTAATTGTGATTGGAGATGATATTCGTTGTTCAAAGCATATTGCAATAACTTCAGTTGTCTGGGTAATCGGTCTAAATAATTGCTCTTCCATTTTCAGTGGATTTTTTTTTTAAGATATGTTTATCTTCCTTACTAGTATTTGTTTCATTTGTGCCTGGTAATGGATGAGCTTGTTAGAATTATTTTGGTAGTCTATGTTGGATGGACAAATACCATATCTGTTAAGTGATGCCAATCACGACGATGCCCAAGTGATTGTCTGAGTTTCCTTTTATTGGACAGATATGTAACAGCATGTCAAAGTACTGGCAAATTATTTCTATATTAAAAGGGCTTTAAATCGCAGGGATAACTCATGGGGCTGCATCGTTGTCAAGTTTCCTTGTTTCTTTTGTTTCATGAAGAATCTTATTTTCTCCGCTCTAGTTCTTTTACAAGATTTTTACATGCCTCGTTGCTTAAAAAGTATCTGGATCTGGAATTTTGTGACATATTTCTTAATTTCTACTTTATCTGGTCTTGCAGGCAGAACCTTCTCCAACTACTGGGTCCTTTTTGAAGCCTCAAATGGTGTACGGATCTCTAAGTTCTACTACATATTCAACAACAACAGTTTGCTCTGATTTCAATACCTCAGATGAAAGAAATTCTGGAAGCTTCGAGTTTAAGCCCCATGCTAGATCAAATATGGTACTTTCTATGAATTAGTGGTCCATTATCCTTTCATTATTTGCATCCTTGACGGATATGTTTTACCTATGTGGGGAAGATACTGATTAAATGGTGGCCTTGATCCTAAGTTTAGCTGATTGGTATTTGGCCTATCTTGTGCTCTAGCTTAAACTTGCAATATCAGTGGATATCTACTTGACGCTACAAAATCTTTTTAAGTTCCTATTCTGAAGATTAAGAGATTTATTTAATCTCTTACCATTATTGTTTCGTTACTTTATTAGGTTTTTTCGATATTTTTTCTTAAAGATGCTTTATAAGAAACAATGTTTTCTAGGGATAAACTCTTCTTGTCAAGATGGACTGTCATATTTCTTTCTAAATTGTAGAACAATGATATATCTTGATCGAGTTTTTTATGTATCTGCAAGTGTTCCAAAGTGGTTGTAAAATACTGGTTGCCTAATGCTTTACATTTATTCAAGGTTACTACAGATTATAACCACTATGGGAATGAGCAGCCTCTGCAAATCCAAGGTCAGGCTCAGCCTCAATCACACATGTCACCACCTTTGGCTAAAAATGAGATGGCAGTCTCCTCAAATGAATTAAGTTTATCTGCACCTGTTCACACGGTCACTGCAGGAGCTAGTGCACCTGCTGAAGGTGATTCGGGTGAGTTAACACAGAGGGAACATCCAAATCCTGGGGTCCAAACATCTCAGTGTGATAACAAAGGAAATGGGCCTTCAGTAATATCTTCTGATGATGGGTATAACTGGCGAAAATATGGACAAAAGCACGTTAAAGGGTGTGAATTTCCTCGCAGTTATTACAAATGTACCCATCCTAATTGTGAAGTGAAGAAGCTATTTGAGCGTTCTCATGATGGACAGATAACAGAGATTATCTACAAGGGTACACATGATCATCCTAAGCCTCAACCTAGTCGACGATATAATACTGGTGCTATGATGCCTCCTCAAGAAGAAAGATCTGACAAGGCTTCATCTTTGACTGTTGGAGATGGTAAGCATCAGACTAATTCATGTTAGCTATTTCCCGAATAAACTAATGTTCTTCTATCATCTCTTCTAACTTTCTTTTTCTTCTCTAATGGTAGACAAACCATCCGGCATTTATGGGCAAATGTCTAGTAACAATGAGCCAAATAGTACTCCTGAGCTATCTCCTGTCACAGGCAATGATGATAATGTAGAAGGCACAGGCTCACTGTCAAATAGGTTACCTGATGAGGTTGATGATGATGACCCGTTCTCAAAAAGGAGGTATAAATATTCAAGGAATGCTTATGTTTTCCCCTGTGTTCATTTTTTTTTCTAACTAACAAGGTGTCAAATTTGTTGAGCAGGAGGATGGATGTTGGTGGCATTGATGTCACACCAATTGTTAAGCCTATCCGAGAACCACGAGTTGTTGTTCAGACTCTGAGTGAGGTTGATATATTAGATGATGGATACCGCTGGAGAAAATATGGTCAGAAAGTGGTGAGGGGAAATCCTAATCCAAGGTATGGTTTATCATCAGGGGAAGATAATTCTCACTGATTTTTATCTGTTTCAACATGTAACTTCAACATTTGTTTGGTAACTTTACGAGTAAAACCCAATCTCTCTGCTTTGGCGTTTGGTGTTCTACCACCATCATCGTATCTTCCAAAGCTACCCTTGTTAACTGCAATTCTCAAATGAATTATGCAGTTTCTGAACGTTCTCACGTGTTATGCAGGAGCTATTACAAGTGCACCAATGCTGGTTGCCCTGTTAGAAAACATGTGGAGAGGGCATCCCATGATCCAAAAGCAGTTATAACTACATATGAAGGGAAGCATAATCATGATGTCCCAACTGCAAAGACTAGTAGCCATGACACTTCAGGACCTATAACTGTGAATGTCCCGTCGAGGATTAGATCAGAAGAAAGTGACACCATAAGCCTTGATCTTGGTGTTGGAACCACCTCTGGCGGCGAAAATAGGTCCAACGATCACCTGCAACTGCACTCTGAACTTGTGGAACGGCAATCTCACACTAATTCCAATTTCAGGGTTGCTCAAAATACCCCTATTTCAACATACTATGGTGTTCTTATTGGTGGCATGAATCAGTATGGATCTAGGGAAAACCCAAGTGAATCACGCAGCATCGAGGTTCCACCTTTAAATCATTCCTCATACCCATATCCACAGAACATGGGAAGGGTGCTAACAGGTCCGTAAAATTTCTTACGATGAAGCCAACAGAAATAAGCTGCTTCTCCCCTTCTTTTGGCACAGGCAAAGGTCAAAAGGGCATCTCAGTTTCAGACCGAAAAGAAAAAAGAGAAACAAAGGTATTCTTCTTCTTTGTCTATTTCAAAGAAAGTGGTATTATAATTAGGTGCCAGCTGCAAAAAGCCTTCTCTGTCCAAGTACTGTATTTGTAACATTAACTTGTCAGGAATACTATGTACAAATATGAATGAGTCCTAATATATATTCTCAGTCTTTGACACAATGTGTTGTAATTTAAATGCTTGAAATGTTCAATGATTATAAGAAATTTTTTTTTCTTTTAGCGTTTGTGATGGAATCTTAATAGTATAATTAGTAGTGACTGAGCTGCTGCTTTAGAGCCTTAAGTTTGCTCAGCATTGTGAGTCCTATTGCTAACACTCGAGCAAATTTAGATGCCGGAGCACTGATGCAGTCTGGTGTCATTTGCGTCTGAAAGTTGTGATAATGTCTGTTGCTGCAGTAGATAAAGTTTTCGTAAATGTAGATGCAAGAAGTACAATTCATCATAAAGTGATGGTGTCAAAGATGAGTTGTAATGATGCCCTCTCATAATTGATGGTCGGAATGTGAGGATCGATGCTGAGCGGACCGTCGAAAGAGGGTCTCTCGTCGTGTTCTATGGATTGAGTGATCTTGAAAGGAAGTGTCCCTTCAGATTGGGAGGAGGTTTTTTGCGTTTAGCTTGATTTTTGTTTTTTTAACAAACGACATTATCTACACTAAAGGGGAAGAGGTGGTCTTAGCCTCACAATGAGCTAGTAATAATGTAGTTCAAATTCGCCTTTGGTGAGAATCGAACCTAAGACCTCTCACTTATAGTTGAAGAGGAATATCATTAAACTGTTGTACTAAGTAGCAGCTTGATTTTTTTTTTTTTTTTTTTTTTTTTTTTGACGAGGAGAAATGGTCCCTCAAGTCATTTTTATGGATCCAGAAAGAGAAGAAAGAAGAACAGAAATAGTCAAATGTTACAAGTTTAACAAAACATTACAGAAGAAATAGCATACAAAATGGAAGCTTTTGGCTCCTTTTGAACCATATAGATATAGCATACAATATTGGCCTAGTGGTTAGGATCTTCTTTTTTAACTCATTGTGTTTCGGGTTCAAACCCTCCTTCCCTCAATGTAATTTGGAGTAAGAATATCGGTTTAAAAAAATAAAAAAATAAAAAAAAAGGGTTAGAGTAAGGGACTTCCAAGTCCCAAACAATTGAGGCCTCTATTTTGGACAACCAGCCTCATTAGTCTGCACCCAAATTTTTTTTGGGATGTTGTCTGTCTCGGTCCAGGTCCATTTTTGGGATTACATTTGCTTCAACCCGCACCCAGATTTTGCTGGGGTACACTGCTTACGGCCCAAGACAATTTGGGTCTTCCACCTGTTTGGCTCGCAGCCATCTAGCCCTAATATGGTACGAACCGTTGTATTTTCTTGCTTCTACCGTCGACCCTTGTTTAGGCTCAGCCTATTTAATTAATTTAGTGACCTTCAGTCGATAAATTAGACAAAGAAAGATATTTTTGGCCCGCAGTCCACTTTATAAATTATGATCTAATATTTTGTTTTTTTTTTTGGACCGTCAACATCATTTCATAGTCCCAAAGCTACTCATACTAGGTCCCTGAAGCAACCCAAATTCATATGCTAGTTGTATTATTGTATCTTGTGTTTTTGCACGTACAATGAACTAGAAGTTCATTTCAATCGAACATGTAGCTTCAAATTAGTGTCTTTGAAACCTGAAGTTTTTATAAAACAAAACACCCATGTAAAACTCGAAATTTTTCATGAAAATTAAACCAAACCATATTTTAGAATCCGAATGTTCTAACTTTGATACTTATGGAGGTTTTTATTGCCCATAGCACCAACCACAATCTTGTTGTCTCCATTCAATGGATTGCCGAACCATCACAAGTTCAACTCACTGACATGGAAGTTTCTGACGGAAACTACTTTATTTGGGGTACAAGATGTGAAGCTCCACTTGGCTATTGAGAAGCTGAGAAACCATTGAAGCCAACAATGGTGTGAATAAGAGCTGAATAAGAATCCACCATGATCTGTTCGAAGACTTATATGGGAAGCATTACAAACTGAAATACCTCGATAAAGATGATTTCATAGCTTTTTGGTCCGCTCTACAGACTGTTCAATCATGAAAGATGATCTTGCTTGAAGCAAAACATGATTAAAACTTTTACATCCATGAATAAATAAAATTTTGAAGTTTATAGAATTCGATTGAATTTTGACTAGAGAAGATTTTTCTCGTCCGTTTATGCCTCTAGCATACTTTTGAAGTAGCAACGTAGAGAACGGAAGTTCATTAAATTATCCTTTTGATTGGAGCCCAATGAATGGCATGCCTACTTCAGCGTAGATGTATTGAATGATATGCTCTACTTTGGCAGAGGTGTACCAACCAAAAGTCTCTGTTTCGACAGACGCTTACCGAATCTGCTCATCCAGCTTCGACTGGAGAATACCGAACAAACCCGCCTAGCTTTAATTGGAACCTTCTGAACCCAAGTCTGAATCTATCTTTCTTCTCACCACTTTAGGGTTGGTTTCACAACATATGGTAGAATCAAGACTTGCCAAGGGGTGGCATCATGGCCAGAAGTGTGATCCTTAGCACGTAATACCCAAAATTTTAAGAATAAGGGACAGTACTGTGAACATGGAAAATTCCTGAAACGAAAGAGACAAGAACAACGTGCACAAACAAAATATTTGTATTTGATGATTTTGGGTTACAATCTCTCTTAAATTTGATCCTCTGATTCGATCTCCGTAAGGTGTGTATTTGTGGATATGTGACTGATCCAAAAGGCCGTTGGGCTTGATCTAAGGATGAACGTTCTTCAAGGGCCGTGGACTTGATCTTGAGGTGGATTTGAGCGGATCTTAAAAGGGGCTTTTGGGCTTGATCTTTGAAGAACAGTGATGAACGGATCTCCAAGGGCTTTTGGGCTTGATCTCGAAGAACAGTGATGAACGGATCTTCAAGGGCTTTTGGGCTTGATCTTGAAGAACAGTTGGATGTGTGGATTTGTCAACGTTGTTGATCCAAAGGGCCGTTGGGGCTTGATCTTGGATGAACGGATGATGAACGATGGTGCTTTCTTCAAGGGCCGTCGGGGCTTGATCTTGAATTGGTGGATGGTTGATCCAAGGGCCGTCGGGGCTTGATCTTGGAAGAACGATGAACGAAGAACGAAGAACACTTTCTTCAAGGGCCGTCGGGGCTTGATCTTGAATTGGTGGATGATTGTTGATCCAAAGGGCCGTTGGGGCTTGATCTTGGAAGAACGATGAACGAAGAACACTTTCTTCAAGGGCCGTCGGGGCTTGATCTTGGAAGAACGATGAACGAAGAACGAAGAAGGCTTTCTTGATTCTTCGGGAACCTGGATGCTTGAGAGCTTCAGGGTTTCAGAGCTTCAGAGCTTCAAGGTGTAATATCAATTGGTTCCCCCCAAATGAATGAAATGGGCTTGTATTTATAGAATTTGCCAAGGCCTAATTTTGAATATAATATCCCAGATGAAATAAGTCGTTTCTGCCAGGTGTTGACACGTGTCCTATTTGATGACTTTTCCAACTCATTTCAATTTTCGTTGAGTCACACGCTACGTGTAAAATTTATGTAATACATGAGTGTTGACACTTTGATTTATCGGTCAACATTTATTTACGAAATTTCGATGTCTACAAGTACTCCCGAACCTTAACCTTGCAAAAACTACTTCTATTTTGAATGAAAAGGTTATTGGTTTTGCACTTATCTGTGCCCCTTGTTGAGGAGTAACATTCCCATAGTCAATATGTGAGACTAATTTTGTTTCACCTAACACATTTGGAAGAGCAGAATTTTGACATGGAATTGCCATGTTGGCCAAATCCTCTTAGTAAATTTTGGTTTACTTTGTGAACAATTTTCTGTATTCCCAAATTCAAGTTTGGTGTTTGTTTTAGTTCAGGATAACATTATGAATATTGTCCTCAAATATGAGTTTCATTAGATCATGTTTCTTATACATGTGACCAAATTCAATTAACAGGTGATTAGGTATAATCGTATATATGTGGGGAAGTTAATTGTCCGGATGAAATGTGCTATTACGCACACTAACTTCATATCTAAATCACCCATCTAACAATGAATTCAGGTATATCCAACCTGATTAAGGGCCTTGGCACCGCTCCTCGTTGTATGAATGTTAATGACTTACCATTAAAATGACCTTATATTATCCTTGGTCAGGAAGAATATCATTGAGTTTTAAGGATATCCGGGAGAATAATGATCATGACTGAAGTTGCTAAAAAAAATAAAGGGTGCAACAACATCAAAATATGAAGCCCAGAGCTATGTTTTGGGGTCAATGGGCTGCCCCTTAACTGGGACACGCCACATGTGGTCGGCATGGAGCCAAGTGATTCAAGTAGTTTACTTGCTTTGGCATGACCATTTAGGACACTTAGGTTGAGATATGATGTCTCATACCACAGACACATCTCTTTACCTGATATAAGGATTTTTGGACCTACAAGCATACTTTGACAAGCCTGTGTGTTGGAAAATTGGATTACTATATCACCCCAAGCAAAGATACTAAGATAGATAGTGAATTCAAGGGAATAATTTTGGACTGGTCCAAACAAAATGTGAACCATGTAAATATTTATGATTTTGGTTGATGTATCGACACACTAGTCACATATTTGTTCACATATATTGCAGCTAACTTCCTAGCCGATTTTAACTTCAACGATTTGAACCGTTCATTGTGAGTATCAATATATTTGTCAATCAATTACTTGATTCTCAAGTAACTTGTTATTTAGGTGACTTGGTTGTCGAATTGATCTTATGGCCCAATATGGTTAGAATAGTAGATTATTAACCTCTGATTAACCTATTACGTGATCCCTATTCAGTGAAGACTTATTATGGTCGGATATAAACTATGTAATTGGGATTATGAATCTCTCTCATTTAATAATAGGCTTGATTGAGAGAGATCCTAGCAACTATATAAGGATTGTCCCTGCTCTCACAATAGTCGTTTTATTATGTACTAAACCCTATTCATAGCAAGAACATATAGTTTGGAGAGAGTAGAAGACATTCTTATGCATCCATAAGAGCCACGTCTTCCGTACTTTACAGATAAGTTCAATATAATTAGTCCATCTCTATTTTATATTGATTTGATTCATTATATTCATAATCCTAATCTTTTGTTGTTGTGATTTCAGAATACGTCTTAAAACTTTGACACATAATATAGAGTGACGAATGAGATTCAATTGAGTACAAGTAGCGAGGACTTTGGCGATGATATCATTTCCATCTCAAGGAGGAAGAAGGTAAAAAAGGTTGCAATAGTTTGCAGGACAATTGCACGGAGAATTGTATATACTTCATCTGCTTAAAAGTGTTGAAGCTATATACGTTTGCCCTTGTGTTTTATGTTTTGGCTGTGCAAACCTAATATAATTAGTTTCTATCCAAAGATGATTATGGAATTATATGCTTTTGTTGCAATCGGAAAATATTTAGTTAAAGTTTTGGTTTCTATCAATGTTAAATGGACAAAATTGACCATATGATTTTATATAGTTTTGTTTCAGTTACTCACTTCCTTACAATATCTGACATAGAGATGAAGCCGGAAAATTAGTATTTGAACGCCCAAATTTCGTAACTATAGACCTGTTGACTAATGCTTGATCAGTGGAAGCGTATAAGAGGTACATACGTCTTTGAGATTTGTTTACTCTTTTAATTAGTGGGAGCAATAGTTTGCCATGTAGTTTTGTCTCTTTTAATCAGTGAGAATAAGAAACTGCCTTTTATATTATTGAATTGAAATGTTAGTGGCTGATGGTTTATTAATAAAATTTTATTCATAAGTTTTAATAAGAGATACTAATTTTGTATGTTGTATTTTACTTGTTCTCTTATCAATTTTTAAACAGACAGAAAAGTTGTATTTTGTTACCAACGTTATTGAGTTAATTTGTGAACTACTTTTGTTTTGAAGGATTAGTATAATTTGCACACTATCCTTGATGCCATAATGTTGCCGGCTACATGTAGTATTATTTTGAGTGTGTGTGATTATAGAGTGAAGGTGTAGCTGGATATGCATCTTGTTTTCAATAGTTCTACATTCAAATTAATAATAACAGTTGTTATAAGGGTGTGGTTATAGAATTTTGTTACTCGGTGATCACTATTATTGTGGTTATATTTGGCTGATTTTGTGTACAAATTTATTGATGCTCAAGTGGGAGAATGTAAGAATTACTGTGAGTATTAATATCCTTGTCAACCAATCACTTGATTCTCGAGTAACGTATTATTGAGGTGACTTTATTATCGAGGTGATCTTATGGTCCAATATGGTTAAGAATAATAGAGTCTTAACATCTGATTAACCTATTACGTAATTCCTAACCAGTGAAGACTTATTATGGTGGGATATAAAATATGTAATTGTGATTATGAATCTCTCATTTAACAATAGGCTTGATTTAGAGATATCCTAGAAACTATATAAGGATTGTCCTTGCTCTTACAATAGTTGTTCTATTATGTGCTAAACCCTATTCATATCAAGAACATAAAGTTTGGAGAGAGTAGAAGACATTCTTATCCATACACCAATTTCTTTGTCATCCGCAAGAGCCATGCCTTTCGTACTATACAGATAAGTTCGATATAATTGGTCCATCTCTATTTTATATTGATTTGATTCGTTATATTCGTGATTGTAATCTCTTGTGGTTGTGATTTCAAAACATGTCTTACTACTTTGACACATAATATAGAGTGACGAATGAGATTCAATTGGGTACATGTAGCGAGGACTTCGGCGATGATAACCATTTCCATCGCAAGGAGGAAAAACGTAAAAAGGGCTGTAATAGTCTGCAGGACAATTGCAGGCAGAATTGTTAATGTGCATGATTGAGGACTATGAAGAATCCGATTCAATTGAAGACCAAAAACTGCTTTCCACCGCAGAATATTTGGTAGTGAGGAATAACTATGCTCTACTTCCTTGTTTTGTAAAAGTTTTCACCTGAATAAACATTACGTGACGATTTAAAAGTAAAATTTGATTCCAAAACTCGTTTTCTGATGATGTAAAATTGAAGGTACAAAGATGTATATGAAAAAGGCTCATTTATTTCTTCTGAAGCATAACCCTTACAACATAACATTACTATCACTCTCCCAAAGATACCTTTACTATCCGACGAAAAAAAGAAACACGAAGAGTTCAAACGAGTGCAGAAGATTACTTTAGGGTTCCATACAAGATCAAGAAACACAAAATTTCATGTTTTTTACCTCCATGCACAAGAGACAACCAGTGGTTGATTCATCCAGCCGAGATATAAAACTCCACCGATCTCTTCAAGCGTGTACTTCTCAGAATAACTCTGCAGTAGAGTCTTGATAGTTGCATTTACCAAGGGGCTCAGTGGATAAGGCAAAAAACCAGCCATAATGAATCGTGACCTCCACTTACTGAGAGGCTCATAACGTTCTACTCTTTCCGCCCCTTCACATGCTATAATGTTAACAATTTCTCGTGCCAGACAGTGCTGCTCGACATTGATTCGCTCCCTGTGCTCCCTTGGCAGAGCAACATCAATTGAATCAAAGACAGCACTAAAATAGCTCAGCGTCTCAGTGAAACGAGGAAGGAAAGGGGCTGTGTTGGTGTTTGATTCTTGTTCAACAAGAGTCACAACCTTGGGTGACAAACTCTTGGCAAGCCTCAACAGCCGGTCCCTGTGATTATGACTACTCACACTCTCATCTGGTATGTGGTGCAGCATTAAGGCAAAATTCACTGCAATAGCCTCGCCAGGTCGAATCACAAGGTCCTCAAGTTGAACCTCAGAACCAAAAATTCCAGCAGCATGGAACTCAAAGGGTACCTTACATGACTCCGCAAGCCTCGACAACCTCTGTCCCACAACACCAAGGCCCCCTCCCCGAACATAAGCTGATGCGGAATCATCTATGCCCGTGATCCTAATCTGTGGGGGTCCTCCTGGCCGAGTAGCTAAAGCCTGGATTAATGTAATCCACTGGCTGCCTTGAGCTACCTGAAAATCAATTATATGAACTCTACTTTCATCCTTCATAGCTTCTGCAATCGCCCCATTTGCTGACATATATCCGAACTTGAAGTATGGGCAGACTTCATAAAGTATGTGCATGTACGAGAGGAGTTCAGCACTGGCAGGCTCCTTGCATCTTAGGGATGCACAGATAGAACTCCCCGACGAGGCCAGCCTTGCAATAAGACCTTCCAAAATGTAAGCTCCTAAACGTTGGATTGGCTCACCTGAAACCGACACCATCTGACGTAGGTTTGAGAACAACTGTTCAGTTGTTGACATATCATTGTTTGCCAATGCTTTTGCACATGCGCAAAGCACCTCCTTTAAGTCACCTCCGCGGATCATCATCATCATTTGTTCCCAGTGCTCTGCTTCTGAATAAATTTGATCAGCCCCAACCTCATCTATGATTTTGTACGCGTCAAAGGCATCTGAATCATTTCCCAGCAAAGCATTTTCCAGTTCCCTAATTTTGTGACCCAGGCCATCCGTTTCATTTGATATACACGACTGGTTGACAGGAGAGCCACAAGACTGGTAGGAATGCACATCTGGATGTGATACTGGACTTCCATTTCCTGAGAAATTCAAACTTGATGAAGAACTGCGACCAGGGTAACCACTGGTTCCCGAGGATGATTCAAGGGTACAGTGTTGTTCAACTTTTTGAACTGAAAGCTGTGTTCCTTGGACAACCTCATCAGAGGATGCTTGTTGGTCAACATTCTGGGAGGAAGGCCAACAATAAGACTCCGGCTCTTCAACAGGCTGTTCTCCGATTCGGCGAGGAACATTTGGGATTATATGCTTGTGAGATTCTCGCATTTTCAGGATAGCCAATTCGTTTGTTTGATCTAACCAAATGAAATGCTAATGGATTTTTCTGGCACAAGATTTCTCAAATTAACTGACAACTCTCTTGTTATTTAGACCGAACCTTGACCACATCATAACATACAGATCCAACTTTTGTACAAACTCTGCTTGAAAACGGTGGTAAATTAAATAGAGTGCATACTCTGCAGAAAAAAAGTAACAAGACAATAAGTGTTATCCAGACGGACAAAGAAAATTGCATTTCAAAGATCCTACTGGAAAATATTGAAGCTATCTATTTGAGATGCCCACATGTTCTAGCTAATGTTGTAAAAATAATTTCTATCTGCGAGGCGTTTTAGCATAAACTGTAAACAATTTTCAGCTCAATCACTGCAGTAGTTAACTTATAACTCTCAGTTTATATTAAGAAAATGTTCAGAATAATCTGACATTCCATTTCTGGTTTGAACAAATAATCTAGACCTTGAAGTTTACAAACGGGAAAGATTCAGAAAAGCTTCAAACATACAAGGGTTTCACTTAGAATTATGAAAGTACCACCATATCTTCATTCAAACAAACAGAAAAGATTTTCCTGCATTTGTGGGAGCCCAAAGATCCCACTCCTGACAACAACTCATCAGCCAACCTACAAAACCAGTTGGCTAGAGCAGCGTGCTCCTCCCTCTGGACTCAAGTTTGAATTCCCTTCTCGTAATTTAAATGAATTTAGTGCAGAATATCCCATCGTTTGCTAAAAAAAAAATTTGAAAACTCGAGATAAAATACAACATCTCACTCTCCCAATAAATTCATGCTTGAAATAACAAATTCAAAGCCACTAAATGACCACCAAGTTTTCACCTTCATCACATAAGAAACTAAAAGCTGGAAAAGCACATGCAACTGCAGCAAACATTATAGCTCAAAAGCATCTAATTTGAAGAACAATAAAATAAAATAAAAATTAAAAGTACGGAATTTGGTGTAAAGCCATTTCAGTTTCTGATGGGGTTTTGGCAGACCTTATGATTATTGATGTGTGGCTGATGATCACCTTTGAGCTTCAGCTTTCGTGTTCTTCTTTGCTTCTGAGTTCAAATGCAAAGATCCAAAGTCTGTTAGCAAAACATCGTCTCCTCCTACATAACCTAACAAAATATCTGCATCTTATAACAGTGCTTTCCTAACATCAAACCTCAATCTTTTCACGAATTACATTGCTGCCACACACATTACGACATTTAGCGCCTAAAACAGTCCCATTATTTATTTCTTGTTTCAACGTTCATCATCTCTTTTGTATTGTAGTCGTCTCTTAAGTCATGGTCGACGTCAAAGTCTTTTTATGGAAAACGTTATATATATATATATATATATATATATATATATATATATATATATATATTATCAAATGTTATAATTTATATTAAGGGGTAAGAGAGTATGTTTAGTCTTATAATAGTTGTGTAATAATGTGGTTCAAATTTGTTTTTCGTTATAATCAAACTTGAAACTTTACTTACAATTAAAAAAAATATCACTAAACCGTAATATTGACTGGCAAGAAACAATAAAATATTGGACATTGAATTGGACATGGTTATCTTTTTCCTTCGGATTTATGGAGTCAATGTCATTCTACTCAATTTATTTAAGAATTATGTGCTTCAATCAGTCATGCTTATAGTTAAGAATTTGACAAAACTAAACCGCACAGACAAGGGAGTAATCATGTTGTTTGACTGCGATTTACACGAAGGAAAATGATAAACACCTTTTTTTCTTAATTTGTACACACTCGCGTTAATCATGATTTTCGTGTTCGCTCGATTTATTGAAATAAATAACTAAATCTATAAAGAAGTGCACGACAAGCTTAAGAAGTGTGAAAACCAACTCTCTACAACAACAACAAAAAAGGCAAAATGCGGTAATAGTTTTGAGAGAAAATTGTTCAGTAGTGAAAGGAGTGAGAATCTTACTTTATTTTATTATCATTAAATTCGATAAATGCCGCATATCAAATATGAATTCAGAACGTCCTCAAATAAGATTACTGTTTTAAAAATTCTTGCCTAGCACCCCTTAGGTGGGGTCACCGTCCCTATTAATCTCCAAGTGTTTGAAAATTAAGGAAGGGCGTCTAAACAACCTAACTCGTCCAAACCCACCTAGACACCCGTCTAGGTTGCGACTCTTACTTTGACAAAAAAATATGTAATTTTCATTTACAGTGTTATTTTTAAAAAAAAAAATTATAAAAGACTTGTTGAATACTTTATATGAACACACATGATATACGTGTTCTCTATGTTTACATTATGTCCTAAACATCATAATATCTCTATCATTCAATTTTGCAACTTATGTATCCCTACGAAATTATGTATTTTTTTAAAGTATAATCAGACATTTATACGATACATAATATATTTACTTAAATCCGCCTATGTTCTCACCTAGCCGCTAGGCCCCAACTCGCTGTCCAACAAGCGTCTAGCGTCTTTTAGAATCTTAAATAAAATAGGAACTGTGTTTCATTAGATCAAATTTTACTGGATAGAATTATAATTAAGTGTATCTCATTTTTCTTTACCGAAGTATGGAATTTTCCCAAATAAATTGAGCAAATTACCAAGCTAATTTGAAGGTTGGACGGAATGGGTAATATACAATGGAGTAGGATTCTCTCCCCTCATATTACTATCCCCTTCCATTCCCTTCTCTTACACTATTCTTTTTGTCTTATTCTATATATAAAAAAATGTAAAACAAGTTGTAGATGTGGCGTAATCGCAACAGTTTAAATAGGAGAGGGATGGAAGGGGACAGAGATTAGGAGGAGAGAGAATCATACTCCATATACAATACAAGGGACCTAGATCCTCTCCGAGGCAAACCCTCGGGATCTTGGTGAGCGACAAACACGGGCCGTTGAATTTTGATCCAATGACTACAAATAGGAGGGTCCCTTTTAAGTTATAATAATTGTAGTTGTTGGATCGAAATTCAACAGCTCATATTTGTCGCTCAACAGGATCCCGAAGGTTTGGTTCGGAGAAGATCCAGTTCCCAATACAAGAAGCCCATAACCGTTTGTTTTGTCGACTTTACTCACAAGTCATACCATCCGACAAATGTTGTGTGTAATTGTACGACAAAGATCAGAGACAAGAGACAAGAGAACCAACAAACACTGTACGACGAAGATCAGAGACGAGAGACAAGAGAACCAAAAAACACTGCTACTCCATTTGGTGTTGTATATATCAATCGAGCATGATGACCGACGTCCTTATATTTCCGAATACACTTTTGCAAGCACGATGACCGACGTCCTTACATTGATTCAATTACATAAGTCAGGTACAACCACGCGTCAATCTTATTTATCACACAACGAACTTTTCGATAAGAAAAATAGATATGTAATTGTATATAATTGATAATTGTATAATTGGTTACACTTACAATTTTCTACAGCTTCCAAACTCAAAGCTGAATATTTTTATGGTGATGGAAGTGATAATTATTTACCAAACCATTCAGTCAAATTTAGTCCTAATTAATTAATTAATTAAAAAAATTCAACAGAAAGGTCGAAGGCGGTGGCTTTAGATATCATGCCAACATCAAAATAGTCGCAATTACGGGTGACGTTGAAGACCAATCGGCAGGGTTGACATGATATATGATATGAAATTCAAAAATTAATTCAAGATAAGGACCTGTCGTCTGGACCTGTCTGCCTCCTGCATGCGTTGATTTTGTGAATGAAAGGCCAAAAGCCATTTCATCATATATTAGGGAAGCAAAAGATCATTTGATCGTGTAGGTTCAATATTTCTGTACTCCTTTTGTTTTCATATCTGGTATATCTACTTAGGGTTTCGACTTTACTCTCGATCGAGCACTGCATATTTAGATAGCGTTCAAACTGTAAATATCACGTCTGCAGCACATCATGCTGTCCTTATATATGTATATATGTTAGTGGTTTAAAAAACTCGTCCCACGATGCAACTAGGCGGCTTTAGAGATGGAGTGGCAGAAAAATCGCCTCTATTTTGTCGGAGTCGACGAAAATGCATCTACGTTATGTGGAGGCACGATTCAAGGCATTCAATTGGGTATCAATATTGGAGGTATTTTAACATCACACGTAGGTGATGTTTTATTAAAAAACAGTAAAATTTGAACCTGTGAAATTACATTATTGCCCATCATTTTTTGTGTGTGATAGAAGACTGAGTAATCTTTTCACCCTCTTTTGACTGACAAAGAGAGTTTCATTAATTGAGATATATTATCCTTGTTTTTTGGGAGCTTTATATATAAACAAAAAATTTCACTATATTTCAAGAAACTCCATTAGTTTTCCTTAGTTTTTAATCATGTCAAGAAGAGACAAAAACATAAAAACAACTACAGCCCAACAAAAAAACATGGATAAAAAAAAGTTTTAAAATGCCAGCTATGCCCCTAATGCTTTAGAGTTGTTAATAGAATTCAACCTTCACAACTCCAACAAATTAATATGTGTCATAAACTCAACACATTCTCGACTATTTCTGCAGAATCAATTTTGAAAATATATAAAGAATTAGTTTGTATCATTCATTACTAGAATCAATTCAATCTGTCATTACCATCGTCCTAGACCACTTTTGCTGAATTAGTTCAACCCATCTTCAACCAATTTTGCAGAATTAGTTCAACCCGTCTTCGACTATTTTTGCAGAATTAGTTCAACCTTCCTATTTCACTTTTGCAGAATCAGTTCAACTAGTCTTCGACCATATTTTGCAGAATCAGTTCAACCTGTCATTGACCAATTTTGCATAATTAGTTCAATATGTTTTTGATTATTTTTGCAGAATCAGTTCAACCGTCCACGACCATTTTTGCATAATTAGTTCAACCCGTCCTCAACCATTTTTGCATAATCAGTTTCAACCCGTCTTCAACCATTTCTGTAAAATCAAGTTCAACATGTCCTGCAGAATCAAGTTCAACCAATCTTCGATCATTTCTGCAGAATTAAATTCAATTTTCTTTGACCATTTCTGCAGAATCAGTTCAACTCGTCTTCGACTATTTTTGTATAATCAGTTCAGCTTGTCCTCGACCATTTTTGCAGAATCAGTTCACCATACCATTTTTGCTTTCATCTTGTCCTCCACTATTTTTACAGAATCAGTTCAACTCGTCATTGACCATTTTTGTAGAATTAGTTCAACATGTACTCTTCCACCATTTTTGCAGAATTAGTCAAATCAATCCTCGATCATTTTTGCATAATCAGTTCAATCCATCTTCGACCATTTTTGTAGAATCAGTTTCAAATACATGTAGAATCATTTTGTATAGTTTTAGTAGAATCCGTTTGTATATTTTCAACAAAACTACATACATGTCATCAGTCCAACCGCTCCTTGACCATGTTTGTATATTTTTCACAAAACTACATAATTGTCATCAATTCAACCGCTCTTCGGTCCTTTTTTTGCAAAATTAGTTTCAAAATATATGTAAGAAACAAAATAGAGACCAAGGGTTTTATTTATTTATTATTTTTTTAATTTAGAATACAACCACGAAGTATCTCATAACGTAAAGATAAAAAATGCACGTTTCAAAAGAATGACTTCACAAACAAGCACAAAAAATTCAAAAGAGAACCTTTTTCTCAATCATTAAATGAAACAACCATATAAACTAGAATTTAAAAGAGACAACTTTTTTCTCAATCCTTAAATGAATGGAACAACCCTACATGAAAAACTAAGTAATTACATATGGAATGTTTTGAGATCACTTGTACCACTTTTAAATTACTCATGCATAAAGTACTCTTTAGTATTTCCATCCTCCACCCTATCCTTCTTCTCATGATTTTCTCCCGATACTTCTTATACTTCTCATGAGATTATATTGGCAATAGTACCCTCTCTCAAAAAAGACAACACAAACATTGTAGAGGTCACATGCCCTTCCCCTTCTGACATGAAAAATTAAGGTGAACTTCATATAATTAATTAACTAGTTATTAATGTAATTACAAGTATATACGATAAAGCTAACTAATTACACAGGTTTGAGATCACTTGACTATAAATATATAATGCTATACCACTTTTAAATTACCCGTGCCTAGCTAGAGCACTCTCCAACATTTCCATCGTCCACCCTCTCCTTCTTCTCATGAATTTCTTTCAATTCTGTATTGCTCCAAAATTGGTCCACTGTAGTCTTTATCAACTTGGACTCTGCCTACACCACCAGTTAGAAACCCATCTAAAAAAATCATCAAAATAGTCATCTCATTTCTATTATAAAATCAAATGTCTTGAAAGTAATAACCTCATGTTATGGCCGCCCTCGACTTACGACCTACAGTCATAAAATATTGAAAAAAAATACATAAAACTCTGATGAATTTTTTACCTCATTGATATAAAGCCACATCTTTTCAGGTGAAGAACCATCCTAACTGAAAATTCAAAGAAAACGCATGAGTCCTAGGAGATTGCCACTTTCTATCCAACCTGCATCCCTCAATTCGGAACCGATCCCGGCACATTCTACCCTTCCTCAGTTTGTTCGATCTCCAACTCTATCTCCTTGGAAGTAGCAGAGGATGATGGCGATCTAAGCAATGGGCTGGTGTTGCGGCAACACACCCTTGCCCAAAACCTTGAAGAAGCCGTATGAGTCACATCGACGAGTAGCGCGTCATCCTTAGCCTCCTTGGGGAGGAGCGACCAGAGCTCGTCGATGTTGACGATGAGGCAGTACAACTTGTTATGGAGCTTGTGAAAGTATGTCATACCGACTTTATTGAAATACCCGACATCCGGTGGTGGTGCATGCCTTCAGCGTTACCGCGATATCTGGTTGTCTTTTTTCTCTCTGTTCTCTGAGGTTGTACCTCCTCCACTCACCTAGCTAGGATTTATACGCCTCCACCTGTTCAAATATGAGGGTATTTTTGTAATTTACATTTCAAAAAAAAAAAAGATAGTAATGATGTCATCTTACATATGTATTAACTTTTATCTCTCTTTAAAATGTTTAAAAAAGTATGGGCAAAAGACTGTTTACTACCCTCATGTTTCATGGTTTTCAACATTTAGTACATCAATTTTTTTTCGTCTCAGAGTCATACCTAAAGTGTAAATTTTGGGACAATCTCATACATCCGTTAGTCAAACTGTTAAGTCAGCTGTTAACTGTGACGTGGCGCCCATGTGGCCAATGACTGGACGCCACGTGTCATCCACGTGGAAATTTTAAATTTTTTTTATAAAATAATATATATATATTATAAAATAAAAAAAAATAAAAAAACCGAATCTGGGCAGATTCGGAAGAAGAACAAGAAGAAGAAGGAGAAGGAAGAAGGAGGAAGAAGAAGGAAGAAGAAGAAGAAGGAGAAGGAAGAAGGAAGAAGAAGGAGGAAGAAGAAGAAAGAAAAAAAAAAAAAAAGGAAAAAAACTGGGCAGATTTGAAGAAGAATAAGAAGAAGAAGGAGAAGGAAGAAGGAGGAAGAAGAAGGAAGGAGGAAGAAGAAAAGAAAAAAAAAAGAAGGAGAAGGAAGGAGGAAGAAGAAAAAAAAATACTGGGCAGATTCGAAGGAGAAGAAGGAGAAGGAGAAGGAAGGAGGGAAGAAGGAGGAAGAAGGAGGAAGAAGAAAAAAAAAATACTAGGCAGATTCGAAGAGGAAGAAGAAGAAGAAGGAGAAGGAAGGAGGAAGAAGAAGAAAAAAAAAATTGGACAGATTCAAAGAAGAAGAAGAAGAAGGAGAAGGAAGGAGGAAGAAGGAAAAAAAAAAAAAAAAAAAAAAAAAAACTGGGCAGATTCGAAGAAGAAGAAGAAGAGGAAGAAGAAGGAAGAAGAAGAAGAGAAGGAATAAAGAAAGAAAAAAAAAAAAAAAAAAAAAACGAATCTGCTACCCAGATTTAGAGGAAGAAGAAGGAAGAAGAAGAAGAAGGAAAAGGAAGGAAGAAGAAGGAAAAAAAAAAAAAAAAAAAAACGTTTTTTTTTTTTTAATTTATTTATTTATTATTTTATAATATATATATATATATATATTTTTTTTAAATTTCCACGTGGATGACACGTGGCGCCCAGTCATTGTCCACATGGGCGCCACGTCACTGTTAACGGCAAACTTAACAGTTTGACTAATGGATGTATGAGACTGTCCCAAAATTTACACTTTAGGTATGACTCTGGGACGAAAAAAACTTGATGTACTAAATGTTGAAAACCACGAAACATAAGGGTAGTAAACAGTCTTTTGCCCAAAAAGTATTGTCTTAGTATATAATTCTTCGTTTCATGCCTCAAGGCTTTCGCATAGACAAAGCTATCTGTGAAACGTTTCGCCTACGCCTCGTTTATAAAAAGTTGATATGTGTACATGGTTTTCATTTGTAAATGGAATGAAGTAAACAACCTTCCAACAGTGAGTGATTGCACATTTTCTTGATAGGTTATGCCTATATTTCCTTGGATGCAGGTTGAGACGATACTGTTATGTATATTATGTAGTAATTGTTCTATGTTTTACTAACTTATACATGTCCTTGACATTTATATATAAAGGAATGCTAACAACTTTTTCACTCGGATTTTCTTAATTAAATGTTGGGCTATTTTTTTGGATAAATTACACAAAACTACTTCAACTATTGGACCAGTCACAGTTTCATACCTCATGCTTCAAAAATATCAATGTCATACCTCATCTACGAATTTATTACAATTTCATACCTTTCGTTAGTTGTTTGTCAATTTCTCCGTTAAATGCTGACGTGGCTTGAGGCGGGACCTACTTTTTATTAAAAAATTAATTAAATATTAACTAAAAAAAAGTTTAAAAAAAACCAATAAACCAAACCTACCTTCTTCCTAATCCCACCCGTCCCCTCCAGCACCCTTCTTTCCTTCACTCCAGAACCCCACCCACCCTTCCTCCATTTACTCTAGAACCTCATCGCTGTCTCTCTTCCTCCATCTCCTCCTCCATTAACCTCCCCACACCTCTCCCCATTTCTCTCTTGGTCCTTCCCCCTTCTCTATCCTCTTTGACTCTCCACACCTAGAGCGAAAATGGAAGAGCGAGAGGCCAATGCGGATGCGACTAAGTTAGGGTTCGAGGAAGGAGATGTAGACGGCGTCGGCGTTGACGACCCAGGACGCGATTTATTATGTTGATAACCTAGAACGGCGACGGCTCAGGAAGGTGGGATACGATTTGATTCTTAATGGGTTTGGAGATGAAGAAATTTTGGTTTTGGATTTGATTTTTGGGGTTCTGGGGGTGGGATGGTGAGATTTGATTTTGGATTGGGTTTGATTTTTTTGTTTGAGGTCTGAGGAGATTGGTGTTGTCGAACTGCTGATGAACGACGAAGGAGATAGTTTGGTTCTGATGGTTGGATGGAGTGGTTTGGTTCTGATGGTAATTTTGAGATCTGATGGTTGAAGGAGGAGGAGATGGAGGAAGAGAGGCAGTGGTGGGTTCTGAAGTGAAGGGAGGAAGGGTGGGTGGGGTTCTGGAGTGAAGGGATGAAGGGTGCCTGGGGGGGGGGGGGATGGGTGGGATTAGGAAGAAGGTGGGTTTAGGTTTTTTTGTTGGTTTTTTTAAATTTTTTTAATAAAATGTGGGTCTCGTCTCAAGTCACGTGTGGAATTGACAACCAACTGACAAAAGGTATGAAATTGTAATAAATTCGTAGATGAGGTATGACATTGACATTTTTTTAAAGATGGAGTATAAAACTGTGATTGGCCTAATAGTTGAGGTTGCTTTGTGTAATTTACCCTTTTTTTTTTTTTCATTTTGTGATGTTATTTGGTGATTAGTATCATTATCATTTAAAGATCAACTCTTAAAAAAATGAACCCCCAATAGTTGAGGTTGTTTTGTGTAATTTACCTTTTTTTTATTATTATTTTTTTTTATATTCATTTTGCGATGTTATTTGGTGATTTGTATCATTATCATTTAAAGATCAACTCTTAAAAAAATCGGCCAAATTAGAAATTGTTTGAAGTATTGAAGTAAAGTTTGTCAAAATTGTTTAATTGAGAAACTAACATGCATGTCTATATATTAGATAACCGTTAGATGACTAAACGAATTCAAATTTAGTTTTGCACATATGATATTTAAAGGGTGACTTAAAAAAAATGGTTATATTATCGTGCAATATTGTAGAACAAAAAGGAAAGACGAAAAGGTTGCTAACATTCTCCATATATCAAATGAAATGTTTAATAAGTGCTACAATTTTTTTTTTTTGCGGTTAACTACAAATAACTACCCAATCTTAAGTGGTAATTTCAAATTGATCTCAACCTTAAGGGTAATTTCAAATTGGTTCCGACCTTTTAATACGTTCCAATGACAACCTAATGTTTTCGGAAAATGGACATTCATTAGGTCATCAACATTAAGGGATTACCTAGATAAGTATTGAATCGTGCTTCATTCTCACATCATCTATAGAGATCTAAATCTATAAACTAATCCTTTTAAGTAGACAAATATAACATTTATCTTGGCTAAGAATTGTCCATTTGAGGATTCAAAACTCCATAAATAAGTGAAAATCAACTTCCATATTTGTCTATGCCATCACTTAACATTAAAGACATTATCAATTAACGGTAATGACATCATCACTTAACATTGGCGACCTAACAAGTGTCCATTCTTTCTAAACGTTAGGTAGGTATAGGAAGGTATTTGAAATGTTTTAAAAAGTTGAGGCTAATTTGGCATCACCTCTAAAGGTGGGCAATTATTCGTATTTAACCATTTAAAAAATTAAAATAAAATTATAAAAATAATCATTTTAGGATCCCTCACCTCCTTACACCCATGAATGTAAAAGATAATGAGAGCCACAAGATCCATCCCATTATTTTATTTTCCCACCCACCTTAAAAAGTTAAAAAATTGAAATGTTATTTTCCCACCAACTATTATTCCCAAAATAACCTTTAATATATACGTACATATGAAATTATAAAATTGTCTCCTAAAAAATATAACAAATAATATGTAAATGGAAACCACTAAGGTCTGCAAATTCAAATGGAAACGACATATGTATCCAAATTCAAATGACCTATACACAAATTATTCTTCTACGTTTTCAATGGAAACATAATCTTCTAGCTCTTTCGTAGAAGCGTCATCTTCTATATGTTCAATGAAAAAGTCAGCTTCTAAGTCCATTGCTATTTTTTTTACTTTCTCTGAATGAAAGGAGATGAAAATATGAGATAGGGGTTTATGGTAGACAAAATTGTCTCCCATGCCCAACCTTTTTTTTTTTAAATTAAGCAAAACAAGATAATTAATGTCCTTATCAGTCTTTTTGTAAATGGACAAATTTGTAATTAAAAAATTCATTTCAAGGTGGGTAGGAAGATAAGACATTGGGGTGAGAATAACATCACTCAAGATAATAATCTTCTACCTCTTCCGTAGAAGCGTTATCTTCTATCTGTTCAATGAAAAAGTCATCTTCTAAGTCCATTGCTATTTTTTTTACTTTCTCTGAATGAAAGGAGATGAAAATATGAGTTAGGGGTTTATGGTAGACAAATTGTCTCCCATGCCCAACCTTTTGTTTTTTTTTTTAAATTAAGCAAAACAAGATAATTAATGTCCTTATTAGTCTTTCTGTAAATGGACAAATTTGTAATTAAAAAATTCATTTCAAGTTGGGTTGGAAGATAAGACATTGGGGTGAGAATAACATCACTCAAGATAATAGACCTCTAACCCTCACAAAAAAATCTCTATTTTGGTTCTGATCATGTGTGTTCCAGCAAATTTGAGTGAGATTGTTCTTATCATATATCATGCACATATTAAAGCATGAAAAATGTGGTCATGGTTAGTTAGCTACCGTCATTTTCTAGTTTGCTAGATCATAAAGTCAGACTAATCCTTGTGCTGATTAATTAATCAAAAACAACACCAGTACATAATATTGGACCTTTTATATATTGTTATTAATTAAAGGTTTTGAAGTTGAGGGTTTGGAAGAATGTATGACTCTTCAAAGTCAGCGAATATTTTTTTGGGTGCAAAGGTAAACAATTCCTTTATCAACAACTCAAGTTTACACAACAAAGGTCTAAAGTCAAATAAATACAAGCAAAATTCGACAAATAAAGTTAAATAAAAAAGAGCCCAAATAAGAATTCAGGCTCAAACCAGAAACTAGCAAAAGAAACCCTAGTCTTCTGCTTCCACCGCCTCTACTTCAGTGAACCAACACGATTTGCAAGCTTTCACGCCTCCAGTCGACAAATGCCTCTCCAATCGCATCAACCAGCTGCAAGTAACTTTTCAAACGCAGCCACAAAGGAAAAAACCAATCACAAAGTGGAAGAAGCCTGTCGCAATACTCGAGCAACGTTACTGACAAAGCCAACAACCATAGAGAAAGTGGTGGTGTTGTGAACATCCGAGTCGGTGGGTATATCGAAACTCTACACACTCTCTCAATGAGCCGCAACAAATTGTGGTAAACATTGACTGCAGAACAAAGTGGAGATGGTCGAACATGACGAACACCATGTGGTGTGAGGGACAAGCCAAATAGGGGTGGGGAGCAAGGGATGAAGCAAAATCAGGGAAGAAAAGAGGAGACAAAGGGCAGGAGGAAATGACTGCCACCGCCCCTAGCCATAGCTAGGGTCGGCGGCTCTGGAATTTGTTGAGATTGGGTCCACTCACACAACCAGTGAGCAAGGACTCTCAGATAGAGAGAAAGTCTCTCACGAGGGAAAGAAAGCTTTTGTACCCTAAGGCCTCGTTTGTTTGACCTTCTTAGCTAGGACTGGACTAGCTAGGACTAATAACCCATGTTTGGTATAGCAAGGGACTAAGTTAAATGGGATTAGCTCGGACTTGTGCCGACTAAGTCCTTCGCTTGCTGATCTTAGCTAAACCCCTCGAAAACTACGGGATTGCTAATCCCGTCTTCACCACCACCAACATCCCACGAACTCAGTCATCAAAATCTAGCCTTTTTGCCAATCTCCATCATCCTGTGAACCCATCGAACCCAACCCCTTATTTGCTTCCAGATGAACCCATAACCCAAATTTCCCGACGAACATACAAAAGAACACTTAACACTTAATCGATATGCAGAAATGGGTTCTCCATTTTTGTCGATTGAACTGGAATTAGACCCATAAAACAGAGATAACAGTCTTCGCCTAAAGAACTTTGAATCCGGAAATGATCTTCGCAATTTGAGATCCCTCTGCCACACTGCAGCTCTTGCTCCAAGCGCTTCCTTGGAGGCAAAACGAAATGAATACAAGGGGAGAGAGGGGAGAGGGGACAGTGGTACATATGTGAAACAGAAGAAAAAGGAAGGGGGAAGGAGGAGACAGAGGGCCAGAGTAAAAAATGGAAAATTATAAAGAGAGAGGCATAGAAATCAGAGAAGAAGATGATTCTAGAACAAATGGAAAATGATAAAGAAATTGTTTGTACCATACTTGACCAATCCCGAAACTACTGAGCACCGGTCAACGTTATACCGTCAAGGACCTAGAAGAGCTTCCCTTCAACCAGGAGGCCAATCACAATGCGACACGTGTCGACATCAGAAGCCAATCACAGCTCGACACGTGTCAACATCAGAAGCCAATCACAACACGACACGTGTCGATGTTAGAACAAAACTAGAAACTCTCCTCTATAAATAGGGATCATTCTCCCACAATAATCTCTAATGTCATTTTGTACTAAACTATTCACTAGAACTCACAAAATGAGAGCTTGAACCTATGTATTTGTGTAAACCCTTCACAATTAATGAGAACTCCTCTACTCCGTGGACGTAGCTGATCTGGGTGAACCACGTACATCTTGTGTTTGCTTCCCTGTCCCTATTCATTTACGTACTTATCTTCACTAGTGATCGAAGCAACCAAGCGAAGGTCACAAACCTGACACTTTCTGTTGTACCAAAGTCCTCGCTGATTTTGTGCATCAACATTTGGCGCCGTCTGTGGGAAACGACACTTATTCCCACTCTCTTCAGCTTTGTCAAGCTGGTTTCCACCGCTCGTACACTCTCTTTTGGCCAAGCATCTCTCTCCGATATGGGGAGCGAAAGAAGCCACAGCACACAGAATGACACCTCTGCTGGACCTAGTATGAAGCAACGAAAGCAGGAAGGAAATAGAGTTACTCTTCAAGCTAAAGTCGATGAGCTAGAGCTTCAGAACAACAAGATAGCGATGAAGAATGAAGTCCTCCAGGAACAATATGAAAAACTATTCGAGATGCTTCACGAGGCTAGGCAGGCTCAAACACACAAGCTCGTCGCCCCTGTCGAGGTCAACAATCAACTGAATGCCCCCCAACACGGAGGGTCGCCGATATCCGACACGGACATCCCTGATAGGGATCGAGCTACACATCAATGTGATAATCAACATGAGACTTCTCTCAACCCAGCTGCTTCAACCTGAAGCAGGAGAAGTAGAGGAAAACACCTCCTCACAGAGGGTGTGGAAGGATCAAAAGCTGTCTATCGCGATTGTCGAGACTTCCTAAAGCAACGTCGAGAGAATCCCATCCACATAAGCTCGAAGATCAATGACCCAAGGGTTTCTGAAAGACTCGGTCCTCTTCCATGACCCAGGCCAGCCGCCAATCTAGAGAAGGGGCAACAAGTCCCAAAAGAATATGAAGGTACTAGGGACTCGGAAACATTCCAACATACTCACTCTAGAAGTCAGTGTGGCGAGTCCAGAGAAAGATCACGCTATCTTGATCAAACTTTCCTACTTCCAAGAGGCGATGGGGACTTAAAGAAGAAAACTTCGGTGGTGCACGACTCCGCTCAGGACCCCCTTGTCCTGCAGCTCCTTGAGGAAGTAAACAAGCTGAAGGCTGAACGTCAAGCCGAGATACCTGACTGGAACCAACCCAGGCCTGGCCCTCTCACAAGAAGGATCCTCAACACTCCCCTTCAAGCGAAGACAAAGCAGAAGCTTGACTTACAGCTCTATACTGGAAGGGAAGACCCGATTGAACACCTTAACCTCTTTGAGTCCACCATGGTATACCGGGGACACACCGACGAAGAACGGTGCCTTCTCTTCCTCTCCACCCTCTCTGGCGGAGCTTTAAACTGGTATTGCCGTCTTCCACCTGAGACAGTAGACTCATTTGAAGAGTTGAGAAAGCTGTTTGTCTCTCAACACATCTTCCAGACCGATCGCTTGTATTCTGCAGATGACTTGTACACTATTCGCCAGAAGCCGGACGAGTCATTACGAAAGTACGTTGGCCGCTTCAGCCATGAGTATTCTCGCTGCGCTGAGGCAGATGACAAGACCGCCCTCAAGGCTTTCACTGCAGGCTTACGTGACTGTTTCTTCAAGTACATGATCAATGCCAACACTTGGAAGACTTACTCTGAGGTGATGACACAAGCTTACAACCATGCCTCCGCCGAGGCAAGGACATATCAAGGGAAACCCCCTACAGTCACCCCTTATCAGCAAGTAGGGAGTGGAGGCCAGATCCAACCGAATGAAAAGACCTCAACCTTCCAAATGGTAGCAGCACACCCCCCTGCCTCATTTAACGCTTCGCCAAGTCAGCAGACATATCAATCTCAGGGCAAAAGGAAAGACTTCCATCCTTACCAATCTCATTTTAATAAAAAGAATAAGGGGCACTATCGCGATAACTCAGGATATCGTCACAATAATGCCCGCCCCAGGCAGTTAACGCAGTGGGCCAATCACGTGTCAAGACAGGCCCTACCCCGAGGTATGAGACATACACCTCTTTGAATGCTACATGTGCTGCCATCTACCCTAGTATAGCTCACCTGATACCAAAGCCAAAGCCAAGACAGCCAGATTACAAGTCCACGAAGAACACGGGCATGTTTTACTGCTACCACGAGTATAATGGCCATGATAGTGAGAAGTGCATTATCCTCCGTGACCATATTGAAGCTTTGGCACGTGAAGGAAAAATTGATCAGTTCCTCCTTCACCCTCCAAGGGATAACCGTAACCAACGCTAGGTGAATGTGATATATTCCATAAGCGGCGGCACACCCATGTCTGAATCTTCCAATAGGGCCATGAAAAGCAGTGAACGAACTTTGAGACCTAGCCATCAAGTGTTTCACGTGGAAGACATCAGAGGAGGCAAGTATCAAAAGCCTAACTGGGATCCAATATGTTTCTACCCTGAGGAAGAAAGAGGTATCATCTACCCTCACAATGACCCGCTGATCGTGGAAGCTCACATAGCAAATTTTGATGTGAAACGAATCCTGATAGACACAGGTGCTTCAGTCAATATCATGTTTGCTGAAGCTTTCAAGGAACTTAATGTAGCTGAACACTTGCTCGATCGCTCGATTTCTCCTCTGATAAGCTTCTCTGGCGAGATCGTGCAACCTTTAGGGAGTATACACTTACCCTTCACCATTGGTACAGGCCCCTTCACAGCTACTATTACCACTAACTTCCTAGTGGTCAACTGCCCGACGGCATACAATGTCATCTTTGGGCGCACAGGCATCAATGATCTCAAGGCCATGGAATCCACACATATGTTGTTGATGAAGTTTCCAACCCCTTTCGGCAATGGGTACATCAGGGGAGATCAACTTAGTGCTCGATCATGTTACAACACTTCAGTCAAACAACAACACCTGCATGTCCCCAAGGAGACTCTCTTTATACATAACCAAGTCGTAAAGACCAGTCCAGATGAATCCAACTCGGGTCTTCAGGATGGCAACAGTCAACCCGACGACCCTCGAGATGACTCATTCACCCAGCAAGCACAACCCGCTGAAGAGTTAGAGAAGGTTTCTATCTCCAAAGACCATCCAGACCGCATGGTGAATATTGGCACCACTTTGTCACCACCCCTTCGGTTGTCGCTGATCTCCTTTTTGCAAGAGAACGCCGAGGTCTTCGCTTGGTCATATAAAGATATGCCGGGCATCTCTCCCGATATCATCTGTCACCACTTGAGTATTGATCCCAAGACCAAACCAGTAAAACAGAAGCGAAGATCTTATGATGTTGAACGATACGAGGCGATGAAAGCAGAAGTTGAAAAACTCAAGGACATAGGCTTCGTCCGTAAAGTCAATTACCCAACATGGGTAGCAAATGTTGTCCTTGTTAAGAAAAATCCGACCAAGGAAAGTCTCCTGCTTCAAAAGGTCTTGTGGAGAATGTGTGTCGACTACACCGACCTAAACAAAGGATGCCCGAAGGATAGTTTCCCCTTTCCTCTCATTGATAGACTTATAGACTCTACGGCAGGGTGTGAGCTCTTGAGCTTCATGGACGCTTATTCAGGATACAACCAAATCTTCATGAACCCCTCAGACTAAGAACACACGGCCTTCACTACTGACAGGGGACTATATTGCTATAAAGTCATGCCTTTCGGCCTAAAGAATGCAGAAGCAACTTATCAGAGACTGGTCAATTCAATGTTCGCCGAACAAATTGGGAAGAGCATGGAAGTTTACGTTGATGATATGCTAGTCAAAAGCAAACATGCTGACCAACACATCACCAACCTATCTGAAACTTTCACCATTCTAAAGAGGTATCGAATGAGGTTGAACCCCAACAAATGTGCCTTCGGCGTGGGCTCTGGCAAATTCTTAGGCTTCATGATTAGCCAACGAGGCATTGAAGCTAACCCTGAAAAGATCAAAGCAATCCTCGACATGAAAGAGCCAATAACTTCAAAAGACATCCAAAGCCTTACTGGCAAGGTGGCAGCCTTAACCAAATTCATCTCTAAGGCCACAGACAGATGTGCTCCTTTCTTCAAAGCACTCAAGGGAAATAAGAAGTACATTACATGGACGGAGGAATGTGCCAAGGCATTCAGGAACCTCAAAGAGTACATGAGTAAAGCCCCTCTGCTCTCCAAACCAGAAGTTGGTGACACTCTCATCATCTATCTATCGGTTTCGGCTTCAGCAGTCAGTTCTGTTCTTATTCGAATGGACAGTGGTGTCGAACGGCCCGTCTACTACGCTAGCAAGGCCCTACAAGATGCGGAGACACGATACTCCAACATTGAGAAATTAGCTCTAGCATTGGTCATGTCTGCTCGGAAACTTCGCCCTTATTTCCAAGCACACTCCATCATCGTGCTTACCAATCACCCTCTTCGACAGATACTCCAGAGTCCTGACACGTCTGGACGAATGATCAAATGGGCGATAACATTGGGTGAGTTTGACATCTCCTACCAACCAAAACCAGCCGAAAAAGGTCAAGCAGTAGCAGATTTCATCGCCGACTTCACATATCCTGTTGACATTGCTTCTACACCTGAAGCAGTAGCTTCATTACCATCGGAAGCTCAGAAAGTAGAATCAACGACCCCAGCATGGAGTCTGTATGTTGATGGCTCATCCAACCAACAGGGCTGTGGAGCAGGATTAGTCCTCACTACCCCCGACAAAGTGGCGATGGAATACGCTCTT
Organism: Malus sylvestris; assembly: GCF_916048215.2. Taxonomy (NCBI): domain Eukaryota; kingdom Viridiplantae; phylum Streptophyta; class Magnoliopsida; order Rosales; family Rosaceae; genus Malus; species Malus sylvestris. The sequence goes on along the minus strand of NC_062270.1, from coordinate 27,913,558 downwards.
CGTTTCAAATTCAAGGCATCGAACAACGAGGCCGAATACGAAGCCCTTCTAGCAGGCTTACGTTTGGCCAAACACCTTGGGGTTAAACGAATTGATATCTTCAATGACTCCCAATTAGTGGTCAACCAAGTCACAAACAACTTTGATGCTAAGGATAGCTCCATGGCAGCATATCTTGCGCAAACGCGACTTTTGCTCAAGCACTTCCACTACCAGATCACCCAAGTTCCTCAAGCGGCAAACAGTCATGCAGACGCTTTGGCTCGCCTCACCTCGGCAGTGGAAGACAAGATTGGGAGAAAAATTCATGTCGAATTGTTGGCAGAACCAAGCACCATGGTCGCGGAGGTGTGCAATTTACAACAAGAAGATAGTTGGATCACCCCAATTTATAAATTCCTTGCTCATGGCACCCTCCCAATTGACAAAGTCCAAGCTAAGCAGATTCGATACAAGTCTGCCCGCTACCTGATCATTAATAACCAACTCTACAAGCGCGGTTTCACCCTGCCATACCTAAGATGCCTTACACCTGCGGAGGCGGAAATTGTCCTTCGGGAAATACATGAAGGAGTCTGCGGAGATCATGCTGGGTCTCGATCCCTAGCACACAAGACTTTTCGCCAAGGATACTATTGGCCAACACTCCACCAAGATGCCATCAGAATATCTCGCTCATGTGATAAGTGTCAACGCTACGCAACTATCCCTCACTCCCCTCCCGAGCCGCTCACTCCTATGATCAGCCCTTGGCCCTTCGCCCAATGGGGACTTGATTTGATCGGCCCAATGCCTGCAGGGAAAGGCAAGGTCCGCTATGCAATCGTTGTAGTTGACTACTTCACAAAGTGGGCTGAAGTAGAACCCTTGGCAACCATTACTGAGGGAAAAATAGAAGACTTCGTATGGAAGAACATCCTCTGTAGATTCGGCATTCCCAATGCGATAGTCACGGACAATGGGCGGCAGTTCGACAACAAGAAGTTCAAGATGTTCTGCTCTAAGTTCAACATCAACTTATGTTTTGCCTCTCCAGCCCATCCCCAGTCTAACGGACAAGTCAAGGCCGTTAACAAAATAATCAAGCGCACTCTGAAAACTAGCTTGGACAAAGCTAAAGGTTGTTGGCCAGAATTCGTACCCCAAGTCCTTTGGTCATACCACACTTCATATCGGACTTCCACAGGAGAAACTCCATTCTCACTTGCTTTTGGTACAGAAGCAGTTGTCCCAGTTGAGCTTGAGCAAGCAACATACCGAATCCAGAACTACATACAGAGTGAGAACGACAAGCAACTCACCCTCAACCTGGATCTAGTCGAGGAACACAGAAATCAGGCTCACCTGAGGAATGTCGCCTACAAGCAGCGCATCTCCAACTACTACGACTCAAGGGTCAAACCTCGCTCTTTCAAAGTGGGAGACTGGGTACTGAAGAAAATATTACTCTGTGATAGAGTCCCGAGTGAAGGAACACTCAGTCCTAACTGGGACGGACCGTTCGAGGTCGTCGGCATCAGCCGCCCTGGCTCCTACAAGCTCAGAAACTCCGACGGCAAGACCCTTGGCCATCCATGGAATGCTGACCACTTGAAGTACTATTACAAATAGACTCACATTGTACAAGTGTTAAGCTACAGCCGTTCGACATCCTATGTAACAAAGACCATTTGGTATGAATTCAATAAAGAGGTGATTTAGCCAACTCGGCCATAAACTCTTTTCCATTCTGAGCAATGAAACACTCAAGTGTTGAAGCTTCAACGCAAATGTTTCCAATACAAAACAAAATCTAAGTATGTGTCAACAAGACTATACAAAGGATCTACATCATACATTCCAACACATTCATACATAAACATCATACATTCCAACACATTCATACATAAACATCATACATTCCAACACATTCATACATAAACATCATACATTCCAACACATTCATACATAAACATCATACATTCCAATACATTCATACATAAACATCATACATTCCAACACATTCATGCATAAACATCATACATTCCAACACATCCATACATAAGCCAACTGTGCTTCGAAAGGGTTCAACACACTTTGTGTCATTCGACATTTGCCACAATGTGCCTCGACACCTTGCCCTTATTCTCACCAACTAGGTGATGAAGGAACTCACCTTCGTACCACCAACTAGGTGATGAAATGTACAACCCGTACTCTAATATTATTTGGAAACTTGTCACCCTTATCACCAATCAGGTGAAGAAGGAACTCATCTTCATGCCACCAACCAGGTGATGAAATGTACAACGCGTACTTTCCTTCATGCCACCAACCAGGTGATGAAATGTACAACGCGTACTCTCCTTCATGTCACCAACCAGGTGATGAAATGTGATGAAAGGTGATTAAGGAATTCACATTCGTACCACCAACCAAGTGATGAAAGCAACCTACCATTCATTCCATTAACCAGAAGACGAGTGGTACAACTTGTACATGTGAACTCCTAGCATTCACAAATAATAAAAAACCATCAAGCTTTACAACTCAACTAGGGGAGCACTTATGCCTAACAAGAGCTATAGTCACCAACAAAGTCTTATTGCAAGCCAACAATGGCTTCAATGCATGGTATACGAAGATCAAGCTCTTCAGCCCTCTTGCATCTGCTTCAGACATTTCTCCTCTGTAACAATGCAAACACTACAACTCATAGAAAGCTTCAAACGCTTTTGATCAAGACTGTTCGAAGCAAATTCAATTTATATGGTTCATCCAAACCTTCGACTACTACAAGATGTGGCTTGCATCACAATCTCTCGCTTAACAGTATGGAAGCAAAATTTGTATACGTTGTCTCTCCCACATTTTCAAATTTCTAGTTTTCCCAAAAAAAAAAAAAAAAAAAAAAAAAAAAAAAAAAAAAAAGAGGAAATTGGAAATTGGGAAATTCAACAAAGCTTCATCAATGGAACACAACTACAATCCTCAAAAGCTTTGCACTATCTTCATCAAGATAGTGTGAAGCAAAATCAATTTATGGTGCCAACAAAAGTTTCATCAATGGAGGACAAATATCAATCTCAAAAGCTTTGCACTATCTTCATCAAGATAGTGTGAAGCAAAATCAATTTATGGTGCCAACAAAAGCTTCATCAATGGAGGACAAATATCAATCTCAAAAGCTTCGCACTATGTTCATCAAGATAGTGCGAAGCACAATCAATTTATGGTGCCAACAAAAGCTTCATCAATGGAGGACAAGTATCAATCTCCAAAGCTTCGCACTATGTTCATCAAGATAGTGCGAAGCACAATCAATTTATGGTGCCAACAAAAGCTTTATCAATGGAGGACAAATATCAATCTCCAAAGCTTCGCACTATGTTCATCAAGATAGTGCGAAGCACAATCAATTTATGGTGCCAACAAAAGCTTCACCTATAAAGCTTCAACCCTAAAGCTTCACCTATAAAGCTTCAACCCCAAAGCTTCACCTATAAAGCTTCAACACAAAGCTTCACCTATAAAGTTTCAACCCCAAAACTTCACCTATAAAGCTTCAACACAAAGTTTCACCTATAAAGCTTCAACACCAAAGCTTCACCTATAAAGCTTCAAACACAAAGCTTCACCTATCAATCTTCAACCCCAAAGCTTCACCTATAAAGCTTCAAACACAAAGCTTCACCTATAAAGCTTCAACACCAAAGCTTCACCCATCAAGCTTCAACCCCAAAGCTTCACCTACAATACAAAATTTCAACACCAAAACATATAAAAGCTTCACAGACTCTTCATCAAGATAGTGTGAAGCAAAATCAATTCATGATGCCCAACAAAGCTTCAACACCAAAACTTCACCTACAATACCAAATTTCAACACCAAAACACATAAAAGCTTCACACACTCTTCATCAAGATAGTGCGAAGCTAATTCCAGTGGAGCTGAATTTTGGACATCTTATAGTTCTTGAGCAGATGAACAACTTTCACGAAGGAAATTTTTCTATTTGAGCGACGGAAGTTAGAGTGTTGAAGCTCCAAACATGACGGTCAGATTTCTGCAAGCTTCAAAGTTGCTGCGGTGTTTCGAAGATCTGGAAATATTCAACCGTTAGTTTGTTCTGAATTTTTGATATGTTATGGAAGAGATGATGAGGAACAACTTCGATGAAGAACGTATGTTGATCTGAACAAGAGAAAATGGAGTTTCGAAGCTCACAACAAGTCTGACGGGTTAATAGAAAATTGATGAACAGTTACTCATCATACTTGAATTTCTGAAGTTGTACTACTCCGATGGATCTCAAATTTGGATATGTTGTAGTTCACAAGATAAGGAAAAACTTTCATGAAGACGACTTTGCAATCTGAGCTATAGAGAATGGTGTTATCTTGCATCCACTCAGGCTGATTAGTGGAAACGAAAAGCAATTCCACCAAAGAAAAGATGAAAAAGAGAGAAAAGCTACTAATTGCACTTGATCTTGTCTAGTCAATAGCATGCAGCATCAAACACACAAAAGTTGAAAATATTTTTAGATAAAGCATATACGAATGTGTGACATCGAAACAAGGATTCGTTACTTTGACAAATTAGTAACAAGCGAGACACCTCATTCGGCAACTCTCTTCGCCTGAAGACTTGGGGGACTCCCACCATATGCTACTGCACCTTGATACTCGACAGTCTCACAACCACTCAGTGACTTGGATTTTTCAAGTCTCCAATCGAGAAGTTTTCCTCACTCGGGAAATTAAGGGAACACTACCTCAAACTACACGCTTCACTCACAAAGCTTTAACAATACAGGTTTCAACAAAAGAAAAAATTCAAAGAACTTTCTGAAGAAGGCATTGGTGTATTTAACACAATATGTTGAAATGAAGCAAAGCTTATTTATTAATATTTTCGATAAGCCACAAATATGTACATATACATGAGTCAAAATAAACAAACAAAAGGGAGCCTTCACAAAGGTTGCTTAGGGGAAGTCTCAGCAGTCGGTAGAGCCCCAGAAAGAGAAAGCACCGGAGGGTGGTTATCCGAAGCCTCAGTACTTGACAAAACCTCAGAAGGAGGAGGCATTGGAGGTTCATCATTTGAAGCTTCATTACCAGGTACAGCCCCAGAGGACGAAGGCAATAAATGCCTTTGGAACAAACCCACAAACCGCTGATGATCAAGTAAAACCTTACCATCAGATTCCTTCATCTGGTCAAGCTTCTTCTTCATGTTTGTAGCATAGTCATGGGCGAGCCGGTGCAACTGTTTATTCTCATGCTTGAGCCCTCTAATCTCCTGTTTGAGACTCATCACTTCAGCAGCCAATGATTCAACTTGGCGGGTTCTAGCAAATAGGCGTTGGGCCATATTAGACACAGAACCTGCACACTAAACACTAAGAGCCAGAGAGTCCTTAACAGCCAACTCATCAGACCGTTTGGAAAGTAGTCTGTTATCTTTGGGAGTGAGAAGGTTCCTGGCCACCACTGCAGCGGTCATATCATTCTTCATCACAGAATCCCCAACGGTAAGAGGACCAGTAGGGGATATGAAGGATGGGCGCCATATGTTGTCTGGAGAAGGCGTGGCTGTCTCTTCTCCAAGGTTCAAGTCAAAACGACGGTCGGAGGGTCCAGACATTTTCAAATGTGTTGAAGAGGGAAGAGGTCAGACAAATCAAGATCTTAGAAGTGCAAGAAGGGAGCTTCTACTGGTAGAGATTCAAGTGTGCTGTGGAACTTAATGCCATCCTCTATAAAAATCTGCACTCGACGGAGCTTCAGAAATCGAAGAGGCGTTTGCTTTCTCAAAAGCTGGGCTGCTCAGAGACCACGAAGGCCGATCTCAGAAATCGAAGAAGCACCTGCTTTTTCAGCCTCGTCAGCACCTGTCACATGCACACTCAGCTTTGCGGAAATTACGGGCAATCTGTAGAAGATTTCTGGTGAAGTAGAAAGCACGTAAATCTTACTGTTCAATCACCGCTCTCCACATGCACCATCAACTCCTCGGGTACCACATATAACTTTGTCAAAGATCTCTGACAAAGTTTAGGCACGAGAATTTCGAAGTTCCAACTACCCTACTATTACCCACAAGGGTAAAGGAACAGCACCACTGCTTGACAACTGGAAAGTCCCTATGTGTGTCAACCTCCGTGTTTTGCGGCAAGACAGGTTGGCAAGAACGTCCAACCTTTACTCACATTCGAGAAAAGACTCCCAACATAATTACTTTCTCAAAAACCGAAGTAGCACCGCTTTCCGAATCTCGAGAGTCAGATCCTCGACGGGATTGCTTGTTCGAAAACCGAAGAGGCACAACTCTCAGAACTTCGAGAGCCAGATTTCCTTAGATAAAGCTTGTCTGTAATCTTCACACGTAACATCAGCTTTCCAGATACCACATACCATTTTTTCAAAGTGCTCTGACAAAGTTAAAACACGTGAAGCTGGCAGCTCCCACTACATTGTTGTGACCAAGAAGGGTAAAGGAATAGCATTACTACTTGTTATTGGGAAATCCCTATATACATCGACCTCCCTCCTCAACGGACAGGCAAACCTGCAAAAATGCTCAACCCTTTCTCGCATTTGAGAAGGCACCCTCAACATAACCTCTCGAAATACTCAGCTTTATTTCCCCCCGATAATACCTCAGCAAATAAGCCACACCAAGAACAAGAGTATCTCATATCATCAGGGTCGAAAGCAAGAGTATCCCATATCATGCTTTCTCCATGTCTTTGTCTTTGTCCTTGTCCACACCTGCAGGAAAAGGAGAAAGAGAGCAGTCAGTCGGAACCTGAAATCAAACCTCCAATCTGTAACTGACTGCCTGGAACCTTTGCCTGGTTGCTTACTTAGCATTGCTCTCGAGTACTCATCCTCAACTGCTGTCAAGGTCACGAATTCCACCGGCAAATACCTCATGACAGTTGATCAGATATTGGCTCTTTACACTGAAGCTGCCAGGCGTGGATGAGTCACTATGAAGGAATGTTCTGAAGGACCATTTAAATGCAAAGGTTGCACACCACTTCTGCCATGCAAAAGATTGAAGCAGAAGGTTTAACGATGAGCTGAAACAGATCACTACAGCACGACACATTTCCATACCACATTCATTATTCCGTCAACAGCAAAAATATCCCATATCATCAAGGTCGAACGTACTCTAGATTTGATGGACTTGTTTTGACCCTTAAATTCTTGAGTCGGCCTTATACTCTGAAGGGAACCAAAAAACCCTCCAGCACAGTTCAAGAATAAGCCTGTGGAAAGTTACTTCTTCAAAAGCAAAATTATCTCATATCATCTCTTCTCCATTTGCTTCTCCTTATCCTGGCAGCTGAATGAGAGACAAGGAGAAGGAGAACAATCAACCGGAAGCCGAAGTCGAACCTCCGATCCTGGGTTGCTTGCTTGGAAGTTTGACTGCTTACCTTGTTTGTCACCTCTTTCGGCAGATCTCCTCGCTCAGCGACTTGGGGGACTCCTACTATAGGGTTTGTATCACACTTGACCAAGCCCGAAACTACAAGTAAGCTTCAAGTGAAATTGATACATTACCTTGTGCATCTTCATCGGTTAAAGATACCACCCATGGATGGAGGAAAAGTACTTCCAGAGAAGATGCCACATCTACATATGAGACAGATAAGGCACGTGAAAATGATACCACACTACAGTACTTAGAAGTTTCGTGATTACTCAATGGTTTGGATCTTGCAAGTTCCCAACCGAGGAGCTTCCCTCACTCGGGAACTTAGGGGAGCACTGTTTGTACCATACTTGACCAATCCCGAAACTACTGAGCACCGGTCAACGTTATACCATCAAGGACCTAGAAGAGCTTCCCTTCAACCAGGAGGCCAATCACAATGCGACACGTGTCGACATCAGAAGCCAATCACAGCTCGACACGTGTCAACATCAGAAGCCAATCACAACACGACACGTGTCGATGTTAGAACAAAACTAGAAACTCTCCTCTATAAATAGGGATCATTCTCCCACAATAATCTCTAATGTCATTTTGTACTAAACTATTCACTAGAACTCACAAAATGAGAGCTTGAACCTATGTATTTGTGTAAACCCTTCACAATTAATGAGAACTCCTCTACTCCGTGGACGTAGCCGATCTGGGTGAACCACGTACATCTTGTGTTTGCTTCCCTGTCCCTATTCATTTACGTACTTATCTTCACTAGTGATCGAAGCAACCAAGCGAAGGTCACAAACCTGACACTTTCTGTTGTACCAAAGTCCTCGCTGATTTTTGTGCATCAACAGAAATAATAAAATATTAATTGATATAGATTAAATTTTAAAAAAATATTAATAAATATAGATTAAATAATATAATATTATAGTCCTGTTTTTTTGTCCGTCACTGCACCAAACGTTTCACTAAGTTAGTCTAACTTAGTCTAGTCTAAGCCAGTCCAATTTAATCCCTAAAGCTAGTTCAGTCCAAGACAGTCCGATACAACAAACGCACTCTAAATGCATCCTCCAAAGTCAGCGAAGTAGACCTCCAAATTAAAAGGAGAAAAGCTAATCATAATGGGGACTTTTAGCACCCATGATAAAGTTTAATAATACCTTTTGTATTTTGTTTTGTCAAAGTGCTACTTTTATTACTAACAAGAAGCAAACAAAAATACAACCAAAGGCCCAAAGCTAACATATGGACAAGTAAAAAGTGGGCCACGACAAATAGAGGACAACGGGACCAACCAACTTTTGAAGCCCAAACACACAAACAAAATTATAGACTCTAAAACCATCCATTGCATCCGTTGTTGCCATAGTAAACCTCAATCCGTCCAAATCCTCATCCACAGGCGAGTATCGTCTTTTCAGATGCATCATCCTATTTCGATCAGCTTCACGAGCATAGCCACAAAGAAAAGACAGTCAGCACCTGAACGAAGGTAGCCAACTATTGGGATGAAGTTCGTGGAAGCCCACGAACAACGCTGCTGGTAAAGGCAGATAACCAGGAGAAGGTGGTGGTGTTGAAAACACCCAAGCCGGTAAAAACGCCGGAGCTCTACACACGATCTCAACGATATTCATGGCTGAAAATAAAAAATTTGATGAACAAAGAGGAGGGATACCAACTGAGCAAGAGGGATAGACAAGACTGGGGTAGAAAGCAGAGAGAGAAAGAGAGCAGTAGAAGCGAAGAGCAGAGAAGAGAAAAAGAGAAGGGAAGGAATGGCGACCGACCCGGGCCGAGGCTAGGGTCAGCACCACCGGGATTTCTTGATTTTTGAAGACTCACACCAGAAGGCGAGAAAGACTCTTAATAGGAGAGAAAAACTTTCACTCGGAGAGAAAGAAAGTCTTAGATTTCAGGGACAAATGCGTTATACTAGTTGTAGCAATCCCTTAGTTTAATAATACTTTTTAGTTGTTGGAAACTCCAAGGATTCCAATACTACAGTATCAGAGAGCTCTTGACATATGCTACATCGGTGTGACAAAGTTTAACTTGTATGTTCTTTTCTTAGTTGCATGAATTTAGTTGTAATTCTTACTGGTGTGAAATTTGTTCTCCTCAATTATTTCACATAGATGTGACATATTATTATTATAAGTAAAGGGAAGCTGATTTGGATCAATGAAAATATGTAGGTGAAATTGAAAGTGTTGGTTGTTGTTAGTATTATATTACAAAAATTTAGTTTGGTCAATAAATAATTTTTAATATTTCCGTATAGGTTGATGGACATTTTCTTTTTTTAAACATAGGTCAGTTGAAGCTAGCACTATAGTCTAAGAGCATTTCTCCATACTTATAAGTGGAAGCTTTTAAGTTTAACTCTAGTATTAAGTTCAAAATTCTAGTGATGTGAGATCTTAACCAAGAACTTTTGTTATCTATTGTACTTTCATGGTGCCCAATGTGTTGGATGTATACCGTAAAAGCAATCAAGGTTAGTGGATTGCTTTACTTAGGGATTAGTTCGTAATCTAATCATTGGCAAGATCACTATAGGTAGATTTTCAAGGCAATCTCATTAGTGAGTGCGTGGATAATGATTATAAACATATGTAAGAGATAACTTATGTTAAAGAGACCCTCTTAATATGTGTTTATCATAAACATTGTTCTTGTTCGTTGGATTATTCTAGTGGATATCTTCCAATCCAGTAAAACTGGTAGACATTATTCTACACATTGTAAGACGGGATGCATGGCTAGTCTAAAGCCATTAGTGAGAGTCACTAAGACAAATGTGTATGTGTTAATAAAGATTAAGTTCATTGAACGTGATTGCCTCGAGATCTTATGCATACTAGATAAAATAGTCATGTAATAGGAACTCGATCGTTGTAATATTGCAAATTAGTCATTTGAACCGAGACATCATAATTGTCTTGTGGTTAGATCCTTAATCTTTGATTATATTAAAGGCACTCTGATGTGAAAGGGTGTCCATGATATTGTTGGCGTTAAACTACCTAATCATGGAGGCCAATGAATGTACAAAAATGAATCTCTAACCTTCACAATTGACAGAGAATGCTCATCGACATAGTTCAAAAGTCTTTGGTGAAAAAGTTGTGATTTGGAATGAAGTTTCAAATCTATCCAGTTGAATCATGAGTTGGTCACTTAGGCACTTGACATGAAATAGCCTAAATTGTATTTGAGAGAATTGTATTAGAAAATGACTGTATTGCATTGTAATTTGCAACCGAATATGTTATCCCATATATAGCACATTGACTAGGAGAACATGACATGCGACTAGGCGCTTGACATGGTCTATGTGATCCTCAAAGACGATCATTGTTGTCTTCACAAAAAGGTAGATTAAAAGGTGAGTTTTAAATTTGGTAAAATAATTAAAAGAGTCTAATTCATCTCACAACTGTCACTCAGTCTGGTGGTATTCATTTTCGCTTGTTAGTGAGAGGTCTTAGGTTCGAATCTCGTAGATGGCGAATTTGATACCAAATTAGGTTGTCCATTGTATGATTTAGCCGAACTCTCTCCTCCTTCTAATGTAAAATATATCGTTGTATTAAAAAATTAATATTTTCAGTGAGTTTTTTTTCTCTCTCTAGAAGAGAGAAAACACTAGTTTCTATCTCATATAAGTGAATACATCAACCTTAGGATTAAAGATCTTAAAGAGAGTTTGTAAAATTTAATTTCCACCCTGCAAATTCCTACACAATGTAGTTCATGAGTCCTTCAGCTTTCATGAAGTGGCCAGCTTAATTGTAATGTGAGCTAAAAAAATTATGACTAGCAAGGGGATTCTTCCGGATGTTTTATTTCTCGTCAAATAGGCTCAAAATTGTATTTGGATTGCCTATTTTTTTTTTTTTAAACAAACTACACGATAATCTACCCTAAATCATCGAACACGGGCTTAGGAAATTGACCTATTTATATAACAGTTGTTCAATGTACTGCAAATATACAGGCACAAAACATTATTCACAGATCCCATTCTGCCTGGCAGATTGTGATCTTCCCCCTGCAAATTCTACAAGCTTTCACATTGCTGTCTTATCCCACGAAATCACACACCAACGTGTACAAAGCAACGTATGCTTCAAATCAAGTTGCATCATAAAATTGGATCAAACGTCCTCCATCGAACCTTATAGAAAATGTATTAATGCTAAAAATTATTGGATCTTAGCCAGAAAAGAATCTTTTCCATGATTGCCAAGGGAGAAATCCACCTGAAAGAAGAATTCAAAAACAAAAAGGAAATAAATTAACTTACAAAAAATCCGCTAAATTTTCAGTCCAAGAAAAATAAGAGTAAAAATATTCGCACATCCCTTTTCTTCTCCTGCACTTCATTTTTTTCTTTTAACTTTGGGATTGAATAACTTAAAAGAGAATAAAGAGATGGAGACAAGAGAATGAACGCAGAAGGAGAAAACCAGAAAATCACGTTCCAAAAATAAAAGAACCTATATAGAATTTCGGTCCGTTGATAATATATAGAAGCAAAAAAATGATGGAGTATGAAGCATACCACATTCAGGACATTTCACATAGTTGTCTTTGGTCAAAACAAGTCCTGACCCTCCACATATCTCGCATCTTTTCTGTGCGATCTACCAATACCACATTTGCATAAATCATAATCAATAACATATTATCGCTTAATAACATATGATTTATTGGATAATAAACTCATTTTTGTACATGAATTCATGTAATATTCCTGAACTTACTATTCTTTTGCTGAATTCAATTCCAGCGACCACAAAAGGTGTAACTCCAGCTGCAAAAATATTAACAAAATTTAAAGCACTAAAAGTAATAAAGCACTTATATAAGATGTAAGAATAAACACACACACACACACACATATACACATACCTATAGCTCCGACAACAATTTGCCAGGTGATGACGACCGGGGTCGGATCAACTACAGCTGAAACATCCTTGATTGCTGCAATCCTCCAAACTTTTGTGCTTGGTTTTTGTATCGCAAGGTTCCGTGGTTTTCTGGTAAAGCTTGCACACTTTGTAATGTTTCTGCTTTCAAACAATAGATTTCTGTTGGAAATGCTTGGATTTTTCGTGAGTATGGAGAAAGAAACTGAGGCTTCCATTGCCAAGACGAGAAAGGATGCCACTCAGGCACGGGCACTGGCGGGGGTGCGACTTGAGAGAGAGAGAGAGAGAGAGAGAGAGAGAGAGAGAGAGGAGATGGGCTGATACTAGTCACCACCGTTGCATATTGGGCCACGTTGCCCAACACAGACTCACCCACTCATTAGAAAATAAATGTGGATCACAAATAAAATTTAATGAAAAAGATTTAAAAACTTTGAGTTTTAACGATAAAGACAAAATAAAGGGTAAGGTGAATATATCAGGATTGACTTTTTAGTGTAAAAATATGATCTTTTGTTAAAGTGTACGGTACTGAGAATTTTTCGTTAAAGTTCCTTATAATTTAGGGTTAAAGTACTCTTTCGTTTATTTCTAAGGATGTCTTATTTCAAATTTTCAATAGAGAAAATTGGGAACATACGTAACATATTTTAACATTTCACATCTTACGGGAATAATATGGTTCATGTGTCTCATTATTAATGCACATATATTATTTTTTGTAGCTAGACGAATTGGTTCAATTAGAAAGTCTTACATATAAAGACAAATATACAATATTTTAAAGAATTTCACTAGTTTTTAAACATTTTAAGGAGAGACGAAATACAAAAACAACTAAAACCCATCATGAAACATATAAACAATTTGACTATAAACTCCATTATGCGTAACATTTAACAATCATAGAATATTTTGTTTAAAAGAATTGAAGAGATGAAAAAGATAAAATAGAAATTGATTAGTCTACTGCATCCAAATCAAATTCACATAAGAAATTAACAGATCTAAGGCAATGTGGAATGAATTTTGAGTTTTATAGAGACGATTTTCAAGTTTCAGGGGGCAAAGTAGGATCAAAATTGAGTTCTAGGGGTTGAAGTGGAGTGAACTTTGAGTTTTAGGGAGTGGTGATGACTTTTGAGTTACATGGAGCAAAATAAGATTAAAATCGAGTTTCATGAGGCATAGCTAAAAATTAGTGAAAATTAAAATGAAAACACTATGGCCAAAATAATTCGGCCAACAAAAAGAGAATTTGATTTCCGTAAAATTAAAATAAAAAAATTATTTTCTGTTGCTGTCTTATTAGATTAGGAATATGATTGTGTAAATCCTAATATATCTAGGATATCCTTATAGGATTCTACCATATCTCTTAGACTAGATATTGTCCTATTAGAGTTGTAATCATATTAGGGTAAGGATTTAACCTTCCCTACTACTATAATAAAGGCACGATGTGGTGAGATAACACACACCTCACAATTACACATCTATTTCTTCTCTTTCTTTATGTGCCGCATCCTCTCTCTCTGTCCTTTATATGATTCAGTAAATTAGGCCTACAACATGTTATTAGCACACTCTTAGTGCTGCTCTACAGATTCAAAGGCTCAATTGTTTTCTGCCAATCAGGTTCCTTTAAAATAAATTAAGATATTTGAAACGATTGTGAAACATGAAAATATTTCCCATGATGCATAAACCCCTACATTTATATTTTCCTTCCGATATATATATATATATATTGTATATGTTCATATATTTGTCAATACATACACACACACACACGTTCATGCATTACGCAATTATAAATTCGCTATGTGGAATTTGTGGTCAAAGAATCTAAATAAAATAGAAGCATGAATTTTTCATTATTTTTTGGGGTTCTCAAAACCCTAAATAATAGAAATCGGAAATATTGAAAAGAAAAAAAAAAGGGAAAACTTGGCTGCTCCGCGGCTTGCAGTCGCATTACCAAGACAAGCCAATCACTGGAGCCACGCGCTCACTCCAAGGTCAAGCCAATCCACTTAGCTGACCAAGCTAGCTAGCTCTATCCTAGAACCCAGATTCACAGGTTGAACGACATCGTTTGATCTCTCCACTATGTGATTTTCCCGACGAGACCTTTGATCTCAGACTTCTCTAACTTGTTCACGGATAGATTATTTTCACAAAACTCGACGACCTAAAGTCATCTTCGTGGGCAGATTTTTGTCTTCGAACGGATTTGAGAGATTCCCAAATAATCTCCGAGGTTTTTGGACCTATTCGAAATCACGATTGTTTTTCCATCGATGTTTCTAAGGATTTTGACCTTAGTTTTGGATTGATATCGTCGCCGCCATAACGGCTCATGGACCAAGTCCAATTGGGCTTCCCTTTTGATTTGGTTCGCAACCCCGCTTAGGCTGGGGTTGCCCACAACAGATTTGAGCCTAAATTGTTTTGGGTTGCCTTCTAATTGGCTTGCAGCCAACATGACTTATGTGCATAAGCTTGAATCTTTATATTATTTTTCTTCTACGATCGACCCCGAATGGTCTCGATCTATTGAATTTATTAAAGTGACCAGCAATCCACTAATTTGACAAGAGATCCAAAATTATTGGCCTGAAGCCCACTTTTGGACAGTAACGATTCAATATTTTAATTCTTTTCTTTGAACCACTGACTCCTTTTCGTAAGCACTCACACTTGAGTTTCTGAAGGAACCAAAATCCACTTCACTTAGTTGTATATTGTATTATGTGTTCTTACATGTACCTCATTTTATGAACTAGAAGATTCATAACTAAACTCGAACATGTAGTTTTGAATTTAGTGCATTTGAAACCCGCAGTTTTCATAAAATAATACCCTATGAAAACAAAAATGTTTCATGTAAACCATGTCTTAGAACACGAATGTTCTAACTTTGATGCTTATGGATATTTTATTTTCCATAACACCAATCATAGTCTTGTTCCCTCCATTCAGTGGATTGTCGAACCGTAACAAGTTCAATTTCACTGATGTGGACGTTTCTAATAGAAACCACTTTATGTGGAGTACAAGATGTGAATCTTCACTTGACTATCAATAAGCTGAGAAACCATTGTAACTAACAATGACATGGAAGAGCTGAATAAGCCTCCGCCATGATCTTCATATGAAGACTTATGCCTGAAGCATAACAAACATAAATACCTCCCGAATAAGGATTTCATGGCTCTTTGGCTCGCTTCTACGGACTGTCTAATCATGAAAGATATTGCTTGAAGCACACTATGATTACGTCCATGAATGAGTACGATTATGAAGTTTATAAATTTGATCGAATTTTGACTAGAGAATACTTTTCTCGTCCTTTCATGTTTTTAACTTGCTCCTGAAGCAGCAGTGTAGAGAGTGAACAGTATAGACCCAGCTTCATCTGGAGTCTACCGAACGGTATAGACCCAACTTGGCTGGAGTCTACCAAATGGATTTACCTAGTTCGGTCAAGGCATACCAAATGGTGATTCCCAGTTTCGACTAGGGCCCACCGAATGGTATTGCTCTGCTTCGGCAGAGGCTTACCGAACAAACCCCTTTAGCTTTGGCTGGAGCTTACCAAACCAAAGTCTGGGTCTGTTTGTCTCTTTCTCACATACTTTAAGGTTTGTTTTTACAACGTATGGTAAAATTAGAGCCTGCCAAGGTGTGGCATCACACGTGAACTGTGATCTTTGGCACCTAAGACCTAAAACTTCAAGAATAAGGGATATTGTTCCCGAACCTCAACCCTGTAGAATCTACTTTTGTCTCGATGGAATAGATCATTGGTTAAGCAGCTGTTCGTGCCCCTACCAATGTTGTTGAGAAATACCATTCTAGTAGTTAATATGTGAGACTAATTTTGGTCCACCGAACACCATTGGAAGAGCATAATTTTGACATCAATGGTCATGTTGGCCGAATCCCTTTAGTATCTTTGGTTTACTTTGTGAACATTTTTCTATGTTCTTGGATTCAACTTTGGTGTTTGTTTTAGTTATGGATAATCTTATTGATATTATCCTCTAATATGAGTTAATTGAATCGTGTTTCTTGTATACATGTGACCAAATTCAATTAAACTCGGGATCAGGTACGAATGTGGGAAAGTTAGTTGTCTGGATAAATGTGATACTACGCACACTGACTTTATACTTAAATCACATCTCTAGCAATGACTTTAGGTATATCGAACCTGATTAAGAGCATTGGCACACTCCTCGTTGTATGAATGGTACTAAATTACCATTTAAAAGACCTTATATTCTCTTCGTTCCGAAACAACGTCGTTGAGTTTTAAGGATATTCAAGATGACAACAATCATAAATGAAACTATTGAAGAAAATAGAGTTGAATATCTTTGTACCACCTTAAAAAAATGAGCTTGAAGCTTTGCTTTGGGGCCAATGGGCTATCTCTCAACTGGAAACACACCACATATGGCTGGCCTGGAGCTGGTTTATTCGAGCAGTTTACTTGCTTTGGCACAACCATTTGGGACACTTTGGTTGAACAATGATGCCACGACGTATCTCCTTACTCGAAGTAAGGATCTTGTGCCTACAAGCACACTTTGCCAAGCCTGCTTGTTAGGAAAATTGATTTTTTAAACCATTCTAGCAAAGATATGAAAATATATGTGGACTAATCCAACCAAAATGCGGACCATATAAATACTGATGGGTTTGGTTGATGAATCAACAAACTTGTCACATGTTTGTCCATATACATTGCTGCTAAACCTCCTAGCCTACTATAAGGGTTCACCACCCTAATTATCCTGTAAAGTCTGGAAGACAAAATAATGTCGAAGAGTTTGTATTGACGGTTTTCGATAAGTATTTCATGTCTTTTGGGTTTATAATTGAACATCAAATTCCCATGTTCATCCCAAAACAGCCTTGCAAAGTGATCATAAAGTGAAATTTCAATGATCACCTGGATCTTGGTGAACGCACCAAGCCTTTGATTTCTGCCTAAGGCTATGCAATATTGTATGCATCCATGTCGATCCGCTTTGAGGCCCATTACCACCCAACCATTTTTAGCGTTACAGTTGGTTACTGGGTACGAACCTTTCGCTTCGTATTTATGCATTTTGGATGTGCATTTTTTGTGCTAATTTGCGCGCCGCAACGTACGATTCTCCTTCACACTAGCTCTCTTAAAGCCCCTTGCAAGTGATATCTCTACTGTTCATTTGCGGATTGTCACTTCTATGAGACAGTATTCTCGTCGTTAGGGCGAGATAAGAACGTCAACGTTCCTGTAGAACGATATGAATTCTAGCTTCAAGAATGTTGCTCCAGACGCATTCCTCTGATCTAGCTAAAGTGACGAGATCATATACTATCCCGAAGTGTGTGTCACCCTTAAAGGACGATTTGGTCGCCTGTGTTGGATGACTCGGTACACAGGCGGATAGCCAATTAATCTTTCTTGGCCTGAAGCACGATAGATCACTCGGTTAATAGGATTCACTTCCCTAGAAGAGGAAGGTCACGACACAACATGAATCTATACTCGACCGATGTCTCAAATAATTTTCATCTCATAAGATTAATCCAGATTACTCTCGAGACTTAAAGTTCTTAGTCCAGTATACTAGTTTAGATGAGATAATGGAATTGGAATGAGATTATCATCAATGATGTTTTCACTTATATGGTAGCTACCGACATAAATGAAAAGAGACGGTGTTAAATCGTGTTCCGTTGATTAGTGACAACGTAGAACTAATTGGACAACAGAAATTATAATCTAGGTTAAATTCCTCACCAAAGTATGTTTCGACCTATCGTTCCTACACTACTTAAGGTAACCTTGTCATGTTACTAATGGGAAAGGAAACGTAATGAGATGAATGAAATAATGCGAATGATGCACGCCTTATGGCGCAAGTTTTCTCTTAAACGCCCGAAGATTGATTGCAGCATTACGAATGTGGTTAGAGTTTCTCCATGGGGATATAGATATGAAGATTACATGTAAGTTCTTGAAGAATTACATAAACTGGTTCAAATAGTTTCAAAACCATAGAACACCCTCTCAACTTGTTTTGAGGCATTCACTTATGGATTGAAGTAATCCAGCGGATGTGGCATACCCGTTTAAGTAATTATTTCATCAGTCAGGGATATGAATGAATGCCCTTGTGTGTGAAATTATGAAGTCTTATTTTGAATTGCTAGAGTTACAGTTTATGTTCATGACATGAATCTCACTAAGACTATGGAAGAGCTTGAGAAAATTGTCTTGCATCTGAAGACAAAATTTGAAATAAAGGATCTTGGGAAAACATGTTTATGCCTTGACTTGAAGTTGAAGCATTATTCTGACGGTACTTTGGTTTACCAGTCGAACTACACCCTAAAGGTGTTACCTTTTGAGTATACCTATGATCTTCTAATACTATATGCAAATGAGACCCTTGAAGAAGTTATGGAATCCAAAGTACCATATCTGAGTTCAACTTTGCGCTTTGTTGTACTTAGCTCATTGCAATTAGAAAGGACATCTCTTTTGCTGTTGATCTATTGGTAAAGATACAATATTGCGCCTACACATAACCACTGAATTGGTATTAAAGATGTTTTTTTGCTACCTTGAAGGTGCTACGGACTTGGGCTAATCCTAATGCATCCTTAGAGGATCCGATCCCCCTTGATCCTTGGAATGATATTGGCCTTGTTTGGTATGCTCACGCATGTTACTTATCAAACCTGCACAAGGCACATCCCCAAATGGTTATGTCCTTACCGTTAGGGATATCGCAATATCTTGGAGGTCCATGATATGACCTTAATTGCGAAATCTTTGAATCGTTCCAAGACTCACCTTACTTCACTACGCCACACGTGAGACATAGTTGAGAGCTCTTGTTGAGCATATTTGAAGTACTTGCTGTTTTCATCCATTGTTGAGTCCCAGCGATGATCCATGAAGACTATGCCATATGTATCAACCTAACCAAGAGATGATACAGGAAAGAAGTCAAGCCAAGACATATTGCGTCTACATGTACATCAGCAAAGCATTAGGAGATTTAAGTCATGCAAGCTGATCCTAGACAACTTTGCTGACCTCTACACGACGTCATTACCGAAGTCAACCTTCCAGAAGCTTGTCCGCGGAATTGGTATGTCTAACTATTCATATGCAATGCTTGTAGTTCTCATTTGGAAGTTCCGTCAGACTCAGAGGGAGTATCCAGAAATATACTCACTTGATTTTAATGTACCTTTTCCCTACTATTAGGAGCGTTTTTCCCACTGGGTTTTTGCTACCTAACTAGGTTTTGACAATGCTCCCATCCTGGGCTGGTCATATCCTTGTGAGCTATTCTACTTGTGTCCAGAAGAAGTATAGTTTTGACTTAATGCAACTTCTCACTTTTCGCTTTAGTCTACGAGTTTTTCTCTTACCTTGGGTTTTACCATAACAAGGCGTTGTGAGTTTTACCTTTTATGCATTCTTCCGTTGATTTGAGACTCGTATTTACTCATTGTGCCGACGACTTAATCAACTAATCTACTTCATCACGAAGACCTAATGCACCATTTGTTTGAGTATTTACACACTTAAGGGGGAGTGTTACAGTCCTATTAGATTAGGAATGTGATTGTGTAAATTCTAACATATATAGGATATCCTTATGAGATTCTGCTATATCTCTTAGACTAGATATTATTCTATTAGAATTGTAATCCTATTAGGATAAGGATTTAATCTTTCCTACTACTATAAATAAAGGCACAATAGGGTGAAATAACACACACCTCACAATTACACATCTATCTTTTCTTTCTCTAGGTGACGCACCCTTTTTTTATTTTTTGTCCTTTATATGATTTAGTAAATTAGGCCTACAACATCCCGAAGTGTGTGCCGCTCTTAAAGGACGGTTTGGCCCCCTGTGTTGGACAACCCGGTACACCAGTGGATAACCAATCAATCTTTCTTGGCCTGAAGCACAATAGATCACTCAGTTAATATGATTCACTTCCCTAAAAGAAGAAGGTCACAACATAACATGAATCTATACTCGACTGCTGTCTCAAATCATTTTCATCTCAGAAGATTAATCCAGATTACTCTCGAGACTTAAAGTTCGTAGTCCAGTATACTAGTTTGGATGAGATAATGAAATTGGAATGAGATTATCATCAATGATGTTTTCACTTATATGGTAGCTACTTACATAAATTAAAAGAGACGGTATCGAATTGTGTTCATTTGATTAGTGACAACGTAGAACTAATTGGAAAACTGAAACTATAATCTAGGTTAAATTCCTTACCAAAGTGTGTTTCGACCTATTGTTCCTACACTACTCAAGGTAACCTTGTCGTGTTACTAATGGGAAAAGAAACGTAATGAGATGAATGAAATAGTGCGATATGATGCACGCCTTATGGTGCAAGGTTTTTCTCAAACGCCTTATGATTGATTACAACATTACAAATGTGGTTAGTGTTTCTCCATGGGGATATAGATATAAAGATTACAAGTAAGTTCCTGAATAATTACATAGACAGGTTCAAATAGTTTCAAAACCACTGAACACCCTCTCAACTCATTTTGAGGCATTCACTTATGGATTGAAGCAATCCAGCGGATGTGGTATACACGTCTAAGTGATTATTTGATCAGTCAGGGATATGAATGAATGCCCTTGCGTGTTAAATTATGAAGTCTTATTCTGAATTGCTAGAGTTACAGTTTATGTTCATGACATGAATCTTACTAAAACTATGGAAGAGCTTGAGAAAATTGTCTTGCATCTGAAGACAAAATTTGAAATAAAGGATCTTGGGAAAACTCATTTATGCCTTGACTTGAAGTTGAAGCATTGTTCTGACTGTATTTTGGTTTACCAGTCGAACTACAACTCAAAGGTGTTACCTTTTGAGTATACTTATGATCTTCCAATGCTATATGCAAATGAGACCCTTGAAGAGGTTATGGAATTTGAAGTTCCATATTTGAGTTCAACTTTGTGCTTTGTTGTACTTAGCTCATTGCAATTAGAAAGGACATCTCATTCGCTGTTGATCTATTGGTAAAGATACGACACTGCGACTACACGCAATCACTGAATTGGTATTAAAGACGTTTTTTCGCTACCTTGAAGCATTGTTTTGACTGTACTTTGGTTTACCAGTCGAACTACACCCTGAAGGTGTTACCTTTTGAGTATACCTATGATCTTCTAATGCTATATGCAAATAAGACCCTTGAAGAAGTTATGGAATCCGAAGTTCCATATCTAAGTTCAACTTTGCGCTTTGTTGTACTTAGCTCATTGCAATTAGAAAGGACATCTCATTCGCTGTTGATCTATTGGTAAAGATACGACACTGCGACTACATGCAATCATTGAATTGGTATTAAAGACGTTTTTTTGCTACCTTGAAGGTACTACGGACTTGGGCTAATCACAATGCATCCCGAGAGGATCCAATCCCCTTTGAATCTCGGAATGATGTTTGCCTTATTTGTTATGCTGACGCATGTTACTTATCAAATTGCACAAGGCACATCCCTAAATGGTTATGTCTTTACTGTTAGGGATATCGCAATATCTTGAAGGTTCACGATATGACCTTAAATTGCGAAATCTTTGAATCGTTCCAAGACTCACCTTACTTCACTACGCCACATGTGAGACATAGTTGAGAGCTCTTATTGAGCATATTTGAAGTACTTGTTGTTTTCATCCATTGTTAAGTCCCAACGATGATCCATGAAGACTATGCCACATGTATCAACCTAACCAAGAGATGATACATGAACGAAGTCAAGCCAAGACATATTGCGTCTATATCTACATCAGCAAAGCATTAGGAGATTTAAGTCATGCAAGCTGATCCTAGATAACTTTGCTGACCTCTACACGACATCATTACTGAAGTCAACCTTCCAGAATCTTGTCCGAGGAATTGGTATGTCTAACTATTCATATGCAATGCTTGTAGTTCTCATTTGGAAATTCCGTCAGACTCAGGGGGAGTATCTAAAAGTATACTCATTTGATCTTAATGTACTATTTTTCCCTACTATTATGAGCGTTTTTCCTACTAGGTTTTTACTACCTAACTAGGTTTTGACGAGGCACCCATCTTGGGTTGGTCATATCCTTGTGAGCTATTCTACTTGGATCCATAAGACGTATAGTTTTGAATTAATGCAACTTCTCACTTTTCATCTTAGTCTTTTGGTTTTTCTCCCACCTTGGGTTTTACCATAGCAAGGTTTTGTGAGTTTTACCTTTTATGCATTCTTCCGTTGATTTGAGACTCGCATTCACTTATTGTGCCGATGACTTAATCAACTAATCTACTTAATCGTGAAGGCCTAATGCGCCATTTGTTTATTTACACACTCAAGGGGGAGTGTTGTAGTCATATTAGATTAGGAATGTGATTGTGCAAATCCTAACATTTCTAGGATATTCTTATGAGATTCTACTATATCTCTTAGACTATATATTATCCTATTAGGATAAGGATTTAACCTTCCCTACTACTATAAATAAAGGCACAATAGGTGAAATAAAACATATCTCACAATTACACATCTCTCTCTTCTCTCTCTATGTGACACACTCCCTCTTTTTGTCCTTTATATGATTCAACAAATTAGGCCTACAACATTTTCCTTATATACACTTATATTTTAGGGTAAATTACACAGTAGCCCCTCAGGTTTTGAGGTCAATTACAACCTCATATAACAACGTTAAAACATTTCACTTTCATACATCCAGTACCATTTTATTTCAAAATAACACATCCATTAGATTTTCCATCCATTAGTCTGTTAAATGCTGACGTGGCTGCCACATTTGTGCTGATGAGGCTGCCATGTGGCAAAAAAAATAATTTTTTAATTTAAAAAAAAATCTAATCTTCTAAATATTAATAAAAATCAATAATAAAAAAAAAAACCTGAAAGCTTTACCCGCAACCCCCAAAACCAGAAACCAATTAATCCCAAACCCACCTCCCCATTAATCCCCCCAGAAACCCAGCGCAACAACCTCCTCCTCCCCCCTACCCCCCTACCCCCCAACGACCCATTCCCGTCAAATCCCCCTTCCCCCGACGACCCACTCTCGTCAAATCCCACCCCCCCAACGACCCACTCCCGTTAAATCCCCCTCCCCGACGAGATGGGTTTTTTTTTTGGGAACTTTAACGAAAAGCACCCGGTACTGTTCACTTTAACGAAAAACCACATTTTTACACTAAAAAGTCAATCCTGGTACTATTCACTTTACCCTTTATTTTGTCCTTATCATTAAAACTCAAAGTTTTCAAGCCCTTTTCATTAGTTTTCCTTTTTTTTTTCTCCTTTTCTTTTCTGGGTTGCAGATACTGGGTGCGGAGGAGGAGGTGGAGGATGGGTGCACGGTGGGTTTGGGGAAGACGAGAGGGAGGAGAAAGGGGTGGGTTGCAGGGAAGATGAAGATGGGGGGGTTTTTTTTATCTCTTTTTTTTCTTTCTAGGTTGCAGGTTGGGCTCGGGTGGGGGTGGGGGAGATGGGAAGATGGGTGCGCGAAGGAGGTGGAGGATGGGTGGGAGTGGTTTTGGTTTTGGGTTACAGGGAGGGAGGACGGATTGGGAAGATGAAGGAGATGGGGTTTTGGCGGGGTATAGGTTGGGGGAATATGGGAGCGGGGAAGAAGAAGGTTGAGGGTTTTTTTTATTTTTTTAATTTTTTTTAATAGTGTTATATTATAATATTTTTAATGTATAAAAAATTATTATTTTTACCACGTGGCAGCCATATCAGCACAAATGTGGAAGCCACGTCAGCATTTAACAGATTAGTGGATGGAAAATCTAACGGAGGTGTTATTTTGAAATAAAATGGTACTTGATGTATGAAAGTGAAATGTTTTAAAGTTGTTGTATGAGGTTGTAATATATCTCAAACCTGAGAAACTATTATGTAATTTACCCAATATTTTATTATATTTGCTAATTGTATTCGATCTAAACAACAGATGTCAAAAAAAAAAAAAAAAAAAAAATCGTGCATGAATATCAGCTCCCAGACAAAAATCATTGTCTCGACTTTTGACGAACACCAGCACTGCTGCCAGCAGGAGCCGCCACCACTGATGTAAAAATAAACCGGTGAATCTTACAAGTTAAAAATGACCAAGAAAAAAAAGAAGGAGATAATGTATTTTGAAAGCAGAAGAAGATAATGATAATGTAGATAATTCTGTAGAGGGTTTTAGAGTATATTCTTCGTCTCTCTTTCTCTATCTAGTAAAATGGTATCTTTCTCTCTTTCCTCCTCCTCCTCTTCTTCTTCTTGTCTGAAACTCTTCTCTCACTCCCAGTTCACCATTACCACCCTCTCCAATCTCTCTGGCCACAAAAGAAGGTCCGATTCCAGCTGCCGCTTCGTCGTGCTCTCCACCCACTCCAACCCCAAAATTCTAAAGTCCAACCGCCGCTCCCGCTATGGCCAGCCTCTCTCCCCCTACGACCAAGACGACGACGACGAGGTCCCTCGTGTTACTGACGTGTCTGACGACGATTGGTTGCTCAATGTAAGTAAATTATGCACCCCCCCCAGTTGTTTGTTTTTCATTAATTCGAGGCATGGATAACAAGAACGCTGTTGCTTCAGTTATGCTGACTTTTGTGTACCCATTTGTTTGTATAGGTCAATTTGTAGATTCAAGTTTTTTTCTTTTAGAATTATTGATTTTTCCGCTCATATTGTTGCTTATTGGATTGAGGTTAATACTGGTTTTATGGGGGTTTTTCTTTGTCCTTTCAAAAAGTTTGCTTTTGTGGGTTCTTGAAAATGTATGCAACAAGCTAAATGTATAATGAAAGACGATGAGTTCGAAAGCATTTCGCATATCGTCACCCAATGTTGGGAAAATTGATTCTTGGGTTGTGATCACTGATCAGTTGTTTATATGTGATACGCTGATGAATGAAATGTTAGTCTGGTATGAATGTATACATGACACAGGAACCTTGCTTTTTGTTTGTTTGACTTTGATCATCGTCTGAATTTTCTGTATGGATTGCTTCTCCAGGATGACTTTGCGGAAATTTCAGACTTTGATGTGAATGGAAAGAGGCCCAAATCCCACAAGGGATTTTCCAACGGTCATTTGGATGGCAGAAACAGCAAGCGCACTCTAGAGAAGAGTAATAAGGAACACTACTATCATAGACCAAGCAAAACAAAGGAAGTCACTTCCGGGGATGTACCTCGCAAGGGAAAGGTAGCTTGTGGATTGATATGAAGAGATTTCGAATTCTATGATCAACTGTACTAAAACATTTGTACACCATTTGGTACGGAAGTGCTGATTTTTTTTCTTTGATTGCAGCTAGCAACAAGGAAGGCTATGGAGGATAGATTCCCTCGGCTGTCAGAAGATGTCGAATTGGATGAGAAGTGGTTACCCCTTATTGATTATCTATGCACATTTGGGCTTAAGGAATCACACTTTATTCAAATGTATGAGAGGCATATGCCTTCTCTTCAAATAAATGTGTGCTCAGCGAAGGAAAGGTTGGAATATTTGTTGAGTGTTGGTGTCAAACAGAGAGATGTAAGAAGAATGATTTTGAGGCAGCCACAGATCCTCGAATATACAGTTGAGAACAATTTGAAGTCCCATGTTGCTTTCCTGATGAATCTGGGTATTCCAAGTTCCAGGGTCGGGCAGATTATTGCTGCTACACCATCCCTGTTCTCCTATAGTGTTGAGAACTCGTTGAAACCAACTGTGAGATACTTAGTTGAAGAGGTCGGGATTAAGGAAAAAGATTTAGGTAAAGTTGTGCAGTTAAGCCCTCAAATTCTGGTTCAGAGGATTGATATATCATGGAATACTCGTTTGCTATTTCTTTCTAAGGAGATAGAAGCACCCAGAGATAGTATAGTGAAGATGGTTAAAAAACATCCGCAGTTCCTCCACTATAGCATTGATGATGGGCTACTGCCCAGGATCAATTTCCTTAGGAGCATTGGGATGTGTAATTCTGACATCTTGAAAGTTTTAACTAGTCTAACGCAGGTATGCTTACTTTCTGTTATGCCCATTAGAGTATTGATGCATTCTTTCTATTTGGATGTTTCTTGCTTCTTCCCACTTCACAAGTTAATTTCTGAATCTTGACCAAATTTCCTTGTTGATTTCTGACATATATCCTTGCAGGTACTATCCCTATCACTGGAGGATAATTTAAAGCCGAAGTACAAGTACTTGATAAATGAACTTCATAACGAAGTGCATTCCTTGACCAAATATCCTATGTACCTAAGCTTGTCATTAGACCAGAGAATTCGCCCTCGACATAGATTCTTGGTTTCTCTGAAGAAAGCTCCTAAGGGGCCATTTCCTCTAAGTTCATTGGTCCCAACTGATGAATGCTTCTGTCAACAATGGGCTGGAACTAGCTTAGATAAATATATGGCTTTCCGCCAGAGCTTACTGCTCAAGGAGTTTGCAAAAAAATATGAAAGAAAGGGATAACACCCTCCTCCCTTAAAGTATGTATGAGTTAACTGACACACGTGTTTGATGATCTGAGAATCCTCCCTTAGCAACTTCTGCCGGTAAATTTCAAGGTATGACATTGTTAACAAAGTTGCCATGAAGTTGAGAGTCCCCGCTTATCACGAATCTGGAATAAGAAAATTTCCAGGTTTTTCAGTTTTTTGTTTGGGTGGCTAGCTTGTTTCTCGTATAGAGTATATAGGCTGTCGTTGCGGCACTCCCGTGCCATTATTTGTTTATACAGGAGCTGCTCCAGTTTTGTGTACAAGGTTATGCTCTGAGGTCGAAGCATCTAGATGAGTATTAATTTTTAGGCTCTAACTGCTTATGACGGAAAAGACAAAAGACACTCATCGTGGAGTTCATACTTTTAAGGTAATTTATTTCTAATTGAACAAGAACCATTAGTTGTTTGAGGAATAATTGGTCTGCCATATGAATGTTAACATACTTAATTATCCTTGCTGTATTCCTTCATGTTGGTAAACAATTACAACATTCTGTTACATTGTTCCATTGACTGGCCTTTCTTTAGATATTTTCTCCTTACGTTGTTTTATATGATTTCATAGTTTCTAATGATGAATCCATTCATTGGAGGTTGTAGTGTATTTGTATCTTCTCGACACTCTAGTGGACAAACGAATTTGCGATGTATATTTCTTTAGCATTTTAAACATTGGCACCTGACACGTTTTTAATATTTTCTTTCTAAAAAAATCATACCGAATTAAACAACTATAACATTCTCATATCTTAAAAATGAAAAGTCTTATTTGTCGTTTCCTTTTTGCAAGTTGCAACTATGCTTCAAAAATCATTTTCTAAAACTTAACCAGGCAGACGCTTCTTTTCATATCTTGATATGGTAAATTTAGACGAAAATTGTAGAACTCTATCTCAAATTTCCTACTGTCAGACTACGGACTTGTTTAGTGTCTATGATTTGTGTTGAATTCTATATGTATTCAAGTTATAATGGAGAAAAAATGAATGTTTTTTTTTCCGAACCTAATGTTAGAAGATTGATTACTCGTTAAGGAAACTTATTTATTCCTAATGCAAAATCATTCACATCTACTTCCAAATACCCACACAATTAATATATAACAAGTTTCTAGTTCACAATTTCAAGTCATTTGATTAGCCTAAATTGCCTTCCCATCGTTTTGCAGAACCTAATACTGAGTGACAGGCTTTTGGCTGGCTGGTAAGCCTAGAATTAGATGACCTCAGCTCATGATCTCACAGTTGGCTTCCAAATTATCTTATACCCTTTTTTCTAAACCTTTTATTTTATTTTTTTACAAGAAAAGATAAGAGTAGCATTTTATTGGTCAACACATATAAATACAGAGGTGTTAATTGGCTTCAGTGATAAGAAAATTGATCGCGAATAAATTTGCAGGGACACACAAAATGAGTAAATGTAACACCCCAACCCCCAATTATGTGTATAATTTTGTTATTCCCCAAAAGGTTTATGAAATTATCAATTTAGTCCATTTCTCTTTTACCCAATGGAAATGCCACGTGGCAGCACCCCAACAAACATCATCTCTCTCTGTTTCCCCTCCCCCATGACTCCTTCTGCTTCTTTCAGTTTCTGTTTCTCTCCCTTCTCTCCCTTATTTCCCTCTTTCACCGAGACACACATACACACACATGCACACACCTAATTGCTTACCTGCACAAGCAAGACATAATAATCATCAAACCTAGTCTTCCTCTCCCTTTCTCTCTCGGCGCAGCTGGGACTGTGGAACCCAGGAACTCTCTTGCGAGTTCCCTTGGTTTTCCGGTCAGGTAAGCTTCGGATTACCTCAAATTAGTCTTGGTTGTTGCGTGGTTGAGATATATTAAGCTTTAAATCGTCGTTTTTACAAGGTTTTTGAAGGAAATCGGCTCGGGTGTGCCAAACCCATCTCCGGCGAGCCCGTGGCTGTCGAATGGTTTTCCGGTCACCTCCGACCGTTCTACGGAAAATCAAAGGTATAATCACACTCCTCTCACTTTGTGCGTCATTTTGGTACCTAGAACAGAGTCTAGGGTCGTGTTTTGCAGTCGGCCGGAGCTGGGAAGGCTCCGGCGTTCTTCTCCATTATTTCCGTCAGCACGCAGGCCTTTCAGGCCGTTTAGGACACCCACGGGCCTTGGGCCCGTAGACCCAACCCAAAACCATTTTAGTTTTATTTGAATTTTTGTTTTAAAGGCCCACTGGGCCTTGGACCTTTGTTAATTACGGAGGGCTTAAGCCCATCCTTTTTGGCTGTTAGGCCTGCGGGCCGTGCACAGGAGAGTGTGCGTGTGCCCGTGTGTGTGTACGTGTGTTGTGCGTGTGTGCGCCGTGTGTGTGTGTGTGTTACACACGTGTGGCGTGTGTGCATGTGTAAATGTGCTGTGCATGCAGGTGTATATGTGTGCTGATGTGTGTGTGAATATTTAGTGGGTTTGGGCTCACGCCCAAACCACAATTTTTGTCCCTAAACCTATCCAAAACCAAAACCCAATAGGTCCTAACCTTATTTAACCTAAATCTAAACCCTAATCCTGATCCAAACCCTCTGTCTAGACCTAGTTGACCTTTGACTGTTGACTCGGTCAATGGTTAAAGTTGACTTTTAGGGGTTTCCGGGACCTCTCCTAGGCTAATTTCGACGTCCTGGACCCGTTTTAGAAGTCCGTTTTCCTAAATTAAATAATTTGAGTAGAGTTTGACTAAGTGTGCTATTTTTGTGCTTAGGGACAATTGTTGTGACATTTTTGTCATCGCTAGTAGCGTAGTTTTTGGCGGCTAAGTATAGTGAGTGGACCCCTTCTAAAATTATATGAATTTATGGTTTTTGCATAAATGAATAGCATGTCTTACGAGTTTATGATTTAATTTTATGTTTAGCATGTTTATTGAATATGTTAATTTTCGTCTCGTGTTTTTGGTGAGGAATTAATTGTTAGCCTATATTAAGCTATAGTTTGATATATCGTATTTTCTATAAAAACCATGAACTGGTAGACTATCTGATGGATGACGATAGGATGCTAGAACATGTTTTAAAAACCCCTTTTTATAGTATAAACGATGTATGACGTTATACTATGAAGTGGTTATTTTGAGAGGTGTAACTATTTGTGCGTACCTAGTGGACACTATGTCACCTGGGGCGAGGATCTAGTGTTGGCAGTTAGGATGGGAGAAATAATCCCTAGTGAAAGGCTGAGGGACACGGAGACAGGCATTGGGCCGGGAGGGAGTTATCTCTGGCTACGGACACAGAGACTTAGGTGCAGGCATTGGGTCGGGAGTATTATTATTCAGTGATCCTACTATTCGAACACCGCGCTTACGAGACGATTTGTGAGACTATTGATGCTTTGATTTCTGCGATGTTTTCCACAATATGTCTTTTGAGATGTTTATAGCATGCTAGGGTTTTCAGAGAAACCTATCATTTATTATGCTAGTAGTTTTCATTATTAAAACTTTAGGGGTTAGTATGTTTATAACTGTTTTTGTATTATGTATGTATATAAACTTGGTTCACTCACCCTTGTTTTGCGCCCCCTTTCAGGATTTAGAATCAAGGCATACGATCCCGACGTCAACGCTTTTGCATTGGCATATTCGAGTCCTCTCGATGTAGGATCCACATTCTTTTATTTATTCAATTTTACATTAATTCTTTTAGAACTCTAGTTAATTGTATACACGTTCCTAAATTATTAATTTATTGTATTTTAAATTCATAACCCTTATTTACTTCTTATCCTTAGCTTTTGTATCAATTAATGGCTTTCGTCCCCCTCGAGTGTCGGCCAACACATGTCTATCTTGGTATTTGGGGAATATCAGGGTCGAGGCGTGTCAGTAAAACCTTTATATGACTACCAGAAACACATCCGTACCATCGCCACCAGTTTAGATTCCGTCACAAATGGTAGACGCCATAAACTTATACCAGCGAACACATCGGTCATCGCTGAAGAACGAGATATAAAGTTATTACAAAGGGCGAGACTATAGAATCATCGTTAAAAGACTTGACCGGCCACATAACTTATTACTCACAAAAAATCACATCTAGCCATAGCAAAAGTGCGAACACAATTAGTGCAAGGGTTTTGAAAATATAACCCTTGTTGCACTGGCATTTGGTTGTGAAGTCCTTCAATGTAATTGTCATAACGAAACTGCGGGCCTTTGATCCAGTCTGCGGGTAGAAGCTTACTTATCCATTCCAGGGTCGGTTTGCTTATTCAGATCATATTATGAAACCCCAATAATTAATTAGTTTTGTGAAGTCAATTTCAGAAAATTATGTTTAGCAGTTAAAGGAAGAGAATGAGACAATTAGGATATTTGTGTAAAATTAGGCCGAAGTAGTTCCTTGGTCTGCTTCGAGATTCTGAGGTTTGATTAAATTTTTTGTGTGCCATATTGTCAATTGTAATCTGGTTAAATACTGAAATCATTGTAGCACACTTTTTTTTTTCCCTTCATTTGTTGATATAGTTTTGGAAATATCTTTTAGCCAATTTCTGCAAATTAAATATTGTGTCTTTAACAATGCAGTTATGTATGAAAGTGATCCGTCTTATTTGTTCAAACAAGGAAGAGCCACTGGCATTGAACTGGGAATGTACACAACTAAATCTCATGGAGATGCACTCGCGAAGAACTACTTGCACGATTATTGGCTTATTATCTGCTGCTTCTTAGTTCTTATTATTAGAGTTTGTGTTTTTATATGTATTTCTATGGAGTTTTCTGTGTTAGAGTATGAAGAACGAGACAACAATGGAGTTTAGAGAGAAGATGATTGAATATATCTCTTGGATTTCCACACTCTGCCGAAATTACATTTTTGTAACCGTTATGTATGTAGAGGAAGGGAGATCCTTCACTCACCAATACACCATACAATCTCAACCATTCATTGCTATCATATTATGAGATGATGCCACTTGTCTTATTCTATCACTTATATCCTATGCTAGATAAGTGACCACTTGGACTATGATCCAATGGCTTAGATTACATCAGAAATTAAATCACATAAAAATAGGAAATTCAAAATTGTAACTTTAGCTCCAAGATACTAGCTCAAGGGTTACACATCAACACTCCCTTCTAACCCTTTAGCTGATTTCACACCAAGTAGATCTCTTAGGTAAACAAATCGATCCTTTGACAAAACCTTGGTTAGTATATGTGCAATCTGGTGTTCTGTTTTGCAGTAAACAAGTACAATCTCCTTTGCTTGGATAGCTTCCCTGATGAAATGAAATTTTCGACTGATGTGCCTAGTTCTCTGGTGAAGGACTGGATTCTTTGCCATTGCTATGGCAGAGGTGTTATCACACAAGATTGGTGTGCCTTCCACTTGCTCCTCTCCAAAATCTTCAAGCACAAACCTTAGCCATTTAGCCTGTGATGTTGCTTCTGCAGCATTGACATATTCTGCTTCTGCAGTGCACAATGCCACTGTGTTTTGTTTGATTGATGCCCATGAAAACATGCCGGATCCTAGTGTAAATGCATATCCTGAAGTGCTTCTCATGTCATCCTCACTTCCTGCCCAATCACTGTCACAATACCCTATTAAAGTAGTTGTCTTCCCTTTCACAAATTCAATTCCAAAATCAAGAGTGCCCTAAATATATCTCAACACCCTTTTGGTTGTTCCCATGTGTTTCTTTGTGGGATTATGCATGAATCTAGCAAGTAAACTAGAAGCAAACATAATATCCGGCCTTGTAGCAGTCAAATATAACAAGCTACCTACAACCTGTCTATATTCACTTTCATTTGCTGCTTCACTGCCATCTATCTTGCATAACTTCTCATTCACAGCTAGTGGTGTTGCCACTGATTTGCAATCTTTCATCCCAAATTTCTCAATAAGCTTCATTGCATATTTCCTCTGGTGGATGAAGATGTTTTTATCTGTTTGTACTACTCCCATACTAAGAAAATGATGAAGTAACCCTAGATCAGTCATCTCATAGTGCTGCATCATGTCATTCTTGAACTCTTCAAGTAGTTTTGGACAGCTTCCAGTAAATACAATATCATCCACATAGAGTGAAACAATAATGATACCTGAAGCTTCACTAGTTTTGACATAAAATGTTGCTTCACTAGAGCTCTTCTTGAAACCTGCCTTGCTAAAATAGGAATCTATCTCATCATACCAAGCTCTTGGAGCTTGCTTCAACCCATACAGAGCCTTGTTCAACTTATACACCTTGGTTTCTTCATTCTCTTTCACGAAACCTTATGGCTGCTCAACATAAACCTCCTCATTCAAGGTTCCATTCAGAAAAGCAGACTTTACATCCAACTGATATAGATTCCATTCCTTATGTGCAGCAAGTGCTATCAAGGTCCTAATAGCATCCAATCTTGCAACTGGAGCGAATGTTTCATTGTAGTCTATCCCAGGCTTTTGGGAATAAGTTTTTGCCACCAGTCTGGCCTTGTTCTTCTGCACAGATCCATCAAGGTTTAGCTTGGTTTTATAGACCCACTTAACACCAATGATTGGTTTGTCAAATGGTTTGTCAACTAGCTCCCATGTGTTGTTTTTCTCAATCATTTCAAGCTCAGATTTCATTGCATTTTTCCATGACTCATCTAGAGTAGCTTCTTCATAGTTTTCAGGTTCTACAATGCACATGTTACACTGAGCCATGATCTCATTGATACTTTTCCATTTCTGTGGTGTGTGATCAGTTGCTTGAGAAATTTCAAAAACATTCTCACTTAGTGGTGTAATAACATCCTCCACTTGAGTTGATGTGTCTAAGAGTTGACTTGGTTCACATACTTTAACTTGCTCCTGTCTTTCACTACAATCTGCCATTTGATTCTCAGCAATCATGGGGACTTGTATTTCACGCTTATCAGTGTTCTCCCACTCCCATGAAGCATTCTCATCAAAGAGTATATCTATAGACATAATGATCTTACTGGAACTCGGATCAAACACCCTGTATCCTTTTTCACAGATTCCATAGCCTACAAAAATACATTTCCGACTATTTTCTTCAAGTTTATGCCTTAGTGTTGAAGGGATATGCACATAGCATAGTGACCTAAAGATCTTCAAATGTGCAATACCTGGTTTTCTACCAGTGTATGCTTCAAATGGAGTTATCTTCTTGAGAGACTTTGATGGACATCTATTAAGTATGTAGACTGCAGTGTTCACAGCCTCTGCCCAAAATGCATAAGAAAGACCATTTTCATGCATCATAGACTTTGCCATTTCCACCACAGTCCTATTCTTTCTCTCAGCTACTCCATTCTGTTGAGGAGAATATGCCATGGTTAATTGCCTCTGAATTCCAAGTTCATTGCAGTAATTATCAAATTCGGTTGATAAGAATTCTCCACCCCGATCACTCCTTAGACATTTCACCTTATGTCCACACTGCAACTCTGTCATTGCTTTAAACTTCTTGAAACAATCAAATGCACTTGACTTGTTTCTGAGAAAATATACCTATGACATCCTAGTACAATCATCAGTGAACAACAGAAAGTACTTATTTCCAGAGATAGATTCAGTTTGCATTGGTCCACAGATATCTGTGTGAACCAATTCTAATGGAAGCTTAGCTCTCCAAGCTGATTTTGATGGAAAAGACTCTCTGTGTTGCTTTCCTAGCATGCAACCTTCACACACAACAGAGGTTTTCTCCAAATGAGGCAATCCATGAACCATTTCTTGATCTTCAAGCATTTTGATGCTTCTGTTATTTAGATGCCCCAAACGCTTGTGCCATATCTGCATACAGTGTGTCACACTTGCTTTCAAGGCTAACTGATTTGCAGGCATCATTGTAAGAGGAAAACACCTGTTACTTGTCATCTGCACCCTAACAACAAGATTGTCCAGTGACCAACCATCGAAGATATTTACCACATTTCCTCCAAACAATAGATAGTACCCGTGCTCCATCATCTGTCCAACACTTAGCAGATTCTCTTCAAGTCCAGGAATAAGCATCACTTCTTGAATGTGCTTTCTTCCTAATTTGGTCTCTATCACAAGAGTTCCCTTTCTTGCAACCTGAACAATTTCTCCAGTTCCCATCTTCACCCAGGAAGTCAGATAGATTCCTTTGAATGTTGATTAGTAACCTTTCATCCCCTGTCATGTGGTTACTACAACCACTATCAATATACCATGAGTGATTCACCCTCACATTTGTCACAGCATTATATGCATAGAACAGGGTACCAGTTTCTTCAACCTGGTTTACATAGTTCACCTTCTGTATATTTTTATTTCCATGGCAGTCTCTGAACACATGCCCAAGTTTCCCATAACCTGTGCATTTAGGCTTCCCTTCAAACCAACATTTGCCATAATGCAATTTATCACAGTGTCTACAAGCTGTTTTGTTTCCATCACTAGAGACATTTGGTTTGTGAGTAAAATTGGGCTTATTATCCCATTTCTTTCCTTTGGATTTCCAGTTTTTATGAAATTTTTTATTTCCAGAATAACCTACTCCCTTAGGGTTTTTACCTTCAACATTTAGACTAGCAAAAACTCGTTCTGTAGAGTTTTCAACATGTCTATCCAATCTGAGTTCAAAGCTTTTCAGAGAAGCAACTACCTCTTGAACCTCAAGAGTTTCAAGGTCCTTAGAGTGTTCAATTACGGAACAAATAGGATCATATGATCTAGGCAAACTAATCAACAATTTTTGCACAACTCTCTCTCTAGACAGATCCTCACCATAACTCTTTATTTGATTCATTATATCAAACAATCTAGTAAGATATACTGATAAAGATTCACTATCTTTCATACGAGTATATTCAAATTCTCGACGCAAACCTTGCAATTTTACGCTCCTTACTTGCTTATCTCCTCTGAACTCTTGCTTTAGAATCTCCCAAGCACCCCTTGAGGTCTCTTCGTTCACAATTCTGGGGAAAATTTGGTCTGAGACAGCACCTTGGATCAACCCAAGTGCGCGAGCATCCTTCATCAGGATTTCAGCTATCGTCGGCTTCTCCACTTCAGCGACCTCGATCTCTTCTATCTTCTTCTTCTCCTTCTTTGGATCTGAAGCTTCGAACCCATTTTCAACGAGATCCCACAACCCATGAGATTTCAGAATAGTTTTCATTCGAATACTCCAGAACTCATAATTTTCTCCATTGAAAACTGGCGTGCGAAGCTCAGCAGTGCCCGATCCTGCCATGTTAGACATCAAATTCAATAAATCACACCATCTCGATCGTCGAATGAGCACAAGTACAGCTCGAATCGATTCCAGTTTTTCTTTTCACAGATGTACGCCCAGTTTAGATAACCGAACCTGGCTTTGATACCATATTAGAGTTTGTGTTTTTATATGTATTTCTATGGAGTTTTCTATGTTAGAGTATGAAGAACCAGACAACAATGGAGTTTAGAGAGAAGATGATTGAATATGTCTCTTGGATTTCCACACTCTGCCGAAATTACATTTTTGTAACCGTTATGTATGTAGAGGAAGGGAGATCCTTCACTCACCAATACACCATACAATCTCAACCATTCATTGCTATCATCCTATGAGATGATGCCACTTGTCTTATTCTATCACTTAGATCCTATGCTAGATAAGTGACCACTTAGACTATGATCCAATGGCTCAGATTACATCAGAAATTAAATCACATAAAAACAGGAAATTCAAAATTGTAACTTTAGCTCCAAGATACTAGCTCAAGGGTTACACATCAACACTTATTGTGGTAGAACTCATTTTATTCTTTTTTTTTTAATTCATCATTTTGTGGAGAGATATAGTTTTAATTTAATCATTAAATCCAATTTAACATCAAAATTTTAATATTCCTTTAAACTTAATTTGAAGGATTGTTTATTTTTTTTGCCTACCGTAATAGGTTTACTCGGTACTCAGATTTTAAGGATTAACTTATATGAGTTTGGTTAAGCGGTTTAGCCAAACAAGGTGTTTGCAATAACAATTGCAGAATTTATATTAGAAACTAAAGTCGCGCATTGCGTATGATTTTTTTTTTTAAAAAAAGCCTCTCGCGTGCATAAAGTGCATGCGTGCAGAGAGAGGCTAATTATTAAGAAAGTAGCAGAAAAGAGTCATAAGCATATATAGCATTCTTTGTTATTTGGCTAGGGTGTATATACTTTGAACCCTCAAAAAGTGGATCGCCAGCCTCATGTACAAAACCACGTGCTGATTGTTAACAATAGCTATGGAAGCTGAAAGATCAGGAACGACTAGAGAGAGAAAGAGAGAAAGCTCAAATAGAGAGGGAAACTGTAACTGATTTATTATTTCAGTTGCTACCTTATTACAAGAGATATTTCACTATAAATACATGTTGAC
Organism: Malus sylvestris; assembly: GCF_916048215.2. Classification (NCBI taxonomy): domain Eukaryota; kingdom Viridiplantae; phylum Streptophyta; class Magnoliopsida; order Rosales; family Rosaceae; genus Malus; species Malus sylvestris. The sequence goes on along the minus strand of NC_062270.1, from coordinate 27,876,227 downwards.
CTATCTATCTCAACTCATATAATCCAATGACACATGTCATAATCTTGACCACTAATATACTCTAACATTCCCCCTCAATCTTATGTCTTCGGCGAACCAAGCATAAGATTGGAACAATGAGTGGTAAACAATGGAGAACATAAACCCTTTGTGAAAATATCGGCATATTGAGCTGTGGAAGCAACAAAGTGCAGAGAGATAACACCTTGTTGAACCCTCTCCCTCACAAAATGACAATCCACCTCTATGTGTTTGGCTTTAGAATGCAATACCGGATTTGTAGCCAAAGCCATAGCAGAGACGTTGTCACAATGTAAATTGGGAGGAGAGGAAATGTCAAGATGAAGGTCCTGCAAAAGTTGTTGAAGCCAAACAACTTCGGCAGTGGTAGTGGCCATAGCCCTGTATTCAGCCTTTGTCGATGATCGGCTAACTGTGTGTTGTTTCTTAGAACTCCAAGAAATGGGATTGGAGCCTAAAAACACAACAAAACCTGTAGTAGACCGCCTATCATTGGGATCACCAGCCCAATCAGCATCTGTGTAAGCTCGTAAGCACAGAGAACCAGGTTGAAAAAAGATGCCCCAGCCTAAAGTACTGCGGAGATATTGAAGAATCCGCTTGACAGCAACATAATGAGATTCCAGAGGAGAATGCATAAATTGGCACACTTGATTCACAGAATAGGCAATATCAGGCCGGGTAAAGGTTAAGTATTGAAGAGCTCCGACAATGCTCCTGTAATGTGTTGGATCTGAATAACGAGGACTACCATGAGTCAGAAGTTTCTGATTAGGATGACAGGGTGTGATACATGGTTTACACTTGAGCATATTTGTCCTTTGCAAGAGATCATGGACATATTTAGACTGATGCACAAATAATCCCGGAGATTGATAGTCTATTTACAAGCCAAGAAAATAGTGGAGAATCCCTAAATCCTTCATGTCAAACTCAGTGGTTAACTGAGAGATAACAGACTGAACACAAGCATCACTATCACCAGTAAGAATGATGTCATCCACATATAACAGTAACACAACTATGTTGGTACCATTATGGTGAACAAACATGGAAGGATCGGCATAAGAAGACTTAAAACCCAATGAAAGTAAGAAGGTGATGAACCTGTCATTCCAAGCTCGGGGAGCTTGTTTGAGACCATAAAGTGACCGTTGTAATTTGCAAACATAGTCGGGATGAGCCTTGTTAATGAAACCTTGTGGCTGGGACATATACACCTCTTCATCAAGAAATCCATGTAAAAATGCATTCTTGACATCAAGTTGTTTCAGTTTCCATCCCTGAGTGGCTGAGAGAGAGAGAATGAGTCTCACAGTAGTTGGTTTCACCACTGGACTGAATGTTTCATAATAATCCAAACCAGTTTCTTGAGAAAAACCTTTGGCCACCAAACGAGCCTTATATCTGGCAACTGACCCATCAGGATGTCGTTTGACTTTGTATATCCATTTACAACCCACCAAATTTTTATTGGGTGGTAATGGAACAAGGTGCCAGGTATGTTGCTGTAGTAATGCATCCATTTCTTCTTGCATAGCAAGCTGCCACTGTGGAGACTTAGAAGCTGCAGAATAAGACGTTGGTTCTTTAACAGAATCAAGATGAATTGTAGTATGATAAACCTTCTTCTTCTTAGATATCCCAGATTTAGACCGTGTCTGCATAGAATGGAAATTCTGAGAATGCAATGGAACAAGTTGTAACTCAGGAGCTTGAGAAGTAGTAGTATCTGGATGGAAGTCCGAACCTATAGGAGTGTGAGAAGTAGTAGCATTTGGATGTAAGGATGAACCCATGGCAGAATCAGATATTAACCCCATTGATGAATCTGAGACTGAACTAGAGATAGCCGGTGATGTGGAGACAAGATCACCTTGATGAAGAATATGGGACTGAGTAACTGGACTAGTAGTATGGGAAAATACAGGAACAATGGCACGAGGTAAGAGAGTATGATTTAAGGAAGGATGCTCAAATGAGTTTGAATGAGAGACAGAGAGTGGGACAACTGATGACAAAGATGAAGTAGACTGTAGATGGTGAAGGTTAGTGGAACTAGGAAACTGACTTTCATCAAACAAGACATGTCGAGACACAATTAACTTGTTATCTTTGACAGAGTAATATATATAACCTTTATACTGAGATGCATACCCCAAAAAAATACAAACAGTGGTTTTTGGATCAAGTTTGGATGTTCTGTAGGGTTTCAAAGAGGGAAAACAAGTACAACCAAAAATGCGTAAGTGAGCAAGTTGAGGAGGTGATTTATGCAAGACCTCAAAGGGAGATTTCATGAGTAAAGTGGAGGTTGGCATCCTATTGATAAGATAGGTTGCAGTAGCACATGCATGATACCAAAAAATAGAAGGTAATGAAGCTTGCTGCAAGAGAGTAATGGCAGTCTCAACAACATGCCTGTTTTTCCTCTCGGCTAACCCATTCTGCTCAGGGGTATAAGGACAAGACTTTTGATGAGTGATACCATTTTCCCGAAGAAAAGACTAAAAAGAAGCATCAATATATTCCCCACCCCCATCACTCTGAAGAGTTTTAATATGAGCATCAAAAGAATTCAATACAAAGGAATGAAATTGCACAAAATGACCAAAGACAGTAGCTTTATTTATGATTGGAAAAATCCATGTATACCTAGTACATTCGTCTATGAAAGAGACATAATATCTATACCCTTCAATGGACATACAAGGTGCAGGCCCCCATACATCGGAATGTATAACTGCAAAAGGAAGTACAGATTTTGAAGCAGGAGAAGGAAAAGGAAGTTTAGTAAACTTTCCTTCCAAACAGGGAGTACAAGGCTGAGATTGTGCAGTAGAATGGAAAGGAATGGCAGACTTACTAAGAGCTAGCTTAACTATGTGATTAGTAGGATGACCCATACGACGGTGCCACAATGAAGAAGACACCTTTTGACCAAGAAATGCTGCTGGTAAGACCTTTGATTTTGGAAGCACAGGAAGAGGATAAACGGCATGATTACTCAGTCCTTGGAACAATATTCTCTCAGTGATCTTGTCCTGTATACAGAGAGAAAACTCATCAATGATACATCGACAATTATTATCTTTGCATAATTGATGCATAGACAATAAGTGTTGAGACAAACGAGGAACATGCAATACAGATTGAAGTTTAAAAGTATCAGACTTGGTTGGAAGGTTAGATTTGCCAATATGAGCAATAATCAAACCTTCACCACTAGCACCAGTGACAGTATCCGTATGAGGATAAGGAGAGGCCATCTGAAGATTAGAAATATCAGAGGTCATGTGATGAGTAGCGCCGGAGTCAAGAAGCCAGAACTCTTGTTGGGGTGCAGATGGAGTGGTAGTAGCTTGAGCCGTCATAGCCACAGGAGAATGAGAAGAACCACTCAGGCCAGAGGACTGACCACTGAAATGCATGCCAGATGACTGACCATTGAAATTCATAGACTGGTGTGAAGTTGGAGGCTATTGAGAATGGAACTGTGGAAAAGGTGGTTGATAATACTGCTGTGATGACTGATATCCCAGAGCTGAAGAATTATTTCTGTCAAAACAAGTTGCAGCTGTATGCCCCACTCTATGGCAAATCTGACAACCATGTTGAAAACAATTGATAGCAGAGTGACCTTTTTTTATCACAAATTTGACATTTCTGCATTGGTTGATAACTCTGTGGAGAAAGCATTTGGTGTTGTGGTCCTGATGCTGAATGCGATTGAGACTGAGGTGAATACTGATTTCCACCAAATGAGAACTGTTGTGGAAACTGTCTTTGATTACCCTGAAAAAACTTCTTTCCTTTTCCTTTGTGTTTGAAATTATTTCCTCTGAAATTATTGTATGTACCTGAACCACTTTGAGAGACAAAAGCCAAGGGTCCAGGAAAAGGAAGTTGTTGAAACTGAGGATAGGGTAATTGTTGCTGTGAAAAGGGTTGTGAGAAAGGAATAGGTAAGAACTGAGGAGGTTGTTGAAGGGGTACATAGGAATATGGTGACTGAGAGCTAGAAGGAGGGCCAAAATAGCTGCCAGATGAACCTTCCTTAGTACCAGATATACCTCTAGTGTCATATGCAGATGGAGAATTATGAGCCAACATAGCAGACATGAGAGGAACTTGCTTAGTGACTTCATTCAACGTATCTTCTTCAACTTTCAATTGATACCGTAGTTCTTTGAGAGATACCAATGTTTCTCGTCCACGAATGACAGACTTAATAGTGTTATACTCAGGAGGTAAACCTCGTAATGCAACAATAGCAATGTCCTCATCAGAAATAACAACCCCAACAGCAGCTAAATGATCCTTAGCATCTTTAATCCTCTGAAGATATGCATCAATGGATTCAGGACCTTTCCTAATATTTTGAAGATCAATCTTCATTTGAACAATACTCGTCCGAGTCATATTTGCAAATCTTTCTCGAAGACTAGTCCACATTTCCTTAGAACTCTTACACCCAATAACACATGATAAAGCAGCAGTCGATAGGGTAGCAGTAATAAGCGTCATTAATGCCTTATCATGTATCTTCCAAACAGCATAAGCATCAGAATTCAACTCAGTCTTATCAGGACATTAAACAGATCCATCAAGAAAACCAAAAATGCCATTTCCATCAAGCAATAACTCCATTTGGAAATTCCAAGTCACATAGTTAGAATCATCAAGTTTAACAGTGACAGTATTACCCACAGTGGGAATGAGAGACGAAATTGGGGATTGAGTAAGAGCCAATTGAGCAGATGTAGCCATTGTTGAACCAGAAACACCACAAAGCAAGCAACGCAAATATACAGAATGCACACCTAGAAGCAATCCACAAATGACGCTACAATCTGACAAGAGATGAACAACTTCGCAGAAACCAAATTTCCACAATCTAGGGTTTCAGACAATACTTGATCAAGACATCAAGATCGCAATAACAATGTAGTAGATATGAGAAGAAACAAGATCACCTTCCTGAAGCACAAAGATGAAAGAATGCAGCCGAAACACTAGCGATGAATCGAAGAACTCCAAAAGATAGAGTTCGCGATGAATACCGACAATCAATCGCACCAGCAACCTTCAACAACCGACACAAACGACGAGCAGTAACGCCAATCAACGACGAACGACGAACGACGAGAACAACAAAACAATGCGGAAGCAGAGGATCGTCAATCAATGGTGTTACCCTTGATCGGCGATGATACCATGTTAACAATAGCTATGGAAGCTGAAAGATCAGGAACGACTAGAGAGAGAAAGAGAGAAAGCTCAAATAGAGAGGGAAACTGTAACTGATTTATTATTTCAGTTGCTACCTTATTACAAGAGATATTTCACTATAAATACATGTTGACCTATCTATCTCAACTCATATAATCCAATGACACATGTCATAATCTTGACCACTAATATACTCTAACACTGATTACTTGGATGCTACTTATACATGTAGATTACTTGCGATGTGAGAATGGTTGGCATCAAATATATATAAAGAGACTGAACAAATATTTCTACTTCTTCATCTTCTTCTTCCTAGCTAGAATTGCTAAACAAATCATTTGTACTCTTGCAGAGCCATTTTTCTTGTGTAGGCTTCAATATGATGGTAACCGATCAGTTCAAAATAAAATTTTAAAATCAACACTCATGCTTGCGTACGTGTTAATTGTCAGTTGTTGATCTATGTGATTGTTATAATAATCTTGACAGTTCTCCTATATTTTGTTAAAAAGTTTGCTGATTATTTTCTATTTATGATTAGAGAAACTAACTAATCGTTTCCTAAAGTATATTAATTATTTTGTTGTTGAAAATTCTCCATGTATTTCCTTCTCTCTCCATATAAAAGATTGATCAATTTTGATTTTTTTGTTATGGATTGAAAGACTTATGAGTGCGTTTCGATCAATTTAAAAATAATTTTGTTAGTTATTTTTTCAACACAAGGTTAGAAGCCTAGAAAAAAAAAACAATTAAGTTATGTCGTACCAGGAGAGTCTGTTTTATATGACTAAAATGATCATATGTTTGAATTAATTCCGCAGCAAAAGATTGTCATTGAGGTGCAGATGAGAAGCAGAAGACGTCGTGCCAAGGCCATGAAGATAGCTGCTGTCGCTGATGGTACCTATACTACTACTGCTCATATTTTTTAATGTCTTCATTATCTTTAAAAAATTTAATAGTATATTTACTTCATTAATTTACAAAAACAAAAAGAATTATGGCACGTAAACATATTTTTACGGGGATTTAAGAATGAAATTCGTTATTTATAATATTTGTAGGTGTTAATCCAGTGGCTTTCAATGAGGAAAAGAAAGACCAGATGGTAATAATTGGAGATGGAATTGATGCAGCTAGCGTAGTTCTCTCTCTGAGGAAGAAGGTTGGCCATGCTACCTTAGTGACCGTGGAAGAAATAGTACTGGAAGATATATGATATTTTAGAAACTGAAAAAAGGAAAAAAGAAAAAAAGAGGAGCCATAGATATCATATATGCCAATTTGACCTGCATTCATGGATTAAATCCTCGATTTGATATCATGGCCAAGCATCTTCATATTGATGGTAATCATAACTTTATCCATATATGGTGCTACAGAGCTGTGTATGGTTATGTATGTAGATCTTCAACGGATGTTCTATTAAGTATGACTATTTTTAGTTTTGTTTTCGTTGATTGTGTGATATTGAATACCAAAGGCGGCCTATCCAGCTACCATGCTTTAGGAACTTTTCTTACCTGCCAGTTCCGTAAATTCATTATTTATGCAAGAGATTGTAGTTCAATTGGTTAAAAGTATTTATCTATTCTTAAGATGTTCCAAATTCGATTTCTCCTGCTTGCGTCAAAAAATGATCATACGGTTAGACAGACAAAATTATATACAAAAATTCAAATCTCAAACTTTTTTTTAGATTAAATATCAAGTAAAATAACTCAACAATTTGAAATAACAATTATGGACAAGTCACTGAAATGGCCCTAGTCCTCATATCCTCTAATGCGTTGCACATTCATAGCGCGTTGCACATTCATACTTCATAATCATTTTTTGGTGCTTAATCACAAAAATATTTATACAAGTAAAACTTATTATATAGTCATAATGTTGGAACTAAACCCATTTTATGACAATAGGAAATTTATTGCTTAATAGAGTTATAGTTACAAAATTAGTTTTTGATGTAGTTATTCTTAATGAAAGTTGGATATATGGATACAAAGAACTACATTAGTAGTGGAGCATGAAAATTTTCAAGACATAACTATTGGAAAAAAAAAAGTGCTTGCATGCATGTAGTGCTCTCGTTAATGCTAAAGTTTCTTGATGCCCATGAAGAGATGCGAAGATCCTTTGCCTACATGGTGAAAATAAAAGCTCCAAGTACCCTACAAGAACAATGGGTAAAGAAAGACAGGGCTTGATTTAATATTTTTATGGGTGAGGAACACTTTCCTTACGTTCCTAAGTATAATTCCGTGCCATTTAAAGAATAGTTATATCAAAAGGCCGAAGGAAACCGCAATCAAGCCTCAGTCTAAGAGGATTGTCAATTTGTTTGGGGAAGAAGTTAGGCCACCTGTTCTATCGTCTAAAATTGAAAATTTGGTTGGCATAGAAGAAAAAGTTAGGCCACTTGGTTTTTTGTCATGACAGAAAATTTGATTGGCTTAGAAGCAAACGTTTTCGATGTTTTGTCAAAGGAATTTTTCAATACAAACAAAGCCGAAACACAGGCTCAGATGAAGAAACCATCTCATTGATATGGTTGTTGGTAGTTTCACCGATACGAAGAGATCCCGTTTGGCTGAATTATTCTAGTTAAAAGCCAAAATTGGCAACATGATTATGCTTGGGGTGTACAATAACTCAACGCATTTGGCGGCCGAGAATAAAAAATATTTGGTTGAGTCAAGAATGGAGATGATCCTTTATTAGGCCTGGAGCAAAATCAAAGTAAAAATGTTGATCTAAAAAATTTCAACTCGGAATAAAACATCATTGACCTGCTCCTCATAATGGTTCGGTCATTTTTGGTTTCGTTTGCTAGGAAAATAATAACTTTTATTTTCTTAACTATTCGGCTGTTTAGGTTGATAATTAAGAAAATAAGGGGGCAACAAGCGGTTGTCTGAAAAAAAAAAAAAGAAAAAAAAAAAAGAAAAGGAAAGAGTGCAATTTTAATGGCCATCCACTTTAGTTGTTAGGCCTTCATGTGGACGAGTTGGTTTATTCGGTGAAAAGTTTCATATTATTGTTTCCCTGAACATCAATAAATTTCATTTGGTTGCACAAGATGATACTAGAAAATAAAGGTGATGTGTTCGGTGATCAGCTAGAGACAAGATTAATTTCCTTAACCATTTGGCGTGCAGGCAGAAGCTCACAGAAACTTGGGGCAATGTTTCGACCCAATTTTGCATGCACTCGACCCATGTGTTAAAAATCAGGATTGGTTTCCGATTAAAAGTTGAATCAATTGCATAATCAATCTAGGTTAAGAATTTTAGTCGAAGGCGACGAGATTTGGCGATAGTAGAGTTTTGATCGAGAATAATTCCGAGTATATTTAGAGAATATGTCGAAGAATTGATATATTATCAAATCTATATCATTCAATAGACTTGGCCATCACATAATTCATCCTTATAAATACAAGATGTTTTGCAACGTAGAAAACCCCCTTCAACTTAACAAATAACTCAAAATGCTTTACACGAAATCCTTCATACATTTTTTGAGAAAAAAAAATAATAACTATCCTAACCCTCCCGTTAACACATCTTCAGTTCGGATAAGTGAACGTAATTGTGTTGACATGTTACACCCACCCCCACTTATAAGAGTAATTATGTAATTCTCCCTAAAAAGTTATAGAATTATAAATTTGGACCCTATTCCTTTACCCAATCAAGATCTGAAATGGGATTCTTTCCATCCCTAAGCTGCCATGTGGCAGCACCTCAGCACCCTTCACGTTTCTTTCTCTCCCTCACCCCATGACCCTCTTTCTTTTCTCTCTCTCTATCTCTGCACTCACTCTCCTTTCCTTCTCTCGAAACCCTTTCATCCCTCTCCATTCCCTTCACCCGTGAACACCCAAGTGCACCCACACCTTCACCATTGTTTAGGCATCATCATCGTCATCAGCATTCTGCCGTCTCTCTCTCTCTCCCATCGTTGCGAGGAACGGTGGAGCCCAGGAACTCTCCGACGAGATTCCTTCGTTTTTCCAGTTAGGTACGTTTTGGATTTTCCTTTCTTTTCATTCCATTGTGAAGCTCGAATGAAATTTGTTGAGTTTTAGCTCGTTTTTATCAAGGTTGTAGAACGAGATCGGCTCGGGGGAAGGCACACCTATATTCGGCAAGCCCGTGGTTGTCGAGGGATTTTTCGATCACCTCCGACCGTTCTAAGGCAAACCAAGGGTATAAAAACACTTATCTCATCTAGTTCTTCATTTTGATACCTAGATCGGGGTCTAAGGTGTGCGTTTGCAATCGACCAGAGCTGTAGAAGCTCTGGCGTTCTTCTCCGATTTGCACCAGGCCTTTCAGGCCATTCCTAAAACCCACGGGCCTTAGGCCCGTTGTGAACCAAGCCCAAAACCCTTTCCCTTTCAGTTTTTAATTTTTGTTTTAATTCCTTAAGACCCAAAGGCCTTCGGGTTGTTTCCTTTAGGGCCTCTGGCCCTTTGACCCAACCCAAAACCTTTTAAGTTTTATTTATTTGTTGTTTTTAAAATAAAGGCTTTCAGGCCGTTTCATTTAGGGCCCTTGGCCCGTTGACTAAACCTTAAACCCTTTTAATTAGGACCTCAGGCTGTGTAGGTCCGGGCCCGAGCTTAGAGACCTCTTAAACCCTTAAGAACCAGACTACCTAATTATCTAAAACCCTAACCCTTAAGCCTAAACCAACCCATTTGACCCAAATCCCTAAGGCCTAAATCAGACCCAATACCCAAACCCTAAACCGGGTTGACTCTGACCCGTTGACTTTGACTGGTCAACGGTCAATGTTGACTTTTCGGGATTTCGTCCGAGACTTCTCTTAGGCTAATTTCAACGTCCTGGACTCGTTTTTGAAGTCCGTTTTCCCAAATTAAACTGTTTGAGTAAAGTTTGACTAAATGTACCCTTTATGTGAATAAGTGTGATTATTAGCCGTGATTCCGTTATTCCTTTTTGGTATGGCTTTACACCATTAGTGTACGGTGAATGGACCCCTTGTAAAAATGTATGTTTTGATAGTAGAAATGCATACATGAAAAACATGATTTAACAATTATGTTCTATGAAACGTTTTGAGATAACATGCTTACTGAGGCTAGTTTGAATTACTATTATTTTTCCTATAACCCGTGTTCTTATAGAATATCTGATGGATGACGATATGATATTTAGAACATGTTTAGAACACATCTTTATAGTATAGATGATAGATGACTTTATACTATTAAGTTGTTTTTCAATATATGTATGTTCAATGGTTTTGTACTTACCCAGTGGTCATTTCTGCTACGGGATGTAGGGACAGTTTCTGGTCCGTCCTAGGCGACGGTTTGGTGTTGGCTATTTAGCACAGGGACGGGGAGCCGGCATGAGGCCTGGGGGTAATTTTCCTCTGACTGTCTGCTCAAAGACGGGAAGCCGGCATGGGGCCTGGGGGTTATTGGACAATTCACTAGAGATTATTATATATATAAGTTATGATTTGAGACATTGCATGACATGCTAGGTTTCGGAAAACCTATGTTTATCATTATATATGTGTTTTCATAAAACCTAGGGGTTAGTACGTTGATAACTGTTTTACTATATATATATATATATATCAACTTGGTCCACTCACGTTTGTTTTGCGCCCCCTTCAAGACCTCACAACGAGGAATACGATCTGAGCTACGAGGAATTTCCCTACTAGTGATTTAGTGCTATACCTTCTTTGCTTCGGCACCTATTGTAATCGCGTTTCTCTATCTTAAATTCCGCTTGTACTCTGTATTAGACGTATGCTCTAAACATTATGTGTGTTATCATAATTTTATTAAGTAGCAGTTGAACTTTAGTATTGTGTTATTAGTTCCTATTGCATGTTTTAGCATATTTTCCAGCATTTGCTTAAATTAAATGGCTTTTGTCACCCTTCGGGTGTCGGCCAGCACGTGACCATTCCGATGTCGCGAGGACATCGGGATCGGGGTGTGTCAGACTGGTATTAGAGCATGATTCATTCAGAGCATACTTAGGATTTCTTTCCATCATTTGGTAATCATAATTCTCATTGTATCCTTAATCTCCAGTTGCTCTAAATCTTGCTTGTCTCTTATCACAATTATGGATCCCGCTGGTGGGAATGTACCTCGTCGAGCTCGTTCTGGTATAGAGGGAGGAATCCAGCAATTGAGATTCTTGTAGTTATGGTATTTTGGATCGCACCTGCATTGAGATTCCTCGTAGTTATGGTATTCTGGATCTTCGAGTAGTTGGAGCCTGTTCGAAGGCTGAGGAATGGTTGGAGCAGGTGGAGGATACTCTAGAGAGTATGAGATGCCTACCAGGTGAATGGGCAGAGACTGCAACTTATTTTCTTAAGGGGAATGCTAAGATTTTGTGGAAATAAGTTAAGGGTGCTCGTCCACCAGGTACTTCAATGACTTGGGTTGCGTTCCAGAAAGCTTTTAGTGCACATTTTCTGAGTCCTAGTTATCAGTTAAGGATGAGACAATAATTTTTGAAGTTTCACCATGGCGATATGAGTATCACCGAGGTGGATAATACTTTCCGGCGCATGTCGAGACATCATGCAGGGACTTATGGGAACCTGAGTGAAATGATGGTTCAATTACTGATTTGCTTGAATCCAGACTATCGTAAACTAGTGGCAGCCATAAGGCACAGAAGTTACGAGGAGATGATCGAGACATGTTTGAGAATCGAGCAGTCTAAGTGGGAGACTCATAATCAGGAGTAGTCACAATTTCAGGAACCACCCAGAAATCGAGACCGACCTTGATACCAGAAGTCAAGGGGTCATGGTTTTCGATCTCGGAGTATGAGGGAACCTGGTAGCTCCTTTAATGTTGTTGGCCCTAGACATTTTCATTTCTTCAACCGTCAAAGTCAAGGTTCAGGTTCTTCTAACGAGGGCTCAGGCAATGAATTTGGGAGGTGATCATTTAGTCACTTCAGATCACCAATCATGTGTCACAGGTGTGGAGGCACAGGGCATATTGCTAGATTTTACCCTTCAGTGCAGCCTGCTGAGAGTTATGCATCCGTTCCGAGTTATGGTGGAGTGGGTAACCCGAGTTCTAGTTATAGCGGCAATTATACTCAGAACTATGGTGGGAGTAGGAGCCAAAATACTCAATTTTCCAGTCAGAGATAGTTACAATAGTTTAGTGCAGCTTCGGGTAGCCGCACTCAGAAGAATCGAGCAGGCCGTAACAACCAAGCTTTTAGGGCTCAAAGTGGCCGTAACGGTGGTGTAGGACGTGAGTTCCATGGACGTATCAACGCCATGATTCAGCAGGAGGCTGATCAGGATCCCTAAGTTATTACTGGTATATTACTTATTTATGGTAATTGGGCGAGAGTTCTAATTGATCCGGGTGCTACTTTTTCATTTGTATCTTCATCATTTGCACCAAATTTAAATTCGCATCCTACACCGCTTGGCTATGATATGCTTGTACAAATGTCGCATGGAGATCTATTCTGTGCACAATAGGAGTATAAAGGTTGCCCAGAAATAATGGAAAGGGAAATGATGGAGGCTAATCTGGTTCCTTTCAATTTGGCGGAGTTCGATGTCATTTTGGGGATGGATTGGCTATCCAGGCATCGTGCATATGTTGCATGTTGGGAAAAATCTATAATGTTCAATCGGCCTGGATGACCATCGATCATATTTTAGGGTGAGCGACGAATTCTTCCTAATAGTATTATTTCTGCTATCCAGGCATCTAAGTTGTTTTATAAGGGATGTGTAGGATTCCTAGCCTACGTAGTGACGAAGGGTAAACCTTCGTTGAGTCCTAAAGATGTGCCGGTGGTGAAGAAATTCACTGATGTCTTTTCAGAGGATTTACCAGGGTTACTGCCTGCAAGGGAAATTGAATTTACCATCGATTTACTTCTAGGTACAGACCTTATCTCTTTACCACCTTATCGAATGGCACCAGCAGAAATGAGGGAATTGAAGATTCAACTTCAGGAGCTAGTGGATAAAGGTTACATCCAGCCCAGTATGTTTCCCTGGGGTGCTCCTGTTTTATTTGTCAAAAAGAAGGATGGATCGATGGGACTTTGCATCGACTACCGGCAGCTAAACTAGGTGACGGTGAAGAATCATTATCCTCTACCTCAGATCGATGACCTGTTTGACCAGCTGAAAGGTACTCAGGTGTTCTTTAAGATCTATCTTCGTTTAGGTTATCATTAATTGCTAATTCGGGAGGAAGATGTACCAAATACTGCCTTCCGCACTAGGTATGGACACTTTGAATTTCGTGTCATGCTTTTTGGATTGACGAATGCACCTGCAATGTTCATGGATTTAATGAACAGAGTCTTCAGACCGTATCTGGACCGGTTTATGATTATGTTCATAGATGATATTCTGATGTATTCTAAAAGTGTTGACAAACATAGGAAACATTTAAGGTTAGTGTTGGAAAGACTGAGAAATCAGCAGCTGTATGCTAAGTTCAGCAAGTGTCAATTCTGGCTAAACCAGATCAGCTTTCTCGGACATGTAGTATCTGCTGAAGGAATTATTGTGGATCCTTAGAAGGTGTCGGCAATAACTACATGGGAGTAACCGAGGAATGTTACAGAAGTGAAGAGTTTTCTAGGCATGGTTGGCTATTACCGACGATTTATTCAGGGTTTCTCAGCGAATGCCTTGCCTTTGAACAAGTTGACTCGGAAGGAGGTTAAGTGGGATGAAGATTGTGAGCGAAGTTTTGAGGAGCTGAAGCAGTGTCTTACTCAAGCGGTGAGTTTGAGATTTACACGGATGCATCTCTGTCGGGTTTAGGTTATGTACTGATGCAGCATAAGAGAGTCATTGCCTATGCTTCCAAGCAACTCAAGACTCACAAAAGAAACTATCCCACTCATGATTTGGAACATGGTGCGGTAGTGTTCGCTTTGAAGATCTGGAGACATTACTTGTACGACGAGAAGTGCCGCATCTTCACTGATTATAAAAGCCTCAAATATATCTTTACGTAAAGAGATTTGAACTTAAGGAAGAGAAGATGGATGGAACTTATCACTGACTATAACTGCACGATCGAATATCATCCCAGACATGCCAATATAGTGGCAGATGCACTTAGTCGGAAATATCAAGGACATCTTGCATCCTTTCGAGCTATCCATGTTCCGTTACTATTTTCTCTTCGAGAAACGGGCGTTATGGTGAAAGCAAGTGATCAGGTAGATTGATTGGCACACTTCCAGGTTAGACCCATTTTAGTGGGTATAGTCATAGAAGCCCAGGAACTTGATCAGGAATGTGCCGACATAAAGATTTCGGTGGAAAAAGGAGAAAAGGAAGATTTTAATATCCGAAAGGATGGAGTACATGCCTCAGGGTAATGAAGCAGTGAAAAAGGAAATCCTAATTGAAGCGCACCTGTTAGCATATGCCATGCATCTGGGAAGCACCAAATTAGATCGCACTATCTGTCTGTTTTATTACTGGGTAGGAATGAAGCGGGATGTAGCGGATTATGTGAGTAGATGCATCATTTGTCAACAGGTGAAGGCCGAGAAACAAGGACCTAGGGAACTGATGCATAATCTTCCAATAGATAAGTGTTTATCAAAGATGAAATATACACGAATTTTGACAATATATATATATATATATATATATATATATATATACACACAAATTTAAAAAATATTTTACTCTCCTTCTCCTATCTCCCCACAATTTCTTATTAGTTTTATAACCCTAAACCCTAAAATATTTTATAAGACGTTATTAGTTTTAAACCCAAAAGTTTTGATATTAGAACCTATGTTCCTTAAACTTAGATTTGTACACTAAACCAGAAGTTATGAATTTAAAAAATTTAGAATATAATTCTAATGTTGTTTTTGCACTAGAACTTCTCAACTCTATAATACGTTATCAGAAACAAAATAATAATTTTCTTTTCATGATCTTTAGAGACGACATTCAAATAGATGTCATGATCTTATATCTACACTTGAGAAGAGAATAAAGATCCTTGTAGGATTGAAATGTATTTTTGTTTGTGTCTGTAAGCTGTGCTATAGCAGTAAAATATAGCGATCATTTATTTGACATGATCAAGTAACATGATGTTTAAAGTAATGAGTGTTTTTATGACACGTCCCGACCCCGATATTCTCTGAATACCCGGATAGGCACATGCTGGCCGACACTTGAGGGTGATGAAAGCCATTTATTGATTACAAGAGTAATGATTAGGAGGAAATATTCATGAATGACATTAGAATCTAGAAGTAATAAACAAAGTTTAAGGAAGTGTCTAGATTGCACATAACACATTCTAAAACAAGATTCATAAAAGGAAAGATCATTACAAGATATCACATAAGTGAGTGATAGATTGCTACTGGTAGGGGAATGCCTCGTACGTCGTGTAGTAGTCCTCGTTTCTAAGACCTGAATGGGGGCGCAAAACAAAGGTGAGTGGACCAAGTTCATAAATACAATAATAATAAAACAGTTATCAAGATACTAACCCCCACAGTTTATATAAAGAAAACTACTAGTATAATAAATGATGGTTTTACTGAAAACCCTAGCATGCTAAAAATATCTCTATAGACATCGTAGAACACAAAATATCAAAAGTCTCATAAATTGTCTCGTAATGCGATGTACTACTAGTAAGATCATTGAATATATATATATCTCATGGCCCTATGCCAGCACCATGGTCTTTGCGCCCGTAGCCAGAGATTACCAACTCCCGGCCCAATGCCTGCTCCGTGTCCCTCAGCCCGTAGCTAGGGATTATTTCTCCCAGCCTATCTGCCAACACCAGATCCTCGCCCCAGGCGGTATAGTGTCCACTAGGTACGCGTAAATAGTTATGCCTCTCATAAATAACCACTTCATAGCATAAAGTAATCCATCATCTATACTATAAAGAGGGGTTTCTAAAACATGTTCTAGCATCCTATCGTCATCCATCAGATAGTCTACCAGTTCATGGTTTTTATAGAAAAATACAATATTTTAAAATATAGCTCAATATAGGCCAACAATTAATTCCTCACAAAAAATGAGACGATAAATAACATATTTCATAAATCTGCTTAACATAAAATCAGTTAATAACTCGTAAGGCATGCATTTCATTTATGCAATTAAACTATGATATTATGCAAATTTTAGAAAGGGTCCACTCATAGATACTCCTTAGCAGTAGAGTTGTGCGGATAAGGATTAAGAATTTCCTCACTAGCAACTTCACCTAAGCATAAAAATATAATAAATAAATAAAAGGATTTTCTAAGGGATTTGGGCTTGAATTAAATAAAATAAAGGATTTGGGTTGAATGGGTTAAGGTCTAATGGGTTTTAGGATCCTAAGGGTTTTGGTTTAAAAGGGTTTAGGGTGAAGAAGAGTGGTTTGGGCTTAAACCCAAACCCACACTGACACACACACGCCAGCACACATATACATACACACATGTGCACATGCTTACACATACACACCACACACACATGTACATAACACATGCACACACATACGGGTACAACACCCGCACATTCACACACGGACACACACTCACATAACACACACGCACAACAGCTCAAAACACACACACACACATGGCCCATGCAGGGCACGACCCAATCACACACACACACTCCATGCACAAGCATGGCCCGCAGGCCAACTAATTAAAAGGGAAGAAAATGGGCTGGTCCAAGACTGGGCTAAGTCAGGGAAAAACACCGGAGCTGTTGTAGCTCCGATCGACGACAAACGATTAAACCACTACTCAAACCAAGTACTAAAAAGAAGAGGGAAGAGAGTAGAGTATATTTCATACCTTAGCTTTGTCGTGAACGACTGTGAGAGCTTGGAAAGAATCCTCGAAATTCATGGTTCCGTCGGAAAAAATGCGGGTGAGCTTCCCCCGTGTCGTTCCTGTCTTTAAACCTTGGAAAAACCACATAATTTTCATCACACAACGCCTGGTAACCATAATGGTAATTTAAAAAGGTAAATCTAACTTACCTAGCCGGAAAAATGGAGAAATCCGCCAGAGGTCCCTTCTCTAGGTTCCCCAACTTCGCTGCGACGGAGAGAGAGAGAGATGGTGCCAGGAAGGTGATGAAAATTGTCTACACTGGAGCTGGATGCATGTTGCTTGGTTGGTCACGGTGCAGGGAGTGAAATGGAGAGAAGAGAGATCCCATGAGAGAGAGAGATGTTTAAGAGAGAGGACTCGAGCAGAGGGGAAAGAGGAGAGAGTTAAGAATTTGCCACGTGGCAGTTTAGGAACAATAGAGAATCTAGATCAAGGGTTAGGATTAAAAGAGAATAAGGGATTAAATTGATAGATTTAAAATATGTTCTAGGGGAAAATAGAAATAAATTGAAAATATAGGGGTGGTTGTAACAGTCTGTTCTCCAGTGGAAGGGTAGTTGGGATAGCTATTTGCCGTTGGTTGAGTTCGTATACAATAGCAACTATCATTCGAGTATGGCACCTTATGAGGCTCTGTATGGGAAAGTGTGTTGGATGCCGTTGTGTTGGACATAGGTCAATGAATGAGTGTTACTGGGACTAGAGATTGTGGACATTACCAATGCTAACATCCAGCTGATTAAGAGAAACCTATAGGAAGCACAAGACCGACAGAAAAGCATCGCGAATAAACATTCCAGGGATCGTGAGTATAAGGTTGGTGACTTTGTGTTCTTGAAGTTGTCTCCCTGGAAGGGTGTTGTTCGTTTTGGTAAACGAGGAAAGTTGAGTCCTTGATACGTTGGTCCCTACCAGATTACTGAGAGAATTGGTGCAGTTGCCTATAGGTTGAAGCTACCACAGGAGTTGTCTCTAATTCACAACGTTTTCCATGTTTCTATACTTCGAAAATATGTACCAGATCCCTCTCATATCATTCAGTTAGAGCCCCTGGAAGTGAATCATGATGCTAGCTATGTCGAACAACTAGTGGCTATACTTGATCGACAAGATAAAGTGTTGACGAACAAGGTTATTTCGTTGGTGAAGGTGCCTTGGAGGAACCACGCTGTTGAGGAAGCGATGTGGGAAATGAAGGATTTGATGAGGAGTCAGTATCCGTTTTTATTTGCTTAAGGTTGTAAATTTTTGGGACGAAATTTATATAAGGGGGTGGATTCTTACACCCACCACCACTTATAAAAGTAATTCTCCCCAAAAAGTTATAGAATTATAAATTTGGACCGTATTCCTTTACCCAATCAGGATCTGAAAATGGGATTCTTTCCATCCCTAAGCTGCCAAGTGGCAACACCCCAGCACCCTTCACATTTCTCTCTCTCCCTCACCCCGTGACCCCCTTTCCTTTCTCTCTTTGTCT
Source organism: Malus sylvestris (assembly GCF_916048215.2). NCBI lineage: Eukaryota > Viridiplantae > Streptophyta > Magnoliopsida > Rosales > Rosaceae > Malus > Malus sylvestris. The sequence goes on along the minus strand of NC_062270.1, from coordinate 27,857,585 downwards.
CTGCACTTACTCTCATGTCCCTCTCTTGAAACCCTCTCATCCCTCTCCATTCCCTTTACCTGTGAACACCCAAGTGCATCCACACCCTCATCATCGTCATTAGCATTTTGTCGTCTCTCTCTCTCTCCCGTCGCTGCAAGAACTGGTGGAACCCATGAACTCTCTGGCGAGATTCCTTCATTTTTCCGGTTAGGTAAGTTTTGGATTTTCCTCTCTTTTCGTTCCATTGTGAAGCTCGAATGAAATTTGTTGAGTTTTAGCTCGTTTTTATCAAGGTTGTAGAACAAGATCAGCTCGGGGGAAGGCACACCCATATACGATGAGCCCGTGGTTGTCGAGGGATTTTTCGATCATCTCCGACCGTTCTATGGCAAACCAAAGGTATAAAAACACTCATCTCATCTAGTTCTTCATTTTGATACCTAGATCAGGGTCTAGGGTGTGCGTTTGCAGTCGGCCAGAGCTGTAGAAGTTTCGGTGTTCTTCTTCGATTCGCACCAGGCCCTTCAGGCCATTTCCTTTAGGGCCTTTGGCTCGTTGACCCAACCCAAAACCTTTTAAGTTTTATTTATTTGTTTTTTTTTAAAATAAATGCCTTTAGGCCGTTTCATTTAGGGCCCTTGGCCAGTTGACTAAACCTTAAACCCTTTTAATTAGGCCCTCGGGCCGTGTAGGTCTGGGCCCGAGCCCAGAGACCTCCTAAACCCCTAAGAACCAGACTACCTAATTATCTAAAACCCTAACCCTAAAGCCCAAACCAACCCATTTGACCCAAATCCCTAAGGCCTAAACCGGACCCAAAACCTAAACCGGGTTGACTCTGACCGTTGACTTTGACTGTTGAGTTTTCAAAATTTCGTCTGGAACCTTTCCTAAGCTAATTTCGACATCCTTGACCTGTTTTTGATGTCCGTTTTCCCAAATTCAATTGTTTGAGTAGTGTTTGACTAAGTGTACCCTTTATGTGAATAGGTGCGATTATTAGCCGTGATTCCGTTATTCCTTTTTGGTACAACTTTGCACCATTAGTGTACGGTGAGTGGACCCCTTCTAAAAATGCATGTTTTGATAATAGAAATGCATACATGAAAAGCATGATTTAACAATTATGTTCTATGAAACGTTTTGAGATAGCATGCTTACTGAGGCTAGTTTGAATTATTACTATTTTTCCTATAACCCGTATTCTTATAGAATATCTGATGGACGACGATATGATATTTAGAACATGTTTAGAACACCTCTTTATAGTATAGATGATGGATGACTTTATACTATGAAGTTGCTTTTCAATATATGTATGTTCAATGGTTTTGTACTTACCTAGTGGTCTTTTCCGCTACTGGACGTAGGGATAGATTCCGGTCCGTCCTGGGTGACGGTTTGGTGTTGGCATAGGGCCTGGAGTGTGTTTCCTCTAGCTATTTAACACAGGGAAAGGGAGCCGGCATGGGGCCTAGGGGTAATTTTCCTCTGACTGTCTGCTCAGAGATGGGGAGCCGGCATGGGGCCTGGGGGTTATCGGACAATTCACTAGTGATTATTGTATATACAAGTTGCACGACATGCCAGGTTTCAGAAAACCTATGTTTATCATTATATATGTGTTTTCATAAAACCTGGGGCTTAGTACGTTAATAACTGTTTTACTATATATATATCAACTTGGTCCACTCACGTTTGTTTTGCGCCCCCTTCAGAACCTCACAACAAGGAATACGATCTGAGCTACGAGGAATTTCTCTACCAATGATTCAGTGTTATACCTTCTCTACTTCGACACCTATTGTAATAGCATTTCTCTATCTTAAATTCCGCTCGTACTCTGTATTAGATGTATGCTCTGAACATTATGTGTGTTATCATAATTTTATTAATTAGTAGTTGAACTTTAGTATTGTGTTATTAGTTCCTATTGCATGTTTTAGCATATTTTCTAGCATTTGCTTAAATTAAATGGCTTTCGTCACCCTTCGGGTGTCGGCCAGCACGTGACCAACCCGATGTCTCGAGGACATCGGAATCGGGGCGTGTCATGACAACTGACGACATCTTCAATTTGGACTAACAACATTGGACCTGTAAAATCAAGTGATTGAAGGAGCATCTTCAATTTAGACAAATTGAATTGCTTCTAGTTGGTTGGTTATCTATCCAAGTCTCGGCTGGTGAAGAAGTTTTTAGCTTATTCATCGAAAGAAGTCATTTCATTAGCATACCAGTGAAGTGGAATGTTATATAATTGGTTACTCTTAAGTGCATTTTTCATTTTGACGTTCAACTGGTCGAACCTTGTTCATAGTCAAAATTCTTATCTCCTTTGAATACATGTGTCCTTCCAGCTTAATATCGATTCGGCACATCTGTATTCTAACGAATATAGTTGAGGCAACTGAACCACGTGTTCCTTCCTTGGCCATAATCCCTCGAGTAGGGAAGTCAGCAGTGCATTCAACACAACCACCACTACCACATCTATTTTACTCGTCTGGCTGAGCTCGGTTGCAAGTTGGCACGTCCTCATTCATAAAAAGGACATAATTAGGTCATAGTTACTTGGCCTGCGCGCCATGTAGGCTTTGTGATTTTTAGGTTCAACACATATTACTATTGGGTTTGTCAAACCCTACATTTGTGCCACATTAGTATAATAAACGGAATTGTAACAGGATGACCAAATTGATTTGTGACAACAAATTTCTCGGACAAAATTAATTGATTTTGAAATTAACAAACTAAAATGAAAAGTTAGCTCAATGGTATAGATCATTTGCCATAAAAACCTAAAATAAATGATAAAATAAAATTTGCACCTTTAAATTATCACCTATTCAAACACAAACTTTCTTGCTTGCGTCACAGATGGCGTTCATTAAGAGCAATTCCACCCATGGAGCCCTTCCCCCTGACAATCCACTATTCAATCCACCCTATTAAACAGTAACTGCCTTAAATGAATAATAACTACCATTAATGAACAGTAATTGCCATTTACATCTCCACCCTTAGAACCCTCCCCACTGTCAATAAGCAATCAAAATAATAGTTTTTTTTGTTTGTTTAAATAATAAAAAATCCTCTCTCTCTCTCTCTCTCTCTCTCTCTCTCTCTGACACAAAAAAAATAAAAAATACAAAGCACTCGGGCCACAGGCCCGTCGACTCCCCACCCCCCCTTCGCTCGGGCTCCCACCCTCACTCGGGCTCTTCCCCGCTGGAGCTGCTCCCACCGGCCCTCAGGCCCTTTCTCCTCCCCTGTCGCCCGAGCAACCAGCATCCGCTGGAGTTGCTCTAATTACATTGGTTCTCATCGACCACCCTAGCCAACATGAGCGGCAAAAATATTGGGGCTAGTACACATTTGATTATACATTTTTTTTTAACAAAAATAATTATTATGATTAAAGAGTATGAGAGAGTTCGAAATTATTATAATAATTTAAGAGAGGGGGAGATTTAAACTTGGGATGCGTGAGTACAGAGACCTAACATTCTATCGCTAAGTTGGGGCTAGCATGTGAAGCTTTTTCTGAGTACCTTTACCTTATATTCTTTGTACGATAGCTATGCTGACTTATTACTTTTATTGCTAAGTTAGGGAATTTTTATGAAAAGAGGTTGGACTAAGTTTATTTTAATAAAAAATCATGCTATAACTTTATTTAATAAAAAAAGACTTAAATTTTAATCAAAAACTTTTAAATTTTAATAAAAATGACAAAAGAACTTAAATTTTAATGAAAAAGACATAATTTTAATATTAAAAACATTATAAGAAAAAATGACGAACGGACCCCGCATCCCCACACACTGTTTATGAAACTTAACAGTAGATGAAGAATATATATATATATATATATATATATATATATATATATATATATATATCTATATGTATGTATGTATATCTCTGTGTGTGTGTAAAAACAATAGAAAATTCGTAATCCTACTTCTGTGGATATAATCTACAAGGGACGAATTTGACTAAATTCGTGCACAAGCACTAGTCTAATACAAATGCGAAGAAAATATTGGAAAATATAACATTGCTAGAGAGAAAGAGGAGAGGCGTTGTTGTCAGGGAGAGTAGTTGATGGAGGAGAAGGAGATGAAGAATAATGAGGTGATGATGTAGTATTGCTAGCGCTTTACCTAGGTTTTGTTTTGTTTTTTCATTATCTTGTCCTTATCATTAAATAAAGTTATAGGATGACTTTTGGTTAAAATTCAAAGTTTTGAAACCCTTCTCATTAGTTTGAAATTATTATAATAATTTAAGAGAAGGGAGAGATTTAAACTCGAGACGCACGAGTAGAAACCTAACATTCTATGGCTAAGTTGGGGCTAGCATGTGATGCCTTTTCCAAGTATTTTACCTTATATTCTTGGCATATTTGTCGATTTAACCCCTAAACTTGTATGGAGCTGCCAATTTCCCCCCTGAACTTTTATTTTAGTCAATTACTCCCTTGAACTTTTATAATTAGACAATTTCCCCCTTGAACTATAATTTTAGCCGATTACCCACTTGAATTTTTATAAATAGCCAATTTCCCCCTGGTGTTAGATTTTAAAAATTTTCATCCAAGTTTCCATCCATCTTGATCACGGAAACAACACATGACAACTGTATGAGGGCAAAAAGGATGAAAAATTGGATGGATGAAAAACTGAATGAAAGTTTTTTAAAATCTAACGTCAGGGGGGAGTTGGCTATTTATAAAAGTTCAAGGGGGTAATCGGCTAAAATTCAAGTTCAAGGGGGAAATTGGCTAATTAAAAAAGTTCGAGGGGGAAATTGGCAGCTGCATACAAGATCAAGGGGCAAATCAACAAATACCTCTATATTCTTTGTATGATAGCTGCTGACTTATTACTTATATGCTAAGTTACCAATTGACTTGTTTAAATTAACTTTCGAAGTCGTCTTCTCTTTATTGGTCGAAGTCGTCTTCTTAAATTACAGAAAATGGGTAAGCAAAAACGGGTGGCATAGTCTGGAAGGTCACCAGTGTACGTTCAAACCGCAAAACGTGGATCGCAATTTGTTCGTCAAGGTGCGTTCACACCATCAGACGAAATCACATGAAGCTGTACTAGAATGGTGGACCCTATAAAAAAACCTACACTGATCAGTTTTCTCTTCACTCGCATTCTTACAGAATAAGAACATCCATCCATACGACATACGACTAGATCTTCGTGGAAAACCCAAAATCTTGGTTTTGTTCAGTACTAATACTAGTGGAGAATATGAAGGTATGTATATACACTAATCCCGAAAAATGTATGTTTTGTTTTTACTTCATAGCTAATATGATTTTCTCGGAAAAAATTAACCCTTTCTTAATTTTCGTTTGAAAGGGTTTAATGGTCTAAATCCCTTGAAAGTTTACATCTTTAGTTCACATGGTTGATATTCATAACTTGATTTTGACATGTTTGTCCGGCTGGTTGCATGATCTGCTACAGCAAACCATAACCATTGAGGCGCAGTTTAGATGTGCAAAATGTCGGTCCAAGGCCATGGAAATAGCTGTTGCAGAAGACGGTGTGTTTTGTACCCTTTAGAGTATATGTGTTCATGTTAATTTGATCAACAAAGTGCAAAACGAAAGAAAACTACTGTAGGCTAATTAATCAAATTTGTTAAATTTTTGTATGATATAATGTTTTTCAATTGTATATAATGTTGCAGGTGTAACATCAGTGGCCTTTAAGGGGGCCAATAGAGATCAACTGGTGATTACCGGAGATGGAGTTGATGCAGCGGGGTTGGCCAAGTCATTGAGGAAGAAGCTTGGCCATGCAGACTTGCTGAGTGTAGAAGAAAAGTGAATCTTAAAAAGAAAACAAAATCGTGCATCATATGATGCTACTCCACTTACAAGAGAAAAACTTTCTTTCACCACCCTCACCAGTTGGAATTCTACATCAATGAGCCACCACGAATGAGTGATTGCACCATTTTGTAGGTGAACTTGCATCATTTTCAGGGAAAGGACTGTTGGTTTGGAAGTCATAATCATTTTGTCAAAAAAAAAAAAAAATCCTAGCCTACTACCTCGACTGATTTTGTGGCAATAGAATTTTACGGGGTAATTTCATTGTATTCCTTCTTTGAAATATGTATACATAAAATTCGTGTTCCATAAGGAAACAAATAATAAACGACAATCCTTCCTAATAAAGGACTCTTAGTATTTACAATATTTACATTCCTTTTTTCCCTCACATTGACTCATGATTTACACTCCCCCTCAAGTTGGTGCATAGATATCACACATGCCCAACTTGACAAGTGAGTCAGCAATCTTTCGACTACACACAGCATGAGTAAGAATATTTGCAAGTTGCTCATCCGAATTCACAAACAGTATGGACACAATCTTCTTCTCAAGCTTTTCCTTAATAAAATGTCGATCAACCTCCACATGTTTTGTCCTATCATTTTGCACTGGATTATCAGCTATATCTCTTGCTGACTTATTATCACAATATAGTCTCATGGTCTCCTTTGGTTTGAACCCAAGACCCCAAAGAAGTTTTCGAACCCAAAGAACCTCACAAATGCCATGGGCCATGCCTCTATACTCGGCCTCAGCTGAGGATCTCGATACAACCTTCTGTTTCTTACTTCGCCATGTAACCAAATTTCCTCCCACAAAAGTAAAATATCCAAAAGTAGATCGTCTATCACTTACATTTCCTGCCCAGTCAGCATTATGATCTACATTCGGTGAGTGCATAAACTAACTCACTACACTCACAGTATAGGCGATGTTCGGATGTGTATGAGCCAAATAAATTAGTCTTCCTACAAGTCTCTGATATCTCCCTTTATCAACTGATTTCTGATTCATATCCAAACATACATGATGTTTTTCAACAATAGGAGTATCTACCGGCTTACACCCCAGCATACCGGTTTCTTTTAACAAATCTAGAACATACTTACGTTGGGACAAGAAGATACCTTTTGGAGAACGAGCAACTTCAACCCCAAGAAAATACTTCAAATCCCCTAGGTTCTTCATTTCAAACTCGGATGCAAGATTACCCTACAACTTCGAAATTTCATCAAAATCATCTCCAATGATAATCATGTCATCTACATAGATGATTAATGCTGTCACTTTTCTCTGTCTTCGTTTAACAAATAACGTGTGATCAGAATGACTCTGATGATACCCAATCTTTTTCATAACTTGAGTAAACCTATCAAACCATGGACGAGGTGATTGTTTAAGTCCATAGAGAGACTTACGCAATCAACACGCTCCGGTATTTCCACCAGCATTATACCCAGGAGGAAAATCCATATATACTTCTTCCTCCAAGTTCCCATAGAGAAAAGCATTTTTCACATCAAACTGTTTAATGGCCAGTCCATATTTGCAGCTAAAGAAATCAGAACACGTAACGTATTCATCTTGGCAACCGGAGAGAAAGTTTCCTGGTAATCTACACCATATGTTTGGGTGTATCCTTTAGCTACCTACCTTGCTTTGTACTTGTCTATTGATCCATCGGTCTTGTATTTGATCGTAAATATCCATCGACATCCAATTGTTCTCTTCCCTTTTGGCAACGGCATCACCTCCCAGGTATTATTCTTCTGTAACGCCAACATTTCCTCATCCATTGCCTTTGCCCACCTTGGATCCTTTAAAGCTTCCTCCACACGGGTTGGTACTTGAACAGACTCCATATTGTCCACCAAAGTTTGGCGCTCTGGTGTAAGACCATTACATGAGACATAGGGTTGGTTTGGTATTGCTGTGCTTTGAAAAAAAGCTGCTGTGAGAATAAGCGGCTGTGCTGTGAGAATAAGCGGCTGTGAAATAAATCAGCAGAGTGTTTGGTAAACTTTTTTGTAAAAGTGCTTTTGGAAAGAAAAAAAGCAGTCTGATAGTGGTCTTTTCATTAAAGGAGCACTGTAGCTCCGTGTGCTTTGAAAAAAAGCCAGTTTTCCAAAGCTACAAATAGCAGCTTCAGCTTTTTCCTTTGATTTCAGCTTATTCTCACAGCAGCTTCCAAAATAAGCCCTTTTTTTTCAGTTTACCAAACACCTAAAACTCTCACAGCTTTTTTTTCATGGGTGCTTTTTTTTAAGCACCTCACTACCAAACCACCCCATAGTTGGTTATTGGATACTTCACTTTCCCTTCCGAAGAGAACCTGACAGGTGGCACACCTCGATTTTGTCTCGGTGGCAACTTATATGTACTTACATCATTACTTGTATTAGTTACATAATCATCCAAAATACTTACCTCAGGTATATCCAAAGAAGACGTATTGGGCAGCATAGTGGAGCTAGAGAGAAAGGGGAGCACATTAGCAGATTTGGCAGGTGGCTGCTGTGACTGCATACTACTTTCGGTAACAATCTGCCATGGCTACTCTGACAATACTTCAGTAGACTCAAGCTCCCTAGCCCTATTATGTATTGCAGAAACCGACTAAACCACCTCAGGTGGCTCGGTAGAAGCCACCTGTAACTCTAAGTCCTTCTCAGTACATGCTTCTCCACTAGCAGGTGCGGTCTCTGCAATAGTATCTCCCCCTAGGTTTAACCATTCCAGATCACCACTAGAGCTCTCTCCCTGGTGATCTGAAGATGAAGACACGGAAGCATAAAAATACTCTGATTTCGAAAAAGTCACATCCATGGTAACATACATATGCCGAGTCTCAGGGTGATAACATTTATATCATTTCTGGTGAGATGAGAAACTGAAAAACACACATTTTAAGGCACACGGATCCAACTTAGTACAATAGATTTTCTGAATATGCACATAAGCCACATAACTAAATACCCGAGGTGTGAGAGTATGAGTAAACACCACTTGAGCATATTGAGTGAGGACTTGGAGAGGTGTTTGAAAGCCAACAACCCGTGATGCATACGGTTAATCACATAGACTGCATAAGTGACAGCTTCAGGCCAAAACACCTTAGGAATAGATGCCCCAAGAAAAAGAGCACGTGCAGTTTCTAAGATATGGCGATTTTTCCTCTCAGCAACCCCATTTTGTTGCGGGGTATGAGGACATGTCGTTTCATGGAGAATGCCTCGATCACGAAGAAACTCGGACAACTCAAAATTAATATACTCATCACCATTATCGGAACGTAGAACTTTAATCATAGACGAATATTGTGTTTGAATCATCTGAGAAAAAGATTGAAATACCATACCAACATCACTTTTATTTTTCAACACATTTAGCCAAGTCATACAAGTGCAATCATCAACAAACGTAACAAACCATTTAATCCCAGAAGAAGTAACAACGGGAGAAGGCCCCCACACCTCAGAGTGTACAAGTTCAAATGGCAAAGCTCTTTTATTCATACTAGGAGGAAACGAAGCACGATAACTTTTAGCAAGAATACATACTTCACAATGTAAGTCTGATTCGTTTATTCTACTAAATAGACTAGGTAACATATGCCGTAAATACCCAAACGATGCATGCCCTAACCGACGATGCAATAACCACATTTCTTGTAAATTACTAGAACGAGATACTCGAACGACATTAGCTTTGCCAGGAACGACGTCATCCACATAGTACAACGCCTCTCTCTTAGTGCCACGCCCAATTATCTCCTTGGTTTGAATATCCTGAAGTAGACAAAAGGACGGATACATTAGGACAACACAACTCAATTGTTTAGTCACTTGTGGTATAGATAATAAGTGATGGGATAAAGTAGGAACAAGTAAGCAACGATGTAAAGGGAGAGATGAGGTGAGATGAACGGTGCTATGTTTTTCTTGTGAGACGTAGTCATGTATTGAAACATTTTTTTATCATATCTCATATGATCCGTTGCACCAGAGTCTAGAATCCAACCTGTATGTTGCTCAATTTCGGAGGCTAAAAGAGCACGTCCTATAGTACCTGTGTTAGAAGACGAGTCACCCTAAGTACGAGTCAACAAAGTTTGATTAGAATCACCATAACTAGGCTCGGTTCCTTGGGTTGTTGGTGTAGCTGCAACAAGGGATGCACGACCTCCACTGGACCCTGCTGCGCCACATTTTTTGGCACACAATTTTTTCTTAAATTCTGGGAACCAATCAGGCACTCCATGTGCTTGGCGAAACATGTATCTTCGGTATGACATGTTTGACCACAGAAGGTACACTTTAAATCATCTTTATTTTCTCAGGTAAAGGGATGAGAATTAAAAGATTGATTTGAAGTATTAGGGTAGGAAGCTGCAGGTGGCCTAGAAACCATGGCCATGGACGGTAGCCCCCTTTGGTTATTACTCCCACCCATCATAGTGGCATGTCGTTGTGCTTCACGCCTAACAACAGAAAACACCTCATCGATAGATGGTAAGGGTTGAGTACGTAGAATATCATTACGTACTTTATCAAAGATGTCATCCAAACCCGCCAGAAAAGCATACACATCATCAATTTGAATTTCTTCTTGAAGTGTCTTAAAATTGGCAGCACATTCCATCTTGATTAGTCTTTGTTGATCTAGCTTCTGCCAAACAGACTTATGGTCAACATAATACACACCCATTGGCCAGCCCTCTTGACGAAGCCTGAACGACTTAATCTTCAATTCATAAATTTGAGAAATATCTGAACCATCATAATAAGTCCGAGCCACCTCTTCCCAAACTTCTTTAGCAGTACGCAAGTGAAAAAAAAATCCCATGATAGCAGGTTCCATGGAATTGATCAACCACCCTATTACTACTGCATTCCCTGTTTCCCACTTCTCATACTCAGCACTATCTTCAGCATGTTCCTTGATACTCCCTGTCACGAAACCATTTCTACCACGTCCAGCAATATGCATCTCCAATACCTTGGACCAAAGAGGATAATTTGATCCATTCAACTTCACGGTGTTTGGTACGGTAGACGCATCATTCTGAATAATAACGAGACTCAGTACTGGATTATTGGTTGGTGCGCAGGCACCACCTTCCAATTTCAAAATTGATTCATCTCCTATATTCTCCATCACGACTTAAGTGAGGAAAGGAAAAAAAACACACAATTGCACTAGACTCATGGTAGCAGTAAGACAGAACTGCACAACAGTAGCAAAACAGTGTGATACAATCATAGTGTACACGGTATGACCAATCTCTGCAACAAACTGCGTAGGAACCAGTCAACCAAAAATCACAGCGGAAGATACAGTTTTCTAAGGTTACGGTAGCTTGGCTCTGATACCAAATAGACTTTTACAGGGTAATTTCATTGTATTCCTTCTTTGAAATATATATATACATACAATTCGTGTTCCATAAGGAAACAAATAATAAAGGATTCCTAATAAAGGACTCTTAGTATTTACAATATTTACATTCCTTTTTTCCCTTATATTGACTCACGATTTACAGTGGCTGCACCGACTAGTACATTCGGATCTATCAACTCCACTTAATTGTGCATTTTGGATCTGGTGTCTCCTGCCTTATGCGACTAGATCTTAAGGTTAGGGCTAGTGCCATTGGATTTGGCAGCTTAGCTGCCTTATGCGACTAGATTGTAGGGTACTTGACGCGGGGAAAGTGAAATCCACTAAATCGATGAAGTTGTAGGGGGTATTGGCATGAGTGTCCTTGTCCTTCACTAACATGAGCTGACTAGTGGAAACTAGAATCTCATTAGAGCAGTGAAGTTGCAAGGGGCCTTGGCATAAGTGTCCTTGTCCTTTATGGAGATGAGTTGACCAGTGGTTCTTTTCTCGGAGTTGTGCAATTGTGTTTTACTCGCCTTGTTAGTGTCGTGGTCATGTTGTCGTGATGGAAGATTTGGTATTCTACTTTGAGCGATTAGTTATGTGGTAACATATGTCAACGATGACTTGATGTGGTCTGACTCTACTGCAATAACTATGTGGCCTCACTATTCAGCGATGACCAATGTGGATAGTATAACTCTATTGTGTCTACCGTTTATTGTGATAGATCAGTACTTGTGTTTGTTTAAATATTGTGGAAATTCACTCCATATCAATTTATTGGTCACTTGAATAATGTACCCAATGACACCCTTGTATTTACTTATGATGAATAATAAAATACCGCTCTATTGTTACTTGTAAAAAAGAGAATCATTTTGACATTTTGGTTGACTTTTAGCATGCAATATCTTAATCCCACAATTGTGATATATGCAGAGATCTTGGGCACTTAAGCAACTAAGAATATAACTGAGCTAGAAGAGATTCAACTTTTGGTTAAGAACGTTGCAGAGTTATTATGCCCTTGTACCAATTTATGCCCATATTTTTGTTGATGCATGCGTGGTTAGGATTATAAAAGGCAACATTGTAACTATACCTTCTTAGTTGTTATCTTGGTGGTTAAGATAATCTGATAGTTCGTTGTATATATATAGACCTAAGCTGTAGCATTATGAGTGTGAAATGAAAATATATTTTACCAATTATGGTATCAACCGCTTTCTCTGTCTAACGACTCCCGCTCTTCGATCCTACCTTTCCAGCTTCTCTCTGCGCTCATCCCCTCTGTGTTCTTGATCGATTCTTCGATCGTGTTCAAGATCTTTGATCATGCTATCTACCTTCATCGTCTATCTGACAATGGCGTCTCCTTCATTGGAATCGACTTTTCCAATTTATCCCCTTCCGACTGAATCTTCAAACCCTAATTCTTCAAATTCTACCTCAATCACGATCCAAAACATTAGATCCATGGTGCCAATCAAGCTCACCACCACAAATTACTTGACTTGGAGTACTCTCTTTGCCTTGATTTTTCACCTCTACAACCTTACTGGTCACATTGATGGATCTATGACAGCGCCGCCTCATTTTCTTCTTGATTTTTCGGGAAATCGCACTCTCAATCCTGCTTATGTTTCTTGGTATGAGAATGATCAAAATATTCTCATCTGGCTCAACTCCACGCTCTCTGAATCCCTAATTCTATATATTGTTGGTGTGAATTCAGCTCATAATCTTTGGGTGAAATTGGAATAATGTCTTGCCACGACCTCTCAGTCTCATATTCATGAGCTACGCTCTCGCCTTTGTAATCTTACCAAAGGAAATTCAACTGCTACTTAATACCTTCAGCAAATTGAGGCAATTGTTGATGCCCTTGCCAGTGTCGGCTCTCCGGTTGAAGATTCCGATCTGATCTCTGTCACTCTCCATGGCCTTCCCCCAGAGTATGACTCATTTGTTGATGTTATTCAATTTTGTCTCAGATCTACAACAATTGATGAACTACATGGCTTGCTCCTTAGCAAAGAGATTCAATTAGCCAATTGCAAGAAAAGCATATCTGAGGCATCATCTTTTCAGGCGTTTAACACGTCTACAGGCATCTTTCCCTTTCCTGCATCCAATCCTAACTCTCAGGCTTTTGTGGCTCAATCTCCTTCTACCTTTAGCATTCAAAGTCGTGGAATGGATCGCCTTCATAATCGAGGTCATTTCAATCGTGGAAATTACAAATCTTTTAATAATCAGAGATTCTTTAATAGTCGTGGTAATAGTTAACGTCATAATCGTGGAGGTCGCAACAATTTTTCATCCTACACTAAGAAAAATCCCTATCAGATTTGTCATTAGTTTGATCACGAAACATGTGATTGTCCTCATCGCCTGAATCTGGTTTATGGTGGAAAATCCTCTCCTGCAGCAATGGTTGCTAATACTTCTTCATCCAATCTTACTTGGATTGTCAATTCTGGAGCCACATCACACATGACCAACTCCTATGTAACTCTGCAGAATCCTGAAACATACACAGGTCCAGAACAAGTATACATTGGTGATGGCAAAAGTTTGTCCATCACTCACTTTGGTTCTACTATTTTGAATATTTCTACTAGTGCTTTTACACTCAATAAAGTACTATATGTGCCTGCCTTAAAACATAACCTTCTATCTGTAAATCAATTTTTGATTGATAATCACTGTTCATTGCATCTTTATCCCTCTCACTTCACTGTGAATGATCTTTCTTTAGGGATGATACGTTTTAAAGGCCTTGTTCAGCAAGGGTTTTATCCTTTTCATTTTCACTCATCTGCAAATGGTCATCATAAGGCACTCACAACTTCTGCAAAAGCTTCTAAGGATGTCTGGCATTAAAGATTGGGTCACCCATCAGTTAAGATTCTCAATAAAATTGCTTCAAAATCTTGTATTCCTGTTTTCGTTCATACAAATACGTCATTTTGCTCAAATTGTGCATTACATCGTATAGCAAAGACTGAAAGATGGCAGGGCAGAGATGTTCGGGGCCGACGTTGATGAGGTTCATGAGTCCGACACGACCGTAGAACTTGGTGAGGAAGACGGTGGCGTTTGCTTGGGACTCCGGGCTCTTAATCCATTGTAAGTAAGGCCTGATGCTGCAATTCTCGCTGCAGCCCTTGCAAAGTAACACTGAAAAACTTAAAATGAGGATTTACAGGTGGAGTATATCCGGGTAAATCTTGTGAGTGGGCAATCATGAAATCACCAGTTGAAGCAAGATGTTTCTGCGAAAAGGTCATAAGTCTCAATGTGGATGTGCCAACCAAAGTACGAAACCTCAATCACCAATTTTCCTCCAAAGATTGATGTACCTATAGTTGCAGAAATGCTGAAGCTGGCAGGCTTGCCTCTTGCCACGGGGTAAGGAGTAATGTCAACCGCGGAAACCTTGACATCATAGTCAGCCTTTTTATACATATTAAAGATTCCTTCTTGTTGTGATTCCATAAAAAATAGAAGAACCTAAATCAAATTTGATGTAGTAGTTGACGTCATTGGCTTGGATGAGAGGGGCAACCAGAGAGAGAGAGAAAAACTAGGAGGATGATGGGGACTATGAACTTTAACTGAAAAGCCATATCTTCACAAATTGCGTTGCTCTGATTCAATTGAACAATATTATCTATAAATTCTGTGAGAAATTAGAGTTTATAAAAGTAGAAGACAGTGGAGAGAGAAAGAGGAATTTGGATGAAGGAAGGAAGGGAGGTGTCGTGTCCGAATGAGGAGAGGGGGTGGGTCGACTTCGCAGGGACAAGTCGGTTAGGGGTATCTACAAGGAGGGTGACGGGAGCAGCCAGGGAGATAGGTATCATGGTAAATTCGACCCTTTTGCGGACCTCATATGCTTCCTGCCACCACTTTCTCTCTCCTCTTTTGTAGTTGTCGTTTAGGGGATGAGTGAGAGAGAGATATTGTCGTCTTGGGTTGTCCAAATTCAAGGTGGAGTGTGGTGAGGTCTCACGGTGGTGAGATGAAAAAATGAAAGAGAATCGACATAACTTTTCGTGTTGTTTCCCATAGACGACGCCAAAATGTTGATGCACAAAACCAGAGGGGTCTTGGAACAATGTAAATCCGACCGTGAATTTGCAAGAAAGTAAAGAACACAAGATGTATCGTGGTTCACCCCAATGTTTGGGCTACGTCCACACTGATGTTGATATTGTTTCACTCTGAATGGTGAATATACAAGAAGGCTAGAGGCAGTGTGCTCTCTAGCCTATTTTATGTGTGCTCTCTTCCCATGGCCTAAAACTTAACCTCCCCTAATGAGGAGAGTGAGGAGTCCTTTTATAGAATAAGGGCTCCTCACTTATTACATATTTGCCCCTTCATTTATTACATAATTACATTTGAGTCCCCCGAGTATTTATACGAGATCTAAATACGGAGGCCCTAAGTATGGTACAAACAAGTGCCAAGGTGGTTTTTTTCCTTCAGTGAAAAACAAGATTAGTGCTGAGAGCTAATGCAAACAGATTGTCACAATGCAGAGATGGTGGAAACTCCAAGAATTCATGTAAATCTTTTAAAACTAATATGATCCAACATATATCAACGGCACAATTGGCCAATGCTTTATATTCTGCAGAGCTCCTAGTAATAGATAACTGCTTTTTAGACTGCCAAGAAATTGGATTAGAACCAAGAAAAACCACATATCCAGTGATCGATCTACTTGTGTTTATGTCTGATGTGTAGTCAGCATCTAAGTAGGTTGAAATATGTGTACCAAAGGAAGAAGAATAAGTAATGCCACATTCTATAGTCCATTTCAAGTACCTAAGGGTTCTTTTAACAAGAAACATATGAGCATCAATAGGATTAGTCATGTATTGACATACTACATTGAATGAATGAGCTATGTTAGATCTTGAAAATATTACATACTGAAGAGCTACAGTAAGACTTCTATAAACACTAGGATCAGATAAAGGTTCACCTTCAAACACTAGCAGCTGAGTATGAGGTTTTGTTGGTGTAGGTGTTGGTTTACAAGTTTCCATACCAACCTTTCTTAGAAGTTCCTTAACATACTTAGCTTGACTAACAAACAAGTTACCATTATCTTTATATTGCACCTGTAGCCCAAAAAAATAGGTCAATTTGCCTATATCCTTCAAGTAAAAAGTAGAATGATAATATCAACCCCTTCAAACTTCACAAACAAGCTTTATCAGATTGAATGGCAACAAATCCCAAGGAAGGCAATACTTATGTAAACTTTAATTTCAAGCTCTTAGAGCTTGTCAGAGTCCATGCAGTGACTTAATCAACTTACAAACATAATTGGGACATTTTGGATCTAAAAACCTTGTTGTTCTTGCATGAAGATGTCTTCCTGCAACTCACCACAAAGAAAAGCATTCTTTATATCCAGTTGCCGAAGCTCTTATTTGTGACATGTAGCAAGGTCAAGAATCAACCTCACTGTGGTATGCATCACTACTAGACTAAATGTTTCAGAATAGTCCAAACCATGCTCTTATGTATATCATTCAGCTACCAACCTAGCTTTATATCTAGCAACACTTCTATCTTTTTAACTTTATAAACCATTTGCTCCCAACCACAGATCTATCAGTAGGTAGAGGTACTAAAACCCATATCCCTTGAGTTTTTAAAGCATCAAACTCTTTAGGTAGAGGTACTAAAATCCATGTCTCTTGTGTTTTTAAAGCATCAAACTCTTCCTACTTCGCTTGTTGCCAATGAGAATTAGTTGCAGCATTTCTAAAATCCTTAGCACTACTACAATATTAGCTTTAGGTGTCGGATGATGGTGGCGGTTTAATAAGCCATTATGTCGGATAAAAGATATCTGACACATCATTCAGTTAGTGTCGGATAACAATGAATTCTTGTCGATTATATCCAACATAAATTCCTAGTGGATATTTAGTGTCAGATGCAATTGCCATAAAATTACTATAACTACCATTATTTTTTAATTCTTTTAAAAAAATATATTTTTAACATATTTCGGCGGTTTTTAAGTTAGTGGTGGCGGTTATAACTGCTAGAAATTGACTATTTTACTATTTTATTATTTTAAAATGTTATATTGATTAAAAATAAATAAATATTTTATTATTTTAAAATGTTATATTGATTAAAAAAATATATTTGTTAAATCTATCAATTTGATAGGATATACGTTCTTAGTTTTAATGATCCAACCATCAAATATGTTTGTATATACTCCGAGATAGCATGTGTAAAAAATCACAAAAAAAAAAAACAAACATTCAAATATTAGGTAATGGGACCATGAGTGAAAAAAAAAATTAAGAGATTGTTCTTGTGGCGCCCAAAATTTTGCTTTGTTCGTGTGGGTTGTATCGGACAGGGCCATGAGTGAAAAAAAAATATTTAAACCATGTGTTTATTAATTAATTTATTTTTAATCAATATAACATTTTAAAATAATAAAATAGTAAAATAGTCAATGTTATACTTCCATTAAGTGTCTAAATATTTTAAATTGAAGATTGAATTCATTAATTGCATTCTTATAGGGTTGAGGAGTGTAGTTGTAAAAAATCATCAAAATCGGAGCTAAAATAACCGTTAAATTGAGATTTTTCGTTTATAACCATCGAAAACTTTTATTCCGTTACCTAATATCTGAATGCTTGTTTTTTGCGATTTTTACATATATGATCTCGGAGTGTGTACAAACAAATTTGACGGTTGGATCGTTGAAAAACGTTTCGTAGAATGCGTATCGCATCAAAATGGTAGATTCAATAAACACTTAGAGTTAATGTTATACTTCCCCATCAAGTATAAAATAAGATTTTGTGGTATCCACTAGTGTAAATATTTTAAATTGAAGATTGAATTCATTCAATGTATTCTTATAGGGTCAAGGAGTGTAGCTGTAAAAAATCATCAAAATCGGAGGTAAAATAATCGTTAAATTGTGATTTTTTGTTTATAACCGTCGAAAACTTTTGTTCTGTTACCTAATCTCTGAATGTTTGTTTTTTGTGATTTTTTATGTATGCAATCTCGGAGTGTGTACAAACAAGTTTGACGATTAGATCATTGAAATTTTTTTCGTAGAATGTGTATTGCGTGAAAACGGTAGATTAAATAAACACTTAAGAGTTAATGTTATACCTCCATTAAGTATAAAATAAGATTTTGTGGTATCCACATGTGTAAATATTTTAAGGGTAATTTTATTTAAACCCATACAACCTCTTTTTACACCCAACTTAAAATTTTGAATGTTAATTGTCACATCCCGGCCTGGGTCCACCACATCCCGGGCCCGCTCAACCACCGTAACACGATATTATCCGCTTTGGGCTTACCATTCCCTTGCGGTTTTGTTTTTGAGAACTCACGAGCAACTTCCCAGTGGGTTACCCATCCTGGGAGTGCCCTTCTTGCTTAACTTCGGAGTTCCTATGGAACCCGAAGCCAATGAGCTCCCAAAAGGTCTCGTGCTAGGTAGGGATGTGAATATACATTTAAGGATCACTCCCCTGGGCGATGTGGGATGTTACATTAATTGTCTATTTTACTCTATTACATAATTACTATTAAGTACAAAATGAAATTAATAATAAAACTAAAATTTATCAATAAACCCAAACATTATAATTAAACCCTAATAGCTAAAACCTTAGAAAACCGAAGAAGATGAAGCCAGTGTCTCTTTTCTTCCCCAGTGCTTGCACGTTTTGTAGAAGATAGAAGAAAAGAAGAAGAACCCAGGTACCAAATCTGGCTCACCTTTTTTTTTATTGAATTGCATCTTTCTCTCTATTTTTTCATGGCATCATTATTGGCGCAAACTAAAAGTCCAAATACAAAGTCTGCAACCCAAAAAAGTCTTACTTGCAGATATTAATTCTTTCATTTTAACATGGTTTTTCTTCTTGTTGCCAATCTGTGCCGTTGTCCTTCCTGCATCTTTCCTTTAGAAGGGGATGATATCCATAAATAAGGAGATATTGTAATTTGGTGAGGCGTTGCATAGCTTGGAGACTTGGTAAATTCATCAGATTCTCGCAAGACAAAATCGTCAGTTGTGCAATGGATGTTAGGGTTACCCAACCATTCTGGCAAGGACTCCACCCCCTTAATAGAATATATCTCCAAAGATGTTAGAGAAGTGAGGTGATGAATTTGTTGAGGCCGGCAAGGAACCAGGAAGGCCTTTAGGCTGTCTCTCAATCTTTTAAAAATCAAATGGGTGTAAAAATAAATCCACATATTGAATTGGGTTTATGGGGGTATATTAGGTATTAAATTTGGGTTTAAAAAGATATTAATAGTTTAGTTAAAAATTAAATGGGTGCAAAAAGTAAGTTGAGTGTAGAAATAGGTTAGATGAGTTTAAATAAAATTTCCCATATTTTAAATTGAAGATCAAATTTATTCATTGCATTCTTATAGGGTTGAGGAGTGTAGTTGTAAAAAATCATTAAAATCGAAGCTAAAATAACTGTTAAATTGTGATTTTTTGTTTATAACTGTCGAAAACTTTTGTTTCGTTACATAATCTCTAAATGTTTTTTTTTTACGATTTTTTACTTATGGAATCTCGGAGTGTATACAAATAAGTTTGATGGTTGGATCGTTGAAAAAAGTTTCGTAGAATGCATATCGCGTCAAAACGGTAAATAAAACAAACACTTAAAGTTAATATTATACTTCCATTAAGTATAAAATAAGATTCTGTGGTATCCACTAGTGCAAATATTTTAAATTGAAGATCAAATTCGTTCATTGCATTCTTATAGGGTCAAGGAGTGTAGCTGTAAAAAAATCATCCAAACCGGAGCTAAAATAACCATTAAATTGTGAGTTTTTGTTTATAACCGTCAAAAACTTTTGTTCCATTACCTAATCTCTGAATGTTTTTACGTATATGCGATCTTGTAGTATCTGCAAACAAGTTTGACGGTTAAATCATTGAAACTAGTTTCGTAGAATGCATATCTCTGTTAAATTTGCCTAAATTTTGAAGTGGGAAAAGTAATTTGTGCTAAATTTTTATTTATGTTTTTCAAGTATTGATTAGACAATATTTAGTTTGTGTGATGACATTTTCATTGTACAATTATCTTTTTGTTTCTTTATTGCATATTTTATTTGGGTTATTATCTATTAAACCAAACAATTATTTATTTAATTTTTAAAAACGTATTCTATTTAAATACATATTATTTATTTATTTATTAAACAAAACAATTATTATTTTATTTTTTTAAATCGTAACAAAATTTTGGGAATGAATTTTGGGGGAATTGTTACTGCCATTTTTTTTTCTGTCGGTTATAACCAACAGTAATAAAAAATTTCTGTCAATTTTAACTGACAGTAATGAAAATTTTTCAAAATAAAACCCCTCCATCTCTTCCTTGCGTCGGTGCCTTTTCCCTTCCCCCTTTTCTCCTCTCCTCATTTCCTTCGCCTTCTCTTCTCTCCTCATTTACTTCCAGTTCAACACTTACACTTTCCACACTGCACTCTCCACCCTTCGCAGTTTCTGTGTCTCATTGCTCTGAAGTGTTTTTGACCTCGATTTGTCATCGCGCAGAAAATTTCGTGTAATTTGATCGCTAGAGAGCTCAGGAAGTTATTGGCTCGGAGGATTCAAGTGATCCAACGAGGAAATCTATTAGTTCGAATTCTAGTAATCGTGACAGTTTTGGTGTGCCCATACAAATTCTTCCCATGTCAAACATGTTGTCATCAAAGAGGAAGGATTTGAAACATAGGTTGAATATGGAAAATGCAGTGAATGCAGGGGAAACCAACTTGAAAGGGAAAGAAATGATTCAGAAAGTGGTTTATATTTTTTTTATTATTAATATATTTTTTGTCGGTTTTATTCGATCAGAATGCTTTTATTTATTCATTATTAATAAATTCTCTGTCAGTTATATCCGATATAAGTTCTATCGGTTTTAGCTGACAGAGAATGCTCTTATTTATTCATTATTAATATATTCTCTGTCGGTTATATCCGACACAATTTTTGTCAGTTTTAGAGTATTTTCTGTCGGAAAATTCATTTCCTGATGCTGGTAATTTTTTCGCTTATTATATCCGCTGTTACATCCATTTTCTATCAGATTTTGCTTAAAATCCGACAGTAATATACGTTTCTTGTCTGTTATCTTAGCAACACTAATAAATGGTTTCGTAGTAGTGTAGGTTCTTCATAGTCCACAATCTTAGCCAATTTATTTGATTAGCTTCCCAGTGAAATAGAGTGTTCTATGATTGGTTACTCTCAAGTGCCTTTTGCAGTTTGACATTCTAATGGCCGAACTATGTTCACCATCAAAACGCTCATCTCCTTTGAATACATGTGTCCCTATAGCTTGATACCGATTCAGTGCACTTGTATTCTAACGAATATTGTCGAGTCTACCAAACCATGTGTTCATTCCCTGGCCGTAATTGCTTGAGTGCAGAAGTCAGCAGCGCATTCGACACCATCAACACCACATCTATTCCACTCGCCCGGCCGAACTCGATCGCTAGTTGGCACACCAGCATTCATAAGAAATACATAATTAGCTCATAGTTAGTTCGCATATGCGCTGTGTAGGCTTTGTAATTTTTAGGGTCAACAAATACTACTATTCGATTCATAGACCCTACATTTGTGCCACGTTAATATAATAAACAAAATCGTATCAGAATGACCCAATTGAGTTGCGCCAACCAACTTCTCAGACAAATAATTTATTTAGAAATTAGCGAACTAAAATGAAAACTTAGCTCAATTCATAGATCATTTGTAATAAAAATCTAAAATAAATGATAAAATAAAATTTGCACCTGTCCAATTATCACCTATTAAAACTCAAACTTTCCTGCAGCACCTTGCGTCACAAATTCCATTCATTAATGACATGGGTTCTCATCGACCACCCAAGCCACCGCATTGAGCGGCAAAAATATTTGGGCTAGTACACATTTGTTTATACACTTTTTTTCACAAAAATAATTATTATGATTAAAGAGAGTGGGAAAGTTTAAAATTATTATAATAATTTAGAAAAATGAGGAGATTTAAATTAGGAACTCATGGGTAGAAATTCAACATTCTTTCCACTAGGTATTAAACCGCATTGCAACACATTGATTATACTAATTTCCTAACATGTGATGGTTTTTCCTAGTATTTTACCTTTTATTCTTTGTACAATAGCTGTGTTGACTTGTTACTTATATTGCTAAGTTCCTAATTGACTTGTTTCAAGGGATGTGCTATCTACACACCATTTTTTACTTCTCACATACCCCTTGTTAATTTCTGTCCGTTGATCTTCTTCAATTTATCCGATCCGACGGTCGAAAATCAAAAAGGTGTGTGAGAAGTAAAAAGGGGTGTGTGAATATCACACCCCTGTTTCAATTGACTTTCGAAGTCGCTTTATCAAATTACAGAAAATGAGTAAGCAAAAACGCGTGGCATAGTCTGAAAGGTCACCAGTGTATGTTCAAGCCACAAGACTTGGATCGATTTGTTCGTCAATGTGCATTCATCAGATGAAAGAATGGTGAACTCTATAAAAAACCTACACTGATCAGTTTTCTCCACTCGTTTTCTTACAGAATAAGAACATCCATCCATACGATTTGATCTTCTCGAAAAACCCAAAATATTGGTTTTGTTCAGTACTAATACTAGTGGAGAATATGAAGGTACGTATATACACTACTCCCGAAACAAACAATTTTGTTTTTACTTCATAGCTAGTATTATTTTCTCGGAAAAAATTAACCCTTTCTCCATTTTCGTTTGAAAGGTTTAATGATCTAAATCCCTTGAAAGTTTACATCTTTAGTTCATATGGTTGATATTCGTAACTTGATTCTGACATGTTTGTTTGGTTGGCTGCATGATCTACTACAGCAAACCATAACCATTGAGGCGCAGTTAAGATGTGCAAAATGTCGGTCCAAGGCCATGGAACTAGCTGTTGCAGAAGACGGTGTGTTTGGTACTCTTTAAAGTATATGTGTTCATGTTAATTTGATCGACAAAGTACAAAACGAAAGAAAACTATTGCACGCTAATTAATCAAATTTGTTAAATTTTGTACGATAATATGTTTTTCAATTATATATAATGTTGCAGGTGTAACATCAGTGGCCTTTAAGGGGGCCAATAGAGATCAACTGGTGATTACTGGAGACGGAGTTGATGCGGCAGGGTTGGCCAAGTCATTGAGGAAGAAGCTTGGCTATGCAGACTTGCTGAGTGTAGAAGTAAAGTGAACCTTAAGAAGAAAACAAAATCGTGCATGCATATGATACAAGAGAAAAACTTTCTGTCACCACCCTCACCAGTTGGAATTCTACATCAATGAGCCACCACCAATGAGTGCTTGCACCATTTTGTAGGGGAACTTGTATCATTTTCAGGGAAAGCACTGTTTGTTTGGAAGTCATAATCGTATTTTAAATGTAGTACTAGATTTGTAACACCGACTATTTTGTTTGTTTGGAAGTCATAATCATTTTGTCAAAAAATAATAAATAAAATAAAATAAATCTCTCTTTCCGAGCCATCTCTCTCCCCCCTTTCAAAAAGAAAAAACCTAGCCTGCTACCTCGACTGATTTTGTTGCTGCACCGACTTATGCACTCAGATTTGGCAACTCCTCTTCGTTGTTAGATTCGGATTTGGCGTCTCCTGCCTTATGCGACTAGATCGTAGGGTGCTTGATGCATGGAAACCAAAATCTTACTAGAGCGGTGAAGTTGCAGGGGGTCATGGCATGCGTGTCCTTGTCCTTCACTAACACGAGCTGATCAGTGGAAACCAGAATCTCATTAGAGCGGTGAAGTTGCAAGGGGCCTTGGCATGAATGTCCTTGTCCTTTGTTGAGATGAGCTGACCAGTGGTTCATTTCTCGCAGTAGTGCAGTTGTGTTTTACTCGCCTTGAGAGTGCCGTGGTCGTGCTGTCGTGATGGAAGATTTGGTCTTCCACTTTGAGCAATGAGTTATATGGTAACGTATGTCAACAATGACTTGATGTGGTTTGGCCCTATTGCGATAATTTTATGTAGCCTCACTATTTAGTGATGATCACTGTGGCTGCCAGTATAACTTTGTTGAGTTCCACACACCCCAAATTACTTCTCACACACCCCTTGTTAATTTCTGTCTGTTGATCTTCTTCAATTCATCTGATACAACAGTCGAAAATTAGAAAAGTGTGTGAGAAGTAAAATGGGGTGTGTAGATATCACACCCCATTGTTTATTGTGACAAATCAGTACTGGTAGCAATTGTGTTTTTGTGCTTATGGTAGTCTTTTAGAGTTTACTCGTGTTTGTTTAATTGTGGAAATTCACTCTAGATCAATTTATTGGTTGTTGAAATAATGTATCCAATGGCACCTTTGTATTTATTTGTGATAATTAATGAAATGCCACTCTACCGTTACTTGTAAAAAAAGAGAGAATCTTTTCGACATGGTGGTTGACGTTTAGCTTGCAATATCTTAATCCCACATTGGTGATAAGTGATGAGTAGATTTTATATTATATATTTTACCCTAATCTTAGTATATTTTGGTTAATATATTGGAAGAATTTTGATACTTTGAATTGTATTTTCAATATAGGACTTTCGACTTCCTCTGGAGCAAAACAGGACCAAATGGACGAATTTTGGAGTAATTCCAATTGGAGGATGTTCGTGAGTCAATTAGCTTGATCGTATCAAAATTTGGGATTTTTCCACCAAGCAGTTATTTTCTGGCGATGAAATAAAGAAGCAGTGCGCAGTGCTGGAAAGTGACGTTTTTGGGCTTAAATGACGTTTTTGGAGCCCAAGATGACCTCGGATGGGTTCGTGGCCTTCTGGAAAAGTGTTGAGAATATTCCAAACATCAAATCCAGCTATATTGGGCCAGTTTTGGAGCAGCTTTTGGGCCAAAACGTGGCTGTTCAGATTTTAGACGAATTTTACTATTTTTATTTAGGGTTTTTATTAATTTTAGTTGGCTAGGGTTTTTGTGGTGGCTTAGCAAATATATTGCTTAGCTGTCTACAGTTTTAGGGTACGTTTTATTTTATGCAATATTGGAGACAGGGAGAAGTGCTAGGGTTTTGAAGATTTTCTACTTGAAGGTGTTTTCAATCATTTTCTTAAGAATATTTTCTATGATTTCAATTATGAATATGCGGAACTAATTTCTTTTGCTAGGGCGAAGCCTTGAGCCTTAGCATGAATATGTGATTTTTATTAAATTTCTTATGATTGATTGCATGCGTACTTTGAATTGTTAATCACCGGGATAAAAACTATCTAATTGTCTTAATGCCTGATCACCATTAGGATCTTTAGAAAAGTAATTTGATGCAATTTTGGTCGGAAGGTTCCCTGAAATTGACGCTGGCTTCTTGTGATTAATAATTGTAATTTCTCTTAGGATGAATATCACGTCTTAAGGATTGCATGGTTTTTCAAAGGATTTTCATAAAGCATAATGAGTCTTTCATGTTTAGATTTGATCCGAACGTCCGGACAGGTTGCATGTTAGATATACGTTCTATGTTGGAGGTTCCAAGTAGAATATGAATTAGGAAAATCTAACCTTCAAAGTGGCATGTGTAGATCATAAGTAATTGGTAAAAATTCATAGGATTGCTAGGTGATGGTGGAACCCTAGTGCCTTCTCAATTTGATTTTCTCAAAACTGTTTTCTTCTCTAGTCCTAATATTGCAGATTGTCTTATCATTAATAGTTAAATTCGTTTTTAATTTAAGTAGGTTATAAAATCAATCATCTAAATTTCTACTTTACAATCATTAATTGGAATCTGATTTGTTTCGAATTATTTAATAATCCCTGTGGAGAATGACCTTGCGAGATCCGTTTATACTACAATAACCTTGTGATTCTTGCAAGTAAAATAGAAGGTTTTTATCGCATTCACATAAGCAGTAAAAATCCTATCAAGAAAATGGCGCCGTTGCCGGGGATTATTTAAAATAATCCCTACGAATCAGATTTTCAATTAGTATTGCTGTTTATACATATATAAAAAAAACAAAAAAATATTTAATTTTCGTTTTCATCTATTTTTACAGATTACAACAGTACAGATTTCAGAAATCTGTGCATGGTCAGCACCCGTTCAACAGTGCAAAAATTGATTCCATTTGATCCAGAATTTGAACAGCATTTAAGGAGGAAACGCAGGGAACAACATTTGCAGCGGGTTCGTCCTCTGCAGGAGAGGTTTCTGGAATCAGTCTTTTCTGGGGACCTGCACAACAAAGAAAAAATGGCGTTTATAATTCCAGAGGCAGGTCTGCCCCTGGGTGATTCACTGACTGCCCATACCACAAATATACCCAGTTGCATCACATATCCGGCAGTGGAGGAAGGGACTGCATTTGAAATAAAACAGCACATGTTGAATATTCTACCTACGTTTCATGGGTTGTCATCTGATGATCCTAACATGCACATTGCAGAATTTTTAATGGGGTGCAAAAACATTTTGGTGAGAGGATTTTCAGCTGAATCTATTAAGCTGCGGTTATTTCCATACACTCTAAAAGATCAGGCAAGAAGATGGCTCCTCACACTCCCAACAGGAAGCATTACAACTTGGGCCCAACTCAGTGAAAAATTTTTAAACAAGTATTATCCGGCTTCTAAGACCCTTGACATGAGAACTCAGATTTTATCTTTTGCCCATAAACCAAATGAAGAGTTTCATGAGGCGTGGGAGCGATTTAAGGAGTTGATTAGAAAATGTCCACATTCGGGTATTAACACTACTGATCAAATGCACATATTTTTCAGAGGGTTGAATATGACTACAAAAACTCTTGTCAACGCTTCATGCGGAGGTACGTACAAAGACAAAAATGCACAAGAAGCTTGTTTGTTATTTGAAAAAATGGCAGAAGATACTCAGCAGTGGGCAGTGGAGCAACCACAATCTAGGTCAGCTTTTGAGATGCCAAATGGTTCTCCATATGTTACAGCACAAATTGAAAAAATGGAGAAAAGGCTAGAAGCAAAATTTGACATGTTATTACAGAGAATGCCAGGTTCACAGGTTGCTGTACAGCAGCCTTTACAAGCTGCCTGCAGCATTTGCAACTTGACAAATCATGATTTTTTGAGCTGTCCACATAAAGATGCTTATCCGGAATTTACAGCAGAGCAGGTTAATTCATTTAACAATTTCCAGCGTCCCCGATATGACCCGTATTCTAATTTCTACAACCCAGGTTGGAGAGATCATCCTAATTTAAGGTGGGACAAGGAACAGCACACTAGGCCTCAATTTCAACAGCAGGTACAGCAACCTGCTGCACCTAAGGCTGCTTGGGAAGTTGCAATTGAAAAATTGGCAAATACTACCACTCAAGAAATTCAAAATCTACATGCAGCAGTGAAAAACATCGAAAAACAGATAGGGCAGATTGTTTTACAGGTTTCAGAAAGAGCTCCGGGTACATTTCCTAGTCAAACAGTACCTAATCCAAGAGGACGAGAAGAATGCAATGCTATACGGACTCTACGGTCTGGCAAAAGTTACAACAACAAACATGAAAATTCTGTTGGGAATTCACAGGCAGCAGAACTACCCCAAACTAAATCTGCAATTATTGCAGATTCTGAAATTTCTGCAGATTCTGGGCAGTCCCAAGACAGATCCGAAAATACTGCAGAAGCTTCCACAAAAACTGCAGAACGTGTTTACGAACCCCCTATGCCGTATCCAGAAAGGTTGAGACCTAAAGCTAAAGATCAACAGTTAACAGATTTTATGAAAACTTTGGCTAAAGTTCAAATTAATCTGCCGTTAATTGATGCCAATAAGAACATTCCGTCTTATGCCAAGTTTTTGAAGGATGTTTGCACAAAGAAAAAGAAGCTTGTTGATTTTGAGAAAGTGATTCTTACAGAACAATGCAGTGCGGTCTTATTACATAAATTGCCTCCAAAGAAAAAAGATCCAGGGAGTTTTACTATCTCTTGCACCATTGGAAATTGTGATTTTAGTAGTGCTTTAATTGATTTAGGTGCTAGTGTAAACTTAATGCCATATTCTGTTTTCAAACGTTTAGGTGAAGGGGAGCTGAAGCCAACCTCCAGTATTATTCAATTGGCTGACCGTTCAATTACCTACCCTAGAGGAGTCATTGAAGATGTTATTGTGAAGGTTGACAATTTATATTTACCAGCTGATTTTATGGTGTTGGACATAGATGAGGATTTGACAACGCCCATTATTTTGGGCCGCCCATTTCTGGCAACAGCCCGAACTCTTATTGACGTTGAAGCCGGAACATTAACATTCCGAAAAATCAAACTGTTGTTTTCAAGTTGTTTGAAGCAAGCATACATTCAGGTGACAAGCAAGAATGCATGCGTGTTGATGCATTGGATGATTTACCAAGTGCCAAGTTTATGAACAGATCATCAACTGACCATCTGTCCATAAAGCCCCCGAATTTAACTCCTGATTTTACAAGTCCTAAACCACAGCAGCAAAGGGTGCTACATGAAGACCAGCCAATGAACACATTGAAAAAACATGAAAATTTGCCAAGCAGCCCAAATTTTAAGAAAATACAGCCTGGTAAAGAAGTGTGGTTATTAAGTTCAGATTTCAAGTCATTTCCAGGGAAACAAGAGTCTAGATGGAAAGGCCCTTTTCTGGTTACTAAAGTTTTTCAGAATGGTAATGTGGACATTAAGGCTAAGGGCACAGATTTCTCATTGAAAGTGACCAAACATCAACTAAAACCATGCATAGAGAAATTTGGTGTAGGCGAGTCTTTGACTCTAAAGGCACCAATGATCTAGCCACCGGACTTCCGCAACGTCTAGCTACAGACTTAAAAATAAAGCGCTTATTGGGAGGCAACCCAATTTTTCTAAACTCTTTCTTAATTTTAATTTTCGTTTGATTTTCTCTTTAATATAAAAAATAAAAAATAAAAACTAAAAAAAAAACAAAACTAAAAAAAAAACAAAACAAAAAAATAATAAAAAAAAAACAAAATTTGAAAAAAATGGAAGATTGCATATTGATTTTATTTACCCAGTTTATTTGATTTTATTTTAATTTTTTGACGCATATTGGTTAATTGCAGGTTGCGAACGTGGAAAATAAAGCGCGTCCTATGCTGGAATCCTGCACCCAGCAGCAAGCCTAACGTTCACATCAACCACATCTACACTATGCTGGAAATTTACAGTAGTCCACATAAAAAGCCATTCACAGATGCAAGTTTGGGGGTGATTGTTGCAGATCCAGCACATAAACAGAATTTAGAGCAGTTAATTTCTGCAGCTCAGTTTTGCGATGCATGGAGGAAGCACAATTAAATCACAGATCCATACACCACAGAACTGAGTACATATATTATTACCAGATCTACAACAACTACACTTGCAGGGATTCGAATTTTACCTCACAGATGCATCGATCTGGGTCATGCGGCCTGTGCTGTTTTCCTCCGTTGCTCTTGTGTGTTTACTTCTGTGTCCTTGGCTCTATCATGGATCCGTATACCCCTACATAAAGACCCAACAATATGAGTACATACAGGTTTACATATGGCATTCAAATGAACTGTTGTTGAACTTGTAAATGTTGAGCTTAGCAAAAGCAGACGAACGAGATCTGTACCTATATGACATACAGAGGCCGCGACAGTTGCTGTTGATTTTGCTTCAGGAACCACTAGACCGGATGCTCATAGTTGTTGTCTCTCGGTTGTACGCTGGAGTTGAGGGAAAAGTTTTCAGTCACAGTAGTGGTTTTATTATTCAACTCTCAGATCATCATTCATCAATAAAAAGGGTTACGGGTTTTACCTCAACATTTGCAGATCCTTGGTTGAGCTGAGCTGCTGACTCCGGGTGTGTTCTTGTGTTGTTGTATCGGATTTGAAACCATTAGGGCTCTTCCCACTGATAAACCACATGCAGGTGTTAGTGTTTGTTCCAGATCTCTCTAACAAATAAATTGGACACTGCAACCACAAGATTGGAGGATGATTTTACCTTTGGGTTTCCGTTTTTCCGATTTTCCACCACGGCGGGGTACTCACGGCGGTGTGTTGTTGTTGGGTTATGGACGGCTACGGATGCATCAATCTGCGAGGAAACTGAGACATACACAGAACAGTCAAATGCATCAGTCACAAACATTTTCATTTTACTCTTGGTGATGAAGTTAGCAGAAATGGAGCTACATCTTTACATTTGAACGAACAAAAGGAGAAATGGCATGGCTTCGTTTTTACCTGCAAAGGGGGGATTTTTGGACGAACTGTTTTAGTTCTGCTCGTTTGGGTCTCCGTATTGCGGACCAGAGCCCTATTATAGAGGAATCAGACATGCCTGTGTCGCTCCACCATGGATGGGGTTTGAGAGCAAATCGAGAGAAATGCGAAAAAAAAATTAAATGGAAGGGAGAAGGTTTTTGCATTTTTTTTGGAGTAATGAAGGAGAGAGAGCAGAGATATGGGGAAATGAGAGAAGAAAATAGAGAGATAAAAAACCTTTTTAGCTTTTCTAGAGAGACATGGGCCAATGTATTGATCTTCACCCTTAATTTCGAATCCTATGGAGTCCCCTGCCTGATGCTTGACACGTCTGCGCCTCATCAATTTTTTATGCTTCCCTAGGCCACGGTTTGAAGATAGAGAGGGGAGAGAGCCGTTGGGCTCTGTGTTTGATGACTGACAGAAGACTGATGCCAGTGCATGCCACTATTCAAATTAGCATGCCAGCTGCCAGTCACGGATGGGCATCCAATGTTTAAATTATTGGTGCACGCCTGCAGTGTACATGGATTGTCATATCTCATCAATTGGGCGCTGTGCACATGGGTAGTTTGACAAGGCCTTACGTGGCCATGCTGTTATCAATTCAATTGCAAGGTGTTGTTCTCATTTGTTTTTTTCATGTTCTTTTATCTTTTCCTTTTATTTTTATTTTTATTTATTTTTATTTATTATTTTTATTTTTTTCTTTCTTTTAGTTTGTCGGTTCTTTTTAGTTATAGGTTTTTGGTGTTTTATTTTCTTATTTTTTTTTTTTAGTTTCTTTTATTTTAGTTTCACACCTTGAGGACAAAGTGTGACATAAGTTTGGGGGTGGGAAAGTAAATTTTAGTTTTTTTTTATGTTGTGTCCGTTTAAAATTTTCATTATTCCTAAGTTAATATCCATAGAGTATTTTAAGCGTTAGAACAAATGGACATGGTGAAAGTTAATCCCACATTAGAGTCTTTTCTATTTATCGTTGCTTAGACACTAATTCATGAATTATACTTTGAACTTTGCACATCACACCAACATGGTTTGTGGGGAGTGAGATTGAAATACTTGCTTTTAGTCTAAGTTTATTTTTATTTTTTATTTTTATTTTAAGTAAAGTCGGTTATTAGTGTGAAAAAAATAAAAAATAAAAAAATAAATAAAGTAATAATTGTCTCACCCGAGGTTCTGCCTAGTAACCGGGCCAGTCCTGCCTAATCAGCAGTGATTCTCGCGTCAAACGGTAGAGTTTTGGCATGAGGCAGGGTGGTTAGTTGGTTTCGTAGCATTTTCAGCTCGGGTTAATAAGTCCTTAGGGGTGTTCTACACCTAGTGTCCTAAAGCCCTAGTGGTTTGGGAGTCATTGACCTAAAGCTTGCTACATGGGTTGGATCGAAAGCTTAAGTAAACCGACATTGCACGACCACTACTGTTACTGGAGAAAAAAAAAAAATTGTTATATATGAAAAAAAAAAAAAGTGAAAAAGAAAAAAAAAAAGAAAAAGAAAGAGAGTTATATTTAAAGTTACTATGTGTGAAATAAATAAGGACGAGAGGTAAGGGTTTTAGTCGAGTCTCCTTAATTATGTTGGTTCACTTTACACCAAAGGAAGTTTGTGAAGTCTTTTCTAATTGATTCTAAATGGCTTAGACTCTGTGGTGGGATTGGTTGGAACTTTGAAAAGATGTTCTAGTTTTTAAAATTTGCTATGGATTGCAACTTTGAAGGTGAAAATTTTTGTCAGTTAATTTTAGCTAGTTAATTTGTTAAGTTTTTATTTTTGTTTGAGTCTTGTTTTGCTTGAGGACAAGCAAAAAGCTAAGTTTGGGGGTATTTGATGAGTAGATTTTATATTATATATTTTACCCTAATCTTAGTATATTTTGGTTAATATATTGGAAGAATTTTGATACTTTGAATTGTATTTTCAATATAGGACTTTCGACTTCCTCTGGAGCAAAACAGGACCAAATGGACGAATTTTGGAGTAATTCCAATTGGAGGACGTTCGTGAGTCAATTAGCTTGATCGTATCAAAATTTGGGATTTTTCCACCAAGCAGTTATTTTCTGGCGATGAAATAAAGAAGCAGTGCGCAGTGCTGGAAAGTGACGTTTTTGGCTTAAATGACGTTTTTGGAGCCCAAGATGACCTCGGATGGGTTCGTGGCCTTCTGGAAAAGTGTTCAGAATATTCCAAACATCAAATCCAGCTATATTGGGCCAGTTTTGGAGCAGCTTTTGGGCCAAAACGTGGCTGTTCAGATTTTAGACGAATTTTACTATTTTTATTTAGGGTTTTTATTAATTTTAGTTGGCTAGGGTTTTTGTGGTGGCTTAGCAAATATATTGCTTAGCTGTCTACAGTTTTAGGGTACGTTTTATTTTATGCAATATTGGAGACAGGGAGAAGTGCTAGGGTTTTGAAGATTTTCTACTTGAAGTGTTTTCAATCCTTTTCTTAAGAATATTTTCTATGATTTCAATTATGAATATGCGGAACTAATTTCTTTTGCTAGGGCGAAGCCTGAGCCTTAGCATGAATATGTGATTTTTATTAAATTTCTTATGATTGATTGCATGCGTACTTTGAATTGTTAATCACCGGGATAAAAACTATCTAATTGTCTTAATGCCTGATCACCATTAGGATCTTTAGAAAAGTAATTTGATGCAATTTTGGTCGGAAGGTTCCCTGAAATTGACGCTGGCTTCTTGTGATAATAATTGTAATTTCTCTTAGGATGAATATCACGTCTTAAGGATTGCATGGTTTTTCAAAGGATTTTCATAAAGCATAATGAGTCTTTCATGTTTAGATTTGATCCGAACGTCCGGACAGGTTGCATGTTAGATATACGTTCTATGTTGGAGGTTCCAAGTAGAATATGAATTAGGAAAATCTAACCTTCAAAGTGGCATGTGTAGATCATAAGTAATTGGTAAAAATTCATAGGATTGCTAGGTGATGGTGGAACCCTAGTGCCTTCTCAATTTGATTTTCTCAAAACTGTTTTCTTCTCTAGTCCTAATATTGCAGATTGTCTTATCATTAATAGTTAAATTCGTTTTTAATTTAAGTAGGTTATAAAATCAATCATCTAAATTTCTACTTTACAATCATTAATTGGAATCTGATTTGTTTCGAATTATTTAATAATCCCTGTGGAGAATGACCTTGCGAGATCCGTTTATACTACAATAACCTTGTGATTCTTGCAAGTAAAATAGAAGGTTTTTATCGCATTCACATAAGCAGTAAAAATCCTATCAATAAGTTGGGGAGATCTTAGGTACTTAAGCAACTAAGAATCTAAATGAGCTAGACGAGATTCGACTTTTGGTTAAGAACACTGTATTGTTATTATGCCCGTGTAACAATTTATGCCCCTATTTTCGTTGATGCATGCGACAGTTACTGTTAATTCTTATAGCAGAGGATGAGATTTTGTTAACTTTAACAGAATCTTGTAACAGCGAAGGTATATTTTGTTAACTATTTTAAACCCTCACCGCATCGACACGTGGCACTGGCAACGGCAAGTGTAATGTCTACTCATTGAACCGCGGTGGCAAGTACAACGATAAGTTCACTAGCGAAGGAGTTCCACGGTGACGCTTGTTTCCCAACGAGTGACAGACCCGAGACCTAACCCTAGGTTTTTCAATGTTCTAAATCACATGGTGCCCTCGTTTGTGCAAATTCAAAGCCTAAATAGTGAAATTGAACAATGTTCCATTAAATTGATGTTTTAGGCTTATGTTAGCTTATGTTGATTATCACAAGACTGTTAGAGGATCAAAAGGATTCAGGCAAGGAGCGTATTTGCAAGAGACACTCTGCTTACTTGTGAGTTGACCCATTCAAAAAACTAAAACGGTTTTACGTTATATATATATATATGCTTAATATGTGGATGCATATTAATATGTTAGTCTCTCACGAGACTTGTGATCATATGATTATATCTTTAGATCATCTGTGATCTATTTTCACCACATGGTTATCATGTGATATGTTGTATAGCTATCTTTGGTCGTAGATTTATTTGTAGGTGATATTTGTCCTGGTAGACGCTAAGGTTAATGATTATTACTGATATTGAGATTAGCTAGTTGATGCTAGTATATTTCCTGCTTACTATACTATTATGTTAGTGGATGCTAGCATGATTGATTGACGAAATGTATGATTTCTAGACTTGACTTGATTGTTTTTTTATGATATTGACGAATGAGATTTTACTATTATGGTAGTATTATATTATATAGTTTTTAGTTATATATGTTTTTAAAACAGGGGTTATTATGTTTAACGATGATTTTATAACTGTGATAAAACTAGTGTACTCACATTTTGTTTTATCGACCCCTTCAGGATGTAATGAGATTAAGGAGAACATCGGTGGGGACAAGTAGGCTTGGCAGTGAAGCTTTCATCCTCTGGACTTTGGGTGATGGCTCCTTTACTGCAGTTTTATCTTAGTTGTAATAATATTTGCATGATCGTACTTTTGATTATGCATAACATTGCACTTTGTTGTATTTACTGTTATGTGAAACTTCTAGCTGCTCAAACATGATATGATAATAATGAGGTTAAACCGGGAATAACTTGTGTCTCCAAGTTGGGAGGATAATAAGTACTTTTCTTGTAGCAGCTTGGGATTTATTATTTAACGAACATCTTTGGTTCAAATTATTACACATCATAAGTATCTTGACATGGCTTCATCATTATGTTGGCTTGTGACATCATCTCCGAATGGGGTCATATGGTCAATTTAGTGTCCGCCAGCACATCGCAGCCTCGTAACTTGTGTTATTCGGGTCGGGGTGTGTCACCAAAAGTCTGAAGAAGTGTCAATGAGGATCTCAAATGGCCACCCAACGATCTGGACAAGTGATGGAAGAGAGAAATATTAACACAATTGCAAAGAACTCAAAAAGTGTAAATTTTCACATATAAATATACAGAATAAAGAGAAAGAGATAAACAGCGGAGACTGAATAGTCTGAATTGATAGAATTGATAAAATCCACCAGCACTTCTTCCTTCTCCTCCGTGCTCCTCCTTCTTCCTCCTCCAAGCTCCTATCCCGCACCATAT